>NC_052641.1:3939393-4242424 GCF_016161935.1 Mauremys reevesii | reverse complement strand
CTGCTGAGTCCAGGGCACATAAGGGTGGCAGCCTGGAAGTGCTGTTCGACCAGCCTGCTCAGGCTTACTCTATTCCGGTGCGGTATCCGTGGCATATAAGGGGTCAGCTTGAAAGTGCTGATTGACCTGGCCCACTCAGACTTGCTGTGTGTGTGTGTGTGTGTGTGTGTGTGTGTGTGTGTGTGTGTTCGTGTTCGTTCGTTCATCTGGTTCTGGGGCTGGAGGAACCCAGCCCTGGGGAACCGAGGTCCTGCAGGCCAGCTCCATCGGGAGGGGACATGCGGAAGGGAGAAGCAGAGCTCCATATGAAAACACAAGTGACACAAGCAGAACATTAATAGAATTACAGACCCCACCCAGAAGAGTAACCCTAATAAATGAGCACACCCCAAAGTAACTGGCCAATCTGGTAACATTGGCATTGCTCCAAGTGGGGGATTGCCTGGTGCGTGGAGCAGGCATGGTCACCTGGAAAGATGCGCCCAGACCACTGCACACATCACCAAGCAAACAGGAAGGCGACTTCCAAAATTCCCAAGGAATTTAAGAGGAGGGATGACGGTTGGTCACCTGAGGGCAGGGCAGTAGAGTTCAAACCAATGACCAGAGAGGCGAGAACAGGCATTGTGGGAAACCTCCCGGAGGCCAATCACAGCGCTGTAATCGACCAGGGTGTCTACACTGGCACCGCAGTGCTGTAGCTCCGGCACAGAAAGCTCTACGCCTCTCGCTGGGTGGTTTTATTACAGCGCAGTTTCTGCGCACTAAGTGGCTTGGCGGTGTGTACACCTCAGGAGTTACAGCACAGAAAGCTGCTTCACTGCGCAGAAACTTCCCAGTGTAGACAAGACCAAAAAGGTCACTTCTTGGGAGCATTTGCACCGTCAGTTAGATCAGGGGCTGCCCAGGAGGTGCTGCAATATCCCAGCATGAGGTAATCTGTGTTCTTGCTTGGGCGACATGTGCAGGCAGCACCCAAGACTGATTGGATCAGGAAGATACTTTAGTGGTGATCGGTGGCAAGCAGGTTCTAGAAAGAATTGCAGCACAACTAACCCTGAGGATTTCTCTAAGATTTAACTGCTGATGCCAAGAAGCCATTCAGCATTGACCGCTGGGCACCCTTCCAGTCAGGATAATTTGGGGTGACATTGATGGACAGAGTTTGACCTAGAGATCAGCCAATTCACTGTGCCAGCCAAGCCCCTCACTTGGCTTCTTCAGACTTGACAGTGCTGTAAAGACGTTTTTACACTATCTAGTTCTGTCGCTCCTGTTGGCATATTAGATTCCCTGCAGTGTTGAAGCTGGGCGTGGGGAGCTGGGACCCGACACATTCTCTGTACGTACACTGAAGGAGAGCAGAGGGTTTCGTATCTAGCCCAGCTCTGGGCACAATGTCCTGCTACGGCTGCAGCAGTTTTTGTAAATCTAGCATAGGTGGCATAATTCAGTCATTCTGGAAAGATCTTTCTTCCCTTGCAGAAGAACCGAGGACCCTCTCTGCAGCTAGAAATCCCTTTGCTGTTGGAACACCAGATGGTTAACGGAGCCAGATTTTGTTTCTAGTCATGGCAAACTTCAAAAGCTTATTTTAGCCTGCAGTATCCTTGCACATGGAGTGACCATCCCAATCCGAAAGAAAGTGGGTATTCACCCTCAGCTCATGCTGCTCTGTTGTGTTAGTCTATAAGCCACAGGAGGATTCTGCTTTTACAGATCCAGACTAACACGGCTACCCCTCTGATACTTAACTCAGTTGTGGTTAGACTTACATATTCCAGCCAAACAAGGAATTACCTACAGCTGGGAAAGTGCAGAATTTGCCATGCAAACTATGTAAATAAACACGTCTTTATTAAATCTGAAAGGAAACTCATTAACCCGCACAGTAATGAGTGGAATGTGCAGGTCACTGTAGAAGTTAATGTAAAGTGAAGGTTAATTTCAGTGCCCAGGGGATTAAAGTAGCCAAATGGAATCTCCTGGGAGCAGAGAGAGAGAGACACTTGTCCTCTCCCCACCCCACACGGTGGCTTTACTGTCGCTGGAAGGGGAAGTAGAGGGACTCCTGATTGCTTTGCCGGGCTGCCTTGGTCCAAGGCTCTGGGCAGCTAAAGCGAGAAATGATTGCAAAACCCTAGCGCTGACAGCGTTCGTGCCATTTTTCGTTTCTTTCTCTGCACCCCCTTGTGGGGCCTGTGCTAATGCACAACATTCCTGCTGGGAACTGTGGGGCAGCCGTCACGCTGCAGAGAGCAAGCAGGGAAGTGGCAAGTGCTCGGGTCAGATTTCTCTAGTTAGTCTGGGTGATTTTCAGGGCCAAAGTTCATGTTGGCAAGAGCTGTGCAGGCTGTGCTCGTTAACGCCATGACTAGGCTTCTCCTTTCTGGCTGTTCTCCATGTGTTAGGAAACCTCTTCATCGCTGGTGGAAAATACCCAGCACGGGGCTGCTAGAACTGACCAGTATGGAGCTGGTTTGCTGCATCGATGCCTCTGATTGGATTCCTGGTTAATTATTACTAAGCAGGTGCCCTGTTGGTTCCACAGATTTCAAATGAATGGTGTTCGGGGCAAGGGGGTGCAGAGGGGAGGTGTCTCCAGTTCCCACTGCAAGGGGGCTGGAAGAGGCTTAGCGCTGTGTACGACTGGACCCAACACAATCCGGTCTCAGGTTTCTTCCCCAGCATTTTGTGCTGGCTGGTTGCATAGGCCCAATCCTGCCAGGTGCTGGGAGACAGAGTTTGGGAAAGGGCTGATGAGTTGGGGTCCCTTGGTTCCTGGGTGCTGAACTGGAGATACCTGGAGCCTGATTTTCAAAGGCATTGAGCACCCAGAATTCCCGCTGAGCTGAGGGTGCTTAGGACCTAGATGACTTGATTTTCGTTTCCTTGGCATCTCCACAGCAACTATTTCCTGACTTCTTGTTGGTTGGGCTGGGACCCCTCCTGGCATGACCCCCCCTTCAAAAGCTGCTAGGCAGGCTGGTTTAAAGGGACAGTGCCCTTTTGTGATGGTCCCATTCTTCCTTTCTTTTTCCTCTTAAAAAAAAGTTTTGCAGTAAAAAATGGAGCGAGGAGGCTCTGTCTGAGAACGAGGAGTTTCTAGGATACTGCTGGTGGCATGTGAGGCAAACATTGTCTTCTCTTTGGATTTAAATTAGTCTGACTGGGGGGAGCCGCTAACTCACCCAAGTGGGAGACCAAATAATGCAGATTTGACAGAGCCAGGGCAAAGGAGGGACATTTTGGACCCCACCGTGCTGCAAAGCTGCCTGGGGCATGTGGCTGTTTGTCTTGCTAAGCGCTCTCAGGATGGCAGCTTTGCCCTCAGTTGATGGAATTCCAGTGCCCAGAGGGGTTTCATGCAGATCTTATGCCAGTTCAGCCCTTCCCGCCCGAACTGCACAGCTCTGGGCTTGCGTTCCCTATAGACTGAGCCGCGTCACATTGTCCATTGATAGTTTTGCTTGCAAACTGGACAAGTGTGCATGGAAGACAATATGCTGAGACCACCAAGCTCGTTGCCCAGGCTGGGGCAGGAGGGATACAACTGTTCCTAGATGCACTGCTGAATGCCTGGTAGATGCAGTGTGATGCTTGCTGTGAACCCGTGGGGTTTCTTGGGAATGGTAATGAAACATGTCAATGCTGCTGATGGCAAAATTGGAGCCATCAACACCTCCAGGCTAAGAGTGAAATCAGCCAGTGGACACAGCAGTCTAGGAGCCCTCGGCTTTAGCACATCTGGAACGTAAATATCTTGCGACGCTGGCTACAACAGTGCCATACAAACACCTTTCAGGTGACATGGTAAATAAGAAACGGGCAACATTATCTACCGCAAATGTAAACAAACTTGCTTGTCTGAGCAACTGGCTGAACAAGAAATAGGACTGAGTGGACTTGTAGGCTCTAAAGTTTTAGATTCTTTTATTTTTGAATGCAGTTTTTTCTGTACATAATTCTACATTTGTAAGTTCAACTTTCATGACAAAGTACTGTCATCACTACAGTACTTGTATTAGGTGAATTGAAAAATACTATTTATTTTGTTTTTTTATAGTGCAAATATTTGTAATAAAAAAAATCTGAAGTGCATTTTGTATTCTGCGTTGTAACTGAAATCAATATATTTGAAAATGTAGAAAACATCCAAAAATATTTAAATAAATGGTATTCTATTATTGTTTAACAGCGCAATTAATCGCACGATTAATTGCAATTAATTTTTTTAATCGCTTGACAGCCCTAAAACAACCTTTCTCCTCCTACTCGAGATTCCCCGGATTATGCATCCAAAGATCCTGTTCACTCTTTTGGCCACATCGTTGCACTGGGAGCTCGTTTGCAGTTGATTCTCCACCATAACCCTCTACCCTTTCTCAGAGTCCCAGCTTCCCAGGATAGAGTCCCCCACCCTGCATTCTTTGCTCCACGAGGTATACATTTATATTTAGCTGTATTAAAATGCATGTTCTTTGCTTGCACCCAGTTTACCAAGCAATTCAGAGTAGAACCCTGCGTGGGACTATCTTTTTAATCCTGCTCCCACCCTCCCCAAAATGCCCACTCCCACCCGCTCCCTCATTGTTTCTTGCATTTCTATCATGCTCCCACCCACAGAAACCTTAGATTCCACAAATCCCGAGAGACAGATTCCCCCATGCTACTAAAAAAGCCAACAAAAACCAGTTGGTTAATATATTATGTATAGAAATGGAATTCAGACACAATTTTACTACTAAAAGAATACAACAAAACTTGCTTAAATCATGTAAAAATACTTTAACTCTTGTTATAATAGACATCAAACTTCTTTCTATCCCTCGCTTAAATGTAAGTGTTAAAACCTTTATTTTAAAAAAAAAGAAAAACTTGCTTGACAGTGCTGAAATTTGATTTATGACAAACCAATGAGAGATTCAGTGTTTCCCCGCAGTCTATTTCCCACACACACACACACACATCCTGCCCACAGAAAAGTACATTTTCCCCACTGCCACTGTTATGACCGTGGGTCCTGTGTGGCCCGCGGGACCCTGGTCCCACTGCTGGGCTCTGATCCTGATCGCTCTGTAGCAGTGACCTGTCCTTTTCATCATTTACCACGACCCCAACCTTTTTGCCATCTGCAAATGTTATCAGTGATGACTATAGGTTTTCTTCCAAGTCATTGATAAAAATGTTAAATAGCCTAGAGCCAAGAACTGATGGGACCCTGCAGGACCCCACTAAAAACACACCCGCTCTAAGTGGGGGGTGATTCCCCATTTACAATTACATTTTCATGTCTATCAGTTGGCCAGTTTTAATCCATTTAACATGTGCCACGTTGATTTGAGATCGTTCTAGTTTCTAACCAAATCAAATCACTTCTGTAAGTAAAGGCATTCAGCCTGGAACAGCAACCCTGGGCCAATCTCACTGCTGGTGTAACCCCCTAAGAATAGTGAGGCGGGAGGGGCTCTGCACTGCTGGCAGCATGATGCCCTTAGCAGACACAGCAAACACTGAGCATCAGCCACAGGCAGGACGCAGCTGCAAGATGCCAGGTTAGCTTGACCCGAAGGAGCCGTTCAACCCACTGCAGCCTAGAGGCCGTGCTGTCCCCTCTGTGGGTGCAGGCCCTGGCACAGGTCCGTCACGCAGGGAGGGGGTGGGGGAAGTGGGCACGGCCAGAGGCACACTGGGTCCCTCCTCTCAGCCACTGCACCCGTGGGGCTCCCACAGACCCTCAGCCTTGGTGGAACATGGTTCCTGCCGGGAGCTCTGATGACGGGCAGCATCGCTGACACGTTTCCTCTATCAGGGAAGTGTGAGTTGCACCACAACTGGCCCCAGGGGTGGCTCTGGCCTCGCCTGGTCACTTAGAATCCCAGCCACTGTCCTCTGGGGCATGATATGGACAGGACCCCAGGGTCAGTCCCAAATGTGCGACTGGCACAAGGCATCTCCAGCCACGACAGCGAGAAGGAGCTCGCTGCGTCTCCCTTCAGCCATGCAACACAACTACCCTGTCTGGGAGCACTGGTGCCACCGCTCTGGCCCGCCACAGACTGGACCATGGAGAACGTATGCATCCACGATGGGCCCCAAACCCAAATGCCAACAATGGTGCCACAGCGACAGTCCCACCAGCTGCTGTCTCACCTCACACCCTGGACAAACCGCAGCCCCTAACACCTGCAAAGTCTCAGCCCCTGAATGCTGCTGCCTCTGGGGATGGGATTTAAACCCGCACTGATGCTGGGCTTGCAAATACTAGTGACTCGCTGCTGCCCACTAGCAAAACGTGCAACCCTGACCTCCCTCCTCCCGGGTCCGGGCAGAGCCAGCTCCATTCACCCCAGCCCCTAAGCTAGAACATGGCAGGGTCTCTGCACCTTCCCAGCAAGGCCGTTCAGCCCCCAGCTGCTGCCGTTCTACACTGATCACTCCTTCCACCCTTAACGGGGGGTCAGTTTACAACAAATCTCCTTAAAAAACCAGCAGCACCAGTCCAGACAATCCCCAGGGTGGGAGATGCAGTAACCAGCACCAGTTACCTCCTAAATTAACAGGGTCTAGCGGGTGAAATTCGATGGCAAAGCCTGGTGCTCACCTGCAAGCAGCACACGCCAGACAGCCCAGAGCCTCTGTGAACTTGCCTGGGAATGTCTGAAAAGAAATCGACCAGTCTTAAAGGTACAGGCCCCCTTTCCCTATCAAATGGCAAAGAGGAGCTGTTTCCACTCCTGCGCCCAGCTCTCTTTGGATAAAGGCACCCGGAGTCCCCTCTGGGACGGGCAGGGGAGGCAGAGTTGAACGGTTTTGAGTTTAACGGCTCAGTCTGGCTCCTAAGGGGGGAGGAAATCCTGTACTTAGCCACAGGCTTAGGAGCTCTAGCGGGGAATGCCAGGGAGTGACAAATCCATGGTCATGTGTGGAGGCTGCATGTATCCAGCTATCGCCCAAGGGCTTGCTGAGGCCCCTGAACTAACCTAGTGTGGAAAAAGCTGCCCAAAGAACGTGCATGGCAGATACATCTAGCTACCAGGAGCCCAAGCCAGGGGAAGTCCAAATCAGGACCACCAGAGCCTTTTTAGTGGACAGCTGGGCAGGCCAGGACTCGGAGCATCAGCCCCGCTGGGACTCCGGATTCAGCCCCATGGCAGGTATACTGGGACTGATGCCCTGTTCTCCCTTACCCACAGGGCTAAACTCGCGAGTCCCAGCGCATCTCCCCATTAAGCTCCCTAAATTAGCTGCTCCTGCTCAAGAAAGAGGTTTTGGAGTCATGGTGGCTACATCCACTCGATGGGCAGCAGCAGTGGCAGTGGAAACAGCTCAGAGAAGCATGTTAGGAAGCATTAGGAGAAGGATAGAGAATAAAGGAGAAACAAACAGAACACCATTATATCAACCCCGTAAGTGGGTTCCCAAAAGAAGGAGATGAGTTCGTGGAGGATCGGTCCCTCAACGGCTGTTAGCGAAGACGGGCAGGGGCGGGAGCCCATGCTCTGCGGGTCCCGAAACCTCCAGCTGTCAGAAGACGGGGGAGGGGGCGACTCAGTCAAAACTGCCCTCCTCTCTTCGTCCCCTCGTGGGTCCCTGGCACGGGACGCTGTGAGAAGAGAGGCTCTTGCAGCAGATGGAGCGATGGTCTGACGCACTTCGTCCCCTCTCTGGAGGGGCCAGTGCCAGGGGTAGCCAGTGGGGTGTTTCTGCCTTCAGGCAGGTGATGTGACGCGCTGTCCTGCAGATGAACTGAAGTGTGCTCTGAGGTGGCAGAGAACAGGGAGCTGGCAGGGGCAGGGGGTTTTGTGAGGAGCCTTCTTAGTGCAGCCCAAAGCATTGCTGGGATTTATCCCAGATGGTCTAGGGGTCAGGTTTTGGTGTTTTCACTACTGGGGCCAGGGGGACCCAGTTTGTTGTCTCCCCTTTTCAAGTGTCTTCTTCGTTTCTCCTTCATTCTCCTTCCCTCATCCTTCCTTTCAAACTCCATCCTCCAGGGCCTACTTTTGAAGGGCCTTTGACTGGTCCTCTTGCCTCTCTTCACCCTGCCATCTGTCTCACACATGTTCCTGGTTGGTCTCGGACCTGGGCGCAGAGGGAGCCTCTTGCCCTCTCCTCCCTGGTGGTTTAGTGGTCAGGTTTCCGCACTCTCACTGCCATGGCTGGGTTCTGCAAGATCTGGACCCCAATTTGATTTCCTGTCACTGTGTAATCCACCAAACCGCACTTTGCACAAAGCTTCATGATACAATGTTAATGGTGATTAAACCTGTCAACTTCCATCAGTTCAAGTCATCACTGCAACACAGAGAGTTCAAAAGCTTTCTTTCAGAAGTATCTGCCAATTACAATGGCCTGTTGGTTCATAATGACATTGCTGGCTGAGCACAGGCAGGTACTAAGAAGGCTGTGGGAAATTCAAGTTCATATGAAGAATATCAACATAACATTCCATGGAAAAAGGCAGAAGAGTTGCATGCATTTTTGAGAGGTTTGCAAGTATGAGCATCCTGGACTTCTTTGTTGCTTTACTAGAACTAGATAAGTTCATGGAGGATAGGAATGGTGTCCCTAGCCTCTGTTTGCCTGAAGCTGGGAATGGGCGACAGGGGATGGATCACTTGATGATTACCTGTTCTGTTTATTCCTTATGAAGCACCTCACATTGACCACTGTTGGAAGACAAGATACTGGGCTAAATGGACCTTTGGTCTGACCCTGTATGGCCATTTTTTTGTTCTTATGTACTTAAATGATTTCAACTTAAAGCTACAGAGGTAAAATCACAATGTAGTTGATCTCCACAGCAGCGTCACTTCATTTCAAACCAAACTGAGTCTTTGCAAAAGTTATTTGGAAACTGGGAAGGTGCTGCTTTTCCCAACACTGCTAGGCTGCCAGGACACTGCAGATGTGAACCAGATGGTATCATCTCTGAAGAGGCTCCTTCAAAACTTCCAGCAGAGATTTCAAGAATTTGAAAGTGTTAACAACATCTTCCTGTTTGTAAGGAACCCATTTGTGGTACCAGCAAATGGCACTTGGTGTGATCAAGCAAAAGCATTCTTTCCAGATGACGAAAAAGCAAAACTACAACTGGAGCTTACTGATTTACAATCAGATGATGTGCTTAAGGTGAGGCACACTGAAACTTTCTGGCCAACCCTTGTGCTAGACTCCACTTATCCACACTTGAGGAAGATGGCATTTAACATTTTGACTATGTGTGGCTTGAGTCTGTGTGTGTCAGCATTCTCAATAATGAACAACATTTAGAATCATAGAATGTCAGGGTTGGAAGGGACCTCAAGAAGGTCACCTAGTCTAACACCCTGCTCAAAGGGGGACCAATCCCCAGACAGATTTTTGCCCCAGATTCCTAAATGGCCCTCTCAAGGATTGAGCTCACAACGCTGGGTTTAGCAGGCCAATGCTCAAACCACTGAGCTATCCATTTAATCGCATAATTGCTCCCTTCTGACTGATAATCATCCATGCAGAAGCTGGGCATGGACAACAAAGGTGAATCACTTGATGATTACCTGTTCTGCTCATTCTGTCTGAAGCACCTGGCAATGGCCACTGTCGGTAGACAGGATACTGGGCTAGATGGACCTTGGTCTGACCCAGTATGGCCATTCTTATGTTCTCATGTGCAACTGCCTCCATCTTGTCTTGACTGAACTCACTCAAAACTTCCAGACCCTTGTCCAGCAAAGGACCTGTCACTTTCCCCACTGATGGCGAGTGGTATAATTATATATTATTCATGCATATTTTATTTTAAATTTGTATTGCTGTATAAAATTACATTTGCAGTAGTAATACTACAGTAATAACAGGTATTTCACAGTAATTATTCATGATTCTTTTGCTTTCTACACGTAGGTGGGTGTGTATTTGTTATTGGAAAGACCTGAATCGCAAAAGATAAAGACTTCATGTGTACTGAATGGCATTTTCTTTCAAACTCTGATAATTATGTTAAATAAACCACAAAAGGCTGAAAAGTTTTGAATGTTTATTTGCCTATATACAGATATGCCAACAATAATTGTATTTGACAAAACTCATTCAAAATTAAAAGAGTTGTCTGAAAGTCTTTTAATGCTAATATTTGCATCTCTTTGACATTTTATCTATTTACTTTCTCAAACTCTCAGATGTCATTTATTACATCTGTCTTGGAGGTTATTTTTCGGTTATACGGTGGTTTGATTTCATTTTCCTTTAATGCACTAAAAATAGAAGCAATGGTCCCCAGGTACGTTTCACAGCATTGTATGGGCTTGTTGAACAGGGGCCCTTGCAGTGTGAAAAATGTTTCTTTGGAGTCCAGACCTTGACTATACCCCTTGGCCAAGAAATTTGGCCCTTGACAAAAAATAATTGACTACCCCAGCCTCCTAGAGACAAACCCTGAGTCGCTGAGGTGGGCAGGAGAGAGACCCAGCAGTGGGGTGGAGAGGAGGGAGGCAGGATTCAGGAGAATCCCAGCCCTGGAGTCTGGAAGGGGCTCAGACATGGTAGTGCTGGGTACTGTGTAAACCTCAGGTGACTCGGGAGCCAGCGGAGTCCCAGCTCTCCAGTGCAGGAGGGACCCATTGCTGGGGTGAGGTGGGTGATACCAGAAGCAGGAGAGCTCTCTCCTCAAGGTGCAGAAGGGTGACACCCAAGGGCCAGCAATCCCCCGGACTCAGTTCTCTTCCAGATAAGAGAAACAGACTTGGGGCTCCAGGTCTCCCAGCTTCTCCCTCGCCTGCATGGACTGCTGCTTCCAGGCCTCCCTCTGGAGCAGACCCTGCTCCCTGCCCCATGCCCCTGCCCCTCTGAGCCCCAGCAGGGCTGCTAGCCTGCGCTGAACAAGGGCCATGTCCACCCTGCTCTGAGGAGGTGAGGGCTCCGGCTGGGGGTGGGGCCAGAAACGAGGAGTCCAGGCTGCAGGAGGAGGCTCCAGGATGAGGCAATGGGTTGGGATGTGGGAGCAGGTGAGGGCTCCAGCTGGGGGTCAAGGGGGTTGGGGTGCAGGAGGGGGCTCCGGGATGGAGCCGAGGGGTTGGGAGTATGGGAGGGAGCCCCAGGCTGAGGCAGGGGTGTGGGAGGGGGTATGGGCAGTAGTGTAGCTGGGGGGAGCGGGGCATCGGCTGCTCCCCTACAGAGCACAGGTGGTGCCTTGTCAATTTCTTGGTGCCTTTTTAATTTTTACTCACCCGGCGGCGCTCCGGGTCTTCGGTGGCACTTTGGCGGCGGGCCCTTCACTCGCTCCGGGCCTGCTGCTCTTCACTCACCGAAATGCCACCAAAGCCCCACGGAGCGAGTGAAAGTCCCGCTGCCGAGGTGCCGCCGAAGACCCGGAGCGCCGCCGGGTGAGTAAAAGCACCGCCCCATCGGTAAAAGCGCTGCAGCGGGTGGCGCCTTTTTTTTGATTGCTCCCCCTGTTTCCTCCACCTGGCTACGCCACTGGTTATGGGCTCTGGGCTGGGGGTGCTGGTTCTGGGGTGGGGCCAGAAATCAGGGGGTCAGGGTACCGGAGGGGTCTCCAGGCTGCGGTAGGGGGTGTGAGCTCTGGGCTGGGGCTGGGGCTGAGGGATTTGGGTAGCGGGGGCGGCGCCAGGCTAGGGCTGAGGGGTTCAGAGTGCAGAAGGGGGTGTGAGGGCTCCAGCTGCGGATGCAGGCTCTGGGGTGGGGTTGGGGATTAGGAGTTTGGGGTGTGGGAGGAGGCTCCGCGCTGGGATCAAGGTGTTTGGAGGGCGGGAGGGGGATCAGGGCTGGGACAGGGGGTTGGGACATGGGAGGGGGCCAGAGGTGCAGACTCTAGGCAGCGATTACCTCAGGCAGCTCCCAGAAGCAGCAGCATGTCCTTCCTCCGGCTCCTACATGGAGGTGCAGCCAGGCGGCTGTGCGAGCTGCCCTGTCCACAGGTGCCACCCCCGCAGCTCCCATTGGCCATGATTCCCAGCCAATGGGACCTGCGGAGCTGGTGCTTGCAGGGGGAGGGTAGCGTGCAGCCTTTAACACACTGCTACAATGTTGCTAACTCTCACCCTTTTATCACGAATCTCTTGCTCTTCAGTAGTTTTCTTAAAGCCCCAGCATCTGTGACTAGGTAAGAATTTCAGCTTTCCTCACAAAAAAGAAAAAAGTTCCAGCCCTCATGATTTGCAGAGAAAAGCTTCAAAACGTGACTCAAGTGCAATCTACCAATTCAAACCCCCGAAGGCAAAGCAAAGAACCCAGCATTTCTTCTCGTTCTTTAAAATCTGTTGTTTTGGGGGATCTGACCTGTGAGTTTTGAATGCTTGGGGCTGGCAATGCTGCACCTGAGAGCAGAGGCGAGCGTATGAGAACAGACCAGAGGTCACAGAAGGGGCACTCCCCACTGGGCGGGAGAAGAGTAAAAGGGGCGGCTCTTCATTCTAAAGCCATGGCCACCTCGCAGGACATTCTGGGGAAACCGGGACCTCACTCACCCCAATTCACAACAAACACTGGGGTTTCAGTCAAGGCCTGCCTAGGAACCATAGGCCAAAAGGACTCCAGCTCAGGGTTTTGTGGTGCCTGAGAAAGAAGCTCCTTTGCTTGCCAGGGGAGCACACTAACTGAGGCTCTCCTCTCCATGGCCTTGCCTCCTCTATGTTCTCTTTGGGTTGGCCAACGCCCCAAGGGCTGCAGCTGTAGCCAGCCTATGGGCATCCTCCCCACTTTGCACACTCATGCAGGGACAGTCCGGGTCAAATTGGCACAAGGCTTGCAAGAGAGCTTAAGATGGTTATTTTATAAGCCACTCAGCAGGAAGCCAGCCAATGTTCCCAGGGGACCAGACGAATCCCCGTTGACTCCTGACCATAGTTTAGACAGGTCTCATGAGTGGGGAGGGAATCCCTCCCTCTTCATCTTATCTAGGGCTGATGGAAAGCAGCTGACCCTCAGTGGTGGCTCACCTAGACAGTGGAGGTGGCCTTCTCAACTTAGCAAGGCCAATTCTGATGAACCATGAAAGCAGCACTTCTCCAACAGACAAGCAGATCTGTCCTGGGTAGTTTCTGGTGCTAATTAGTCGGAACAGGACCTGGATTTGTTTTGGTTGCTGAATCTGGACTATGGCTCTCCACATTGGGGAAGTATTGCCAGGCTCTGGCCTGCATTAGTTGTTCTGGAGTCACAGAAGCCTACAGCGTCCAGAGCAGGTTCTTTTGCCCAAATTTTACTTCTTGTGAAGCATGTCTGTCTCTCACTGCAGAGACCCCAGGCCTTGTATATATGGGAAGTTAAAGCCTTCAGCATCTGCCAGCTGCTTGGTGCCAGACTGGGCATTCTAGTGAGAGGCAGTGGTGATGCCATCCCCTATGCCAGGGCAGTGGGGGTGGTCTAGGAGCAGAGCTCAGGAGAGCTCTTTACTATGCAGAAACATTAACAAACTCTGAGCTTTACACCCCTTCAGGATAAATACTGTCCCTAGGTTACTGCCTTGCTGCACCCTGCTGCCTGAGGGAACCACCGCTGGGCCCTTGGCTGGCAGGGGCAGAAGTGCCATAAGGAGAGTGGCTCATGTTTATGTAGAAAAGGGTTGAAATGTAAATAGGCCCAAAATCTATTTCCTAAAAATAGTCACACGAGGTCTGGAAAAATATGAGTAAAGTGACAATTCAGAGGCAAGTTGAAGATAAGTCAGGACAGATCCGTGTTGTAAACATGCTTTAGTCCTAATTAGTTTTTACAAATGTTTTCGATAAAATGTTCATGTTTTGGAAAATGCAATCTGAATTGATAGTTACTGACATGGCATTTATGTAAATGTTAATTAGGAGGATGTTTAATGTTGAACAGCCAATGAGAAAGTAAAAAATATTTAATTATGGTTGTGGAAATATAGATATGGTAACAGATGGGTTTAATGTTAATTAAGGGGCATAATTATAATTGATTATAAAAAGGGTAGCAGGCTAATTTTAGATTAGGTGCAGCCATGCACCCTCAAGGCACCGTAGAGAACGTTTTATACCCACACTTCTGATTTAGGGACTGATCACCCCTAAATGTATCAGTTCACGTTAGACTAAATATCAGTTCAGTGTAGGTTATAGTGTAATGCCTGTTTGTGTTACTATTTCCTATTAAATAAACTCTTTCATTGTATCACTCATCATGTTATTCACACTCCTCCACTAAATTAGATGACCTGGAACCACGCTGGAGGCTGGAACTGTAAATAATTCAGTTTGGTTTTATTCCTTATTGTAACTATTTCATTGGGTGTATAAGGTTACAGGAGCTGCAGGGGAGTGCTGGAGAGACTAGCCAGGATAGACAGACACCCAGGCAGGAGGATGGAAAGCTGTGGTTTTAATTACAAAGCACCGAGCATTCAACCTGTCCTGTACATTCAAAGGTCCCTGGAGCAGGCAGGTTACTTCACTCACCCTTCTTCTTGGTCTCTTGACGCAGCTGTCAATGGCAAGAGCAGGCACCCATGGAGAGCGCCTGGCATCAATCACACTGTGCCTTAACCTGCACATTCATTTACAATCGCCACACATTATAGGGTCAGGTTCCCACTGCATTTGTCTACTGAAGGGTTAATCAGGACGGTGGCCTTGTTCACTGGACGGGCTTAGAGTGCTGTCCTCTCTGAAGAGAGGGGATTCTACATCTGGGGAAGGCTTGTCATTCTCCCTCAATGGGAAAGGAGAAGGGGAAGGGGGAGGAGGGTTAGGGTAAGAGTCAGCTTCATGTTTATCATTGTCTGGTGTCAGAGAAGCTGGGCCTGGCGGCCGCTGGCTGCTCCCTCCCTGAAGATAGCCCAGTGCCTGTGCTGCTTCCTTCTTGCTTGCTAGACGCTTGCAGTACATTTCATACTGTGTTTCTGGCCTTGACAGCAGGTACCCATTTTCTCCAACACCTGAGCAGAGAATGAGAGATAAGGACATACCATTTCTAGCATTGCTCTGTATTTTGGTTTTCTTCACTGGGCTCTGACAAACAGTGCCCAGGAACACGTCTCTGAGGGATATATGCCAAAACAAAACACCATGGGACAAATCTCACAGGCCCTTCTTCAGGCAAAACACTCACTGAATTCAACTCGTGTTTTGCTTGAGTCAGGACTGGTGGGTTTGGCCCCATGTGACAGAACAGTCTATTATCCTATGGTGTCGCCTCCAGCTCCAATTCCATGTCTCTCTGCCGCTGCCTCTTACACTCAAACACCCAACAGCCATTCAATAGAATAAATGTTACACTGTTATTCCACCTGTGTCTGGTGCCCTCCAGCTACAGATGACCTTTTAGACATTAAAAATCCGTTTTTGTATTTTGTACTTGTATTTCAAGTATTTTATTTTTGAAATGACATGTTTTTATTTTGAACATTGTGATAACCAATAGGATTATGCTGGGTATCAGATAGGTAAAAACTGAGTCATCTCCTATGGTATTCAGCTCAGATTTTAAAGAGCAAGCCTTAAACACCTTCATTCAGAGAGTAGCCTCCCTTCGGTGTCCCCTTTTTTCAGTCCTCTGAGTGGTCTCTTAAATAGGGGGTTTGCTGCATTTTCTGGAGTGAATTTGCGAACAATTGATTATTCGTAAAAGTTCAGTGTGTTTTAAGAACAAATGTGCTTCGATCCATAAGCTGTGTTTTAGAAATACACCGCTTCGCTTCCCTCTGGTGCATCCAGCATGGCCATTTCCAGAGGCAGATACCAGACTAGGTGGCCCAACAGTCTGAGATGCTGTGGCAACTCTTACGATCCTAACTACAACATTCATCTCACTAAGCCAATTGGAATGCAGCTAATCAGCAATGGGGCAGTGCCCTTGGCACATGTACTTAAAGTGCCGTCCCTCCTACACCCACCTGCACTATTCTGACATGGTGAATGCATAACACTGCAAAGAAATGGCTAATGCGCTGTCATTACAGTACAGTGGAGACGTTCTCATCACTCACCCTCAAGGACCAGGCTTGCCGTGCTGCTCTTGTGCAACACATACATCCCCGAAGACCTTCTTTTCCCAAGTCCCACATGTTGCTGCTTGGGGCCTTCCCCTTCCTGGGATTCCCGCTCTGCAGACTAAAAAGGTTCACAGACAATACAGATGGGTTAGGAGGATATCAAATAAAAGGGGAGATTCTCTAGAGCTGCTCATTATTTTGTTTCAGCAGCTGAGCTCACTTCTGCTCCTCACTCACTCAGCAGCAGCCAGGACATATGGTAACAGGCTCTAGGCTCAGTGAGTCAGGATCCCAGAAGATCATGTCAATCAAAAGGAGAATCCGTTTTCATTTCCCCCCATAACACTCTTCATTTCCCTTTTGTCCCTGCACACAGAGCGGCTCACCTAGGGCAGCTTCAACTACCCCGACTCTTTACGAACAAGGCGGCTTCTGCATATAAGTTCTTTACTGCGAGGGGAGGGTCAAGGCTGAGGGAGACTTGTGTTCTGGAGAGTGTCAAGGCTGATCCAAAACCCAAGTCTCCCTCGGCAAAGCCACTGGCTGAACCCTTCACGATCAATACAAGTGACCAGGAGGAGTCTGATGCTAGATCAGTGGTTCCCAAACTGGGGTTTGTGAACCCCTGGGGGTTCGCAAAATGTTACAGGGGGTTCTCAGGAAAAAACTCCCTAATGGCAGACACAGCTGTCCCTAGGAACCCTGTGCAGCACGGAGCCCGGAGCCCCTGGACTTCCCAGAGCTAAGCAGAACGAAGCAAGCATATCTATCAAACTTCAAGACTCCTTATAAGAAACGGAAAAGGGAGGTGGATATTTTTTGCTGTTTTTAAAATTAAATAGGCAGCTAGTGTTGTTTTTAAAATTATTATGAAAAACAAGTTTAAGCTTTGTTGTAATGTGCGTTGTTTGCCTGGACTGCTCAAGACCTGAATGCTTGTGTAGGAGGAACTCTTTGAGTTGGCTTCTTAAATCCCTTCCTGCTGTTTCACATCTGATACTCCTTGATGAAACATGGGAGCCTTGTCTTATAACAGGCTTATTCAAAGTGATACAAGCTACGAAAGTGAGATCTTGGATGAGTGTTGCCATTTTCATAATGCAATAAAAATACTGTAATGATAAATAATAATTAATAATAAATAGTGTGTAATAAGCAAGTCATAAAAACAAATGTTATATTTGCAAGATCACTGCTTTTATAATTTATACTCAGGTAAAGGAGAAAATCCCTGGAAATATTCATTTTTAGGAGGGGGTTCGTGAGACTTGACATTTTAGTGACAGGGGTTCACAGGTTGTTCAAGTTTGGGAACCTCTGTGCTAGATTAATGTCAACATTTGCATCTCTACAATAGTGTAATTACTGAGCATTCAGAGACAAATGAAACCTCCTTGGTCACCCACGGCCAGGAGCTTGCTTTGTGCAGCATGATGTGATTATCAGGGAACAGAGAACATGGACTATCCACATTCCTGGGTTTGGACCTTCTCAGTGATACTCCTCAAGCCTGTGACTGTGTACAGATGAATGCTGGAGCCACAGAGCTGTTCTCTGGGCTCTGTTGTACAGTTGGCCTTTGGAGAAGAACTCTTCTGTGCTGGTTAATGGAAAGAAAAACATGCTGCCCCTGCACTGGTATCTATTGCAGGGGATAAACAAGAGGCTTTGCTTGGCAGTTAACCCTTGTCACCCTGCCATTTATCCCAGCAGAGAGGATGTAACCTAAGGAGGGGCCTGGGACCTCAAAGAGAGCAGACAGTGAACAGGCTCAGAAGACTCCAGTGCAGACAGAGGGTTTTGTTGATGGTTTGAAGGGTTGGTTCTTTTCTTGCAGTTGCTGCTGCTTGGCAGAGGAGAGGCACACAGGCAGGGGATCTGTGGCACATCCTATGCAGGGCTGAGGTGACGACTGTTGTTAACCATAGTGCCAGGGTCCCTTTCCTGGCAGGGAAGCCTAGTCTTTCTGGCCTGTTGCTAGACATTGCTTTACCCAGACTTACTGGTTTTTGTGACAGTTGTTTTTTGTTTGCAGAGGCTTCCTCTGTGCCATCTAGCGTGCAGGACTCCAGAGACTGGGTGGTGAGTACTATTGGCTCTGCTTCAGCATAGCCAGGTTGCTGTTCTAGTTTGGTCTCATGGCTCTTCATACCTAAGGAGCCAAAACAGGAGGGTACAGAGCAGAGAACTTAGCCTTTCTACAAATGTAGAAAACATCCAAAAATATTTAAATAAATGGTATTCTATTACTAACAGTGTGATTAATCACAATTAATTTTTAATTGTGTAATTATTTTTTTATTGCTTGACAGCCCTAATTAGTATATATTTAAATTAAGTTTGGAAAGTAATAGAAATCAAAAGTGATGCTAAAGGGATCATATTCACTTACTCGAAACCGGATGCCTGCAATTACATTATATTTACATTGCATCTACCCCTGAAATTACATTTACATTATGTATATCTGTCAAGGTTCCTCACCATCCAGAAATTTCAGTGTCTGGATCACTTTCTGTCCCCGCAAAACCTTCCCCTCCCTGGGCAGCCTTGAGAGGCTTTTTCACCAAGTTCCTGGTGAACACCAACCCAACCCCTTGGATCTTAACACAAGGGAAAAAAATCAATCAGGTTCTTAAAAAGAAAGGTAAAAATTATCTCTGTAAAATCAGGATGGAAAATACTTTACAGGGTAATCAGATTCATATAGCCCAGAGGAAGCCCCTCTAGCCTTAGGTTCAAAGTTACAGCAAACAGAGGTAAAATCCTCTCAGCAAAAAGGAACATTTACAAGTTGAGAAAACAAAAATAAGACTAACACGCCTTGCCTGGCTATTACTTACAAGTTTGAAACATGAGAGACTGATTCAGAAAGATTTGGAGAGCCTGGATTGATGTCTGGTCCCTCTTAGTCCCAAGAGCGAACAACCCCCAAAACAAAGAGCACAAACACAAGACTTCCCTCCACCAAGATTTGAAAGTATCTTGTCCCCTTATTGGTCCTCTGGTCAGGTGTCAGCCAGGTTTACTGAGCTTCTTAACCCTTTGCAGGTAAAAGAGACATTAACCCTTAACTATCTGTTTATGACAATATCCCTGTAATTAGATTAAAGGGTGTGCTAGTATGAGAATGTACTCAGGTGTTCAATTCATGAAAACTAGTGAAATACCCGATTGTTTGCTATTACAAACATTTGCATTTGTGTATAACCCTGTAACTAAATTATTCATCAAAGAAATGTAGTGAAATGCTAATGAGGGACTGTAACTGGAAATGCTAATTGCAAAGCAAGTGGCCATTGTGCGAGTAAAAACACTGATCAGGTTGTTTTCTGGAGAAGAAGCTGTAAGTACCAGTTCAAGGGAAGAGCATGTGTCTCTGGACTGCTTGGATTCTAACAGGAAGAAATAACGGAATGAGAAGACAGAGATCCCCTGTTATTCTGAGTAGCCCTGAGAGACTTTGGGGAACCTGGCAGTTTATTACACCACTGACCCTATTTGGAGTTACAACCCTGTGATTCACTTACTATATTTTACCTGCTTTAACTCTCAATAACTCATTCTTTTTTCTAACCCAACAAACCTATAGTTAGTTTCTACCGAATTGGCTGCCAGTGTTGTCTCTGGTGTAAGATCTGGAGTACCAACTGATTTGGGGTAAGTGACTGGTCTATTGGGACTGGGAGAAACCTGATGTGGTGTGATTTTTTTTTTGAGTTAAATCTGACCAAAGATTGGCACTCACAGTTGGGAGCTACTCCAGACAGTGTGACAAACACTAAACAAGAACTCCAAAGACCACGCTTCCATGTGATATTTCTAGCAGTATGAAGCTTTGAATGGCTGTGCACTGCCTTGATGATATAAGGCACCTGTAAACCCAGTTTGATTGCCAATGCACCCTGGTCGCTGTGTACTGGTGAATCTCCCCTTGAAAGTTAAATTTTAACCCAATGATTTAAGGTTGATACTATAGATCTTTAAATCCTTAAATATACTGCATGGTAGTATTCTCTTAAGTTTCTTGGTTGGTGTTCATGTAGGAAGTCTTTAATAATTAAAAGAAAGGAAATTCCAAAAGAAGAATAGTATAGTAAGATGGTAACTGCGGGGTAAAAACCATTACAGGATGGCATAATTATCCCCCAACCCAAACATCATGAACCTGGGCAATTCAGAGGTAAGTTTACACCTCAAAGACATCTAAACATGTGAAGGTCTGTATCATGGGGTGTCTCCATTACCCAAGGCATTGCAGGTTGTTAGGACAGTTAACCTGATAGACTGCACTTGGGAGATCCAGAGACTGAAACACTGACTGATGATGTAGCCTGGCTAGGCAGGGGCAGGCAGCTTGTATAAAGCCAGTAAACTAAGAAGAGAAGGGGGCTGCAGGGGAAATAGCCTGCAGTTACTCCTGGGATGATGTGTTTGGGGCTACCAAGGCTGACAAGATGACAGAACAGGAGTAGTCTGTAGTTACTCCCTGAGAAGAGGGAGTTTGGGCCGGTAAACTCAGAGGAGGTCCAGAAGATAAGGAGGAGACCAGGGAAACAGCAACAGGGTCTGGGAGCTATAGTTGCCAGATATAGAGTTCCTGGACTGGAACCCAGAGAAGTGGGCCAGCCCAGGTTCCCTTACCAGCTGCTGGGAAAGCGGCACTGGATCTGACCTGGGACTAGAAGGTTGATGGGAAGGGCAAGCAGGTCACTCATCCAGTGGGATTTTCATACCCGGGAAGGGGAGAACTATAGTGACCTGGCCAGAGAGCTGAGTCACGAAGAAGGGGCATCCTGAGCCCTAGAGAAAGAGGGAGAGCACAGGGCAAGAAACTGACAGAAGGGAGCATCAGACTGGTGGAGAACTAATCCCAGAGCTGCAAGGAGGGGGCCCCACCAATGGTGAGTGAACCCCATTACAGTGGGGAAATGCACCAGGAAGGGTTTAAAGGCAGCTTTAGTTTTAACATCCAGTCCAGTTTCACCTTCAAATGGTTTCCTCAGATAAGGTCTGTTGCTCATTCTTTCCAGGCCTTGTTCTTTCAAACTCACTACTGGAATCTAAAGAAACAGTCCAAATATCACAGTTTAACCTGGTAGCTTCAATCAGCATTTTTAATAAAGAATCAGTTTATTCACCCCTCCTACCCAACATATGCTCTTCCCCATCCCACATCTGCCCCTTTCAGCCTTCACAGGCCGGAGTGTTTGTCTCATTATTATTTGAATAGAAGGTGTGTGAGTTAGTGTGCAGGGAAGCCAAAGTGCACATGGGGAGGGAGGCTTGCAGCTTTAAAGCACTAACAGTTGTTGAAATTGCTTGGGGCAATATCAGCCTCTGTCCAGCAGGGCAGCTGCACGCTGTAGTAGGGGGATGCTGGGAAGAAAGCTGTAAGGCCTGGTCTAGCCTAGGAAATTAGTCTATTAACTATGCAGCTCCGGGGTGTGACAAATCCGCAGACCTCCCTCGCAGGGAGGTGGGGTGCCTGCGCCCATGGGAGAACCCCACCCGTTGGTGCAGGCAGTGTTGTCCCTGCAGCGCTGCAGCAGTACAACTGCAGTGTTTTCAGTGTAGACAAGCCCCTAGGTTCTAAATGCTGGGGAAGCTGTGAAGGGTTCTACAGCTATAAATACCAGGTGGCCTGGGGAAGCCTTTCCCATTAGAGTACAGCTGGGGCCACTCATTGCCAAGCCATGCTGTGATTAGCTGATGGGTGACATCACAGCCATGATTCAACTCCCTGCAGTGCCAGATGGGACCTGATCCCTGGCCTCTTCCAGGGGCAGTTACGCTGGATTTCAAAAGTGGGCTGTTGAGAACGGCCTTATGTCTTGAAATCTAATTGCCCTTCCTTCTATTTCAACACCCAGTAGCGCCTCCCCAGAGCCGTAGCTCTTTACAGCATATGGTCTGTACATTATCAATATCAAATTAATAGTATCATCATTGCCCTTCAGCTAACCAGGCTGAGGAGTCAGTGAAACCATGGGAAGGCTCCTTATCCACCTGCCAATGCCCCAGCTGTCCAGCTTTGCCCCCATGTAAAGAACTGAGATACTGGAGAAAACACTTTAAAATTATTAAATACATAATACTGAATTGGTAATTACTATAGTACCTAGGCACCTGGACCAGGACCCTACTGTGCTAGATGCTGTAGGAGCACAGAACACAGCGACAGTCACTGAAAGGCCAAGTGACAGGGCATGGGTGGGGGTGGGGGTGGAGGAGACTGACTGGCGATGCAGAATGGTACCAGGTGATGGTCAGAGAGGGGGAACGCCACAACAGAGAGAGCAGTGTTTGCTGAAGACCAAGTCAAGTGAGCACCCTTTTGGCAAGTGGGAGAGATGAACCAGGGCTGCAGGTCAAATGCAGAGGTGAGGAAATGGGTAACTAAGTGGCCGGCTGGGTCATCAGCATAGAAAGTGAAGTCACCAAGGATAAGTGAGTGTGGGAGACAGTGAGGAGAGCCAGGAGTGGAAAGCCGAGAGGAAGGCTGAGGAGGAGCAGTTGGGTAGTGAGTAGATGACAGCAGCGTGGAGGGAGAGTCAGAGGCAGTGCGGTTCAAGAGGAGAAAGAGTGGGAAGGGGGAAGCAGGAAAGGTTGGAAGCAGGAGGACCAAGAGAGGAGAAGCCCAGCATCCCAGTAGTTGGATCCACACAGGGAGTGGTAGAGAAGCAGAGGCCTCTGTAAGAGAAGGCCATGTCAGACAAGCCATGAGCTGGAGAGAGAGACCTATGGAAGAGCGACATGAATGGCAGTGGCCTTTTAGAGATGGAGTGGGCATTCCAGAGACATGTCTTTCATTTTGCTAGCAAAGAGGGGCTCAGCCTGAAAACCAGCTACCGTAGCTTTCAGTTCTACACTGGCCTTAGGGCCAGTCAGGCTCTCATCGCGTTGACGTGTTTGTATAAACTGGGTACCTTCTGCACAAGCAAAGGACGCATGTGCTTCTTTGTAGCATCAGGCACATCCACTCTCCGGTTCCCCAGCTGCAGGGCACCCTGATCTTGCAGCTCCACTATTGTAGCAGTCTGCAGGTCCCTGGGGGAAGAATACCTATTTTTTATCTGACTATCCTTTGACTTCCCTTCTTTGGTTGCAGAACTGAAGACAACACAAGGCAAAAGGGTCAGTATTGCATCATTTCAGAGGGGAAAGTTTGCAGCTGATGTTGCTAAAGCTGGAAATATATTAGTACTAAATTAAAGCCACAGACTCATAAAATAAATCTCTATTTGAGGAGGTGGGGGATTGACCAACCCTTCCTATGCAGCTTTGAGGTCTCCTCTGCTACTGCATATACCTACCGCCTTACTGTGTCCTTTCCCTTCTTTAGCTGGGCCTCCTCTGAGCTGGCCATACCCAAGAGAAAACAAAGATCTTGGAGCTGGGGCAGAGAAACCAGCATGAAAAGCTGCCATTGTTCCCCCTTTAACCACTCCTTAGCCTGCAGTCTTCCTGCCCCCCAGGATGTCATGCTAGTGGAAGCCACTGTAAATCTCCCTTTGCCTTTTCACATGTAACCTCCCCCAGTGCACAGAGAAGCGAAACAGAGTGCTGGAACTCTGCTTCTGACCCCGAAGGGAGCAGTAGGGGCTGTTAGTGGAGGAGTGTGGATCCTCCCTTAGAGCAGTGTCACCTCGGCAATGCCTGCATCTGTGCTGGGCCAACAGCAGTGGCCTGAAAGAGACAGAAGCTCAGCCAGCCTGCATGGCAGCACACTGGGCTAGAGAGAGTGGCCTGGGGGCTGGCTTTCTGCTCTAATTCAAAAGACTTACCTGTCACCTCTGTGGCTTGGGATTGATTTTATTTTTTTGGTCACCAAGTTAATTTTCTGACTCCTCTTTGTAAGTAGTTGATAGGGTTGGCCTCCTGAAGGGACCTTCTTGGACTTCTTTCTCTTCTGGGGAGCAGAATAGTTACAGTGAAATACAGACCTAAGAGTAAAACATGCCCTGATGCCCTTTCTCCTGGCATGTCTAAAAGCCCTTCCTGACCTCTCTCTAGTAGAAATGGTTCCCAGTGGGAGAAGCCAGGAGGATGAGCCTTTGATCCTCAACCAATAGAAGAGGCATTTACCCCCATCAGGTAAGAGGATGGTATAATGCACATGTGATCCAACCAGAAACATGAAGAAAGTGAAGACAGTGCCTCCTCAAAGGGAACTATTGCTGAACGTGTGTTTTTAAAAAAGCAAGCTGCCAGTTAAATACCATTGTGTGCAGTAAGGCGAGCTGATGAGGCACAGTGGATTAGTGGGGATTTTCTGCACCACCCCCCATCCTGCCTTTAACCCTATCCCTGTTCGCGTCCTCGTCCCAGCGGAATGGGACATCTTTGGAATACAGCAATGCTGCTGCTTGGTCATTTGCTGTGGAGCAACATGAAGCAATACCTCTCTTCCTGGGACTAAGTGAGCACCCTGCCTCCACCACCCTTTATCCATCCGTGAGCTGGGAACTATATACCCAGAGGCATTTGTGTGCTATCCCTAAAGGCAAAGTCCTGAGCCCTCCTCACTCCCAGAAGGCACAAGCATTTGCCCATTTTACAGTGGTCTGTTTGCATCCCTGCAGTATAGCACTTGGCTGGGCACATGGCTAGTCCACCAGCAAACCTTCAAGAAGCTCACAATGTCAAGATCTCTTCCTTTCCTTTGCCGTTCTTTGAGGGAAAAGAGACTTTCAGAGGCAAGGTTTTTAACACATAGTCTTCTTAAAGGCTTCAGTCTAAACAAATAAAAGGACAAGGAATCAAACGAATTACAGAAGTACAGATACGCATGTCATAAGCCTTTACCAGACACTTCAACTCCCAGCTGACCTGAGAGGTAATAAAGCTAGATCCAGACCAACATCTGAGTAGCCAAAGTCCCTAATGCTCACCAGTGCCTTTAGAGGAGTCCTGTACTGGATTCCCAGTCTCCTCTTGTAGCAGTTCCATGCTGCTGGAGGCAGGACTGCTACAAATGAAGCTCTTAACAGCAGCGCCGGCTCCAGGCACCAAGTAAGGAAGCAGGTGCTTGGGGCGGCCAATTCAAAGGGGCAGCCCTCCGTCTGGTATTGGGGCGGCACGTCCAGGTCATCGGTGGGAATTCGGCAGCAGGACCCTCATTCCCTCTCTTCCTCTTTGAGCTGCCGCCAAAGTGCCACCGAAGAGGAGGAGAGGGAGTGAAGGACCTGCTGCTGAATTGGCGCCGAAGAAGCAGCTCATTTGAGCTACTGCTGAAGTGGCACCGCTCTTGTTTTTTGGGAAGAGAACAGTGTTAAGGGAAGTCTGATGCAGCTGTCCTTGGCCAGAAGGTTGGGAGCCAAAAGCAGAGCCTAAAGGGCAGGGATCCAAAGGAAGGGGGAATTGAAAGATTCTCGTGGCCTCTCTCCCTAGTCCCAAAGTGAGAGACAACAGAATAAAACTAGCAACAAATATGTCTGAAAGGGTTAACAGGCACCATGCCTGAACATAAGAGCCCGGTGGAGACACTGTGTACTACAAAGGAGGGGTGTCTGGGTTTGAATTCCAGACTCTTACACTCCCTAAAATAGCACAGGCTCTGGGGACAAGGGCTAATTCTGTGGTGTTCAACGACAAGTACCCACAGATCAGAAGTCAAATTCCAGCCAAACGAGAGTCTTAAGAAAAAGAGGAGAGACTAGGCAAGGTGCCCAAGCCAGACTCCTTGGAGTTAAAGACCTGACTCAGATCCCCACTGTGCGAAGGAGCTCCAGCCTGTGGAGGGTATCATGGGGGGTAAGGACGGCTGGTGGCTAAGCAGAACTGGGGAAACTACGGCTGGGCTGGGCTGACAACAAGAGAACCTAAACAAATAACTACATTGAGAGTCTGGCAACCACCTCCACAGCCCAACAGGCGCGAGTGGCTGGGTGGGGCAGCTCCTGCACAGCCATTCCAGTTCATAGATTGTATGAGTGGCTGCTAGGCATTAGGGACACTCTAGATGTGTGTATTCATGAATCCTGTGTCCCTGCCCCCACTCAATATTGCCTTATATGCCAGCCTGTTCAGAGCTGGCATGCAGTCCTCGGAGGCATTCAGGTAGTGCAGCACCTCACACATGAGAGACGGGGTCTGCCTGAAGTCTCCCCTCTGCACTACAAGTGAATTTCACCCTGGGGATTTCAGGCCATGTCTACTCTAGTGATTAGTTACACAAATATGCAAATTACACACCCCTCTGATGCATGCACCACTGACGACTATTTTGTATAAGTCATTGTACCAGCCCAGGAATCTCACCCAAATGGGGGTCTGTTCTTAAATCACTGACATCGTACGACGAACACGAAAGTTCTATGAACATGCTCGTTAATCCAACAGAAACGACTGTAAAGTAGCTCCTGAAGACTGGGGCCAGACTCTAATCTCACTTACACCACAGACGTCAGTAACTGATATCGGAAGGTGGCCTGGGCGCTTGACCAGAAAGCTTGGCTGAGATTTACCAGGCCACCTGAAGGCTTTAGACGCCCAGTCCTCATTATATTTAATGGGAAATGGGCATCCAAATCCCTTAGGCAGCTATGAAAACTGAGCCCTTGTATGTTAGATCCTACCCCTCTGTGCTAAAGAGAGAGAAAGTGAGGAACAGTGATTGAGGCTAAAAGCATGAGACGCATGTAGACGTACTTCTGGAGAAGGATGGAGTACAGGCAAAAGCCAGAGAGGGGCATTCACATACAGCATGTGCCTGGAGGGCTCTTCCCAGCTTCTCAAACTTCTACATCAGGTCTCATTTGCCATTAGTAGGATTCAAACTCATTTTTAACACAATTCAGTCCCATTTCCTTCACAGTCTCACAGCTGAGGCTGCAGCAACTAAGGTTTGTGAGCTACAACACTACTGATGCTGGATTATTACTGAAACCTGCTAGCCATGTGATTTTGATGCAAATGACACATTTTGCTCATCTCTGGCCTGGATGCTCCAAGTGCAGCTTGTGAACTTCTACAATACTCATCCCAGCTTTAATACAGAGGTATGACCAGCAAAGACTACACACTCCATCTTGAGCCAAGCAGAGTGCATTGTACACAGGGATGTGGCGCCTCTGCAGGCCACACCTCTGGGTAAGGGTGACTGCCATGTGTTCTGTTTTATGGAAAATAGGGGCAACTATGTGACCTTCAGCTAGTCACTCTTAGGAGACGGACTCTCCCAGCGTATATTGCATTTATCACTATGGTACTTACTCTGTTACTGCTTCCACCTCAGGCCGCTGAGATTTTCTGCGTATATTTGGAACCCATTTAACAATCAAATTTCCACTGTCTGGATGGTAGTCCTGCTTGGGAGCTGCAACCTCACTGAGATCCATCACTTGGAGCTATGACATAAACATGGTATGATTAGTCACTTGTAGAGGTTCTCTTCCCTGAGCCAGTAGTGAGCCAATGCCAATGGTGCTGTGGAGTCACTGGACTACTGCAGGTGCCAAGTATTACACTGTTGTTTTCTTTTACATGAGATAACTATAAAAAAAATGCCCAAATCACTTGTGATCATTAAAGATTCGGAGGCACTTGTCACAAGAGACAGAATGTTAATCCTGGTGGCCTAGTCAAAGTCTAAGGTAAATAATTATATTTTGCTGCCTTAAAATTCATCCTGTAATTTCATTTCTCCATGAGAAATCATTCTTCATTTCCCCTCCTAAAAACTCCATCTGTTGGGTAGTATTGCTGGAGGAAAACAGTTGCTGCATTCCATCCAAGAGGTGACTGCAGCAGATGAATAATCCTTCTAAAGTCTGCAAAGTGGCTTTGGGATGAAAGGCACTATGCAAATAAAAAGTTTTAATTATTAAAACCCTGTACCCACGAGAACAGAAAAGACCACCTGGTCGGCCGCCAAGAAGATGGGAAGATGACATTGTTAAACATTTCAGGTGAATGTGGAGAAGAAAGGCAAGAATGCGAGAAGAATGGTGGATGTGTTTTGATCGGTGCAGTCTTAATGACAGCTGAAGACCGATCAATCCAGGTGATCCAGGTGAATTATTATTAAACCTAAAAAACTAGCTAGCCAGATGCAATGTGAATGAGAGGAATCAAGTAAAATGTAAGGCTCTCTCGGCAATATTAAAGGGGAACTGCAAAGGGAAAGTACTTATGCCTTTTGCTCTCTTTGATAAGATCAAAAGAGGGGAAGGGGATAGCTCAGTGGTTTGAGCATTGGCCTGCGAAACACAGGGTTGTTTAATCCTTGAGGGGGGCCATTTAGGGACCTGGGGTAAAAATCTGTCAGGGGGTTGGACTAAAGGACCTCCTGAGGTCCCTTCCAACCCTGATATTCTATGATTGCATGTCATAACTTTTCAAAAAGAAAACATGCTAAAAGCGCTGCTTGTTTTTTATATTAAAAATACCAAATCCCAGTCTCCCTGGTTTTGCTGGAAGATCCTCTTGAGGGCTGTAGAACAAGATTTGGATAAGAACATTAGAGCACTTTCCCAGCCCTCTGTCAAAAGCCTTGCCTCAGCCATCACCTCCCACATGAGGACAGGAATCAATACATTGGAGGTGTTCAGAGCTGCTTTAAAGGAAGAGAGTTTGCTTAGCTGGATTTCCCAGAGCATAATTTCAAAGTGAATAATTGCAAAGACTGCACCAACTCTCTTCTCCACCAAAAAAGTCACAGAATCAATTTCCATTATTGGATGTAAACCAATGAACAGCAGTAGGCTTGGCAGAATTTGATTATTTTTTTAAAAATTGATGGGTTATATCAATGGGTATTTAAGCATTTGTAAATTTTGTATCAATTTCAATTTTCAAAGCTGCATAAAATTATGGGTTTTAAGAAAAAAATCTATTTTTATTGATTTAAATGTTCACAGTTGGAGGAAATTATGGGGGGTAAGACAATTGGGGGTGGGGTTAGATGATTATTTAATGACAGACTTTGATATTAAAAAAAATAAGGATTTAAAAAATAAGAATGGCCATACTGGGTCAGACCAAGGGCCCATCTAATCCAATATCCTGTCTTCCAACAGTGGCCAATGCCAGGTGCCCCAGAGGGAATGAACAGAACAGGGAATCATCAAGTGATCCATCCCCTGTGACTCATTCCCAGCTTCTGGCAAACTGAGGCTAGGGACACCATCTCTACCCATCCTAGCTAATAGCCATTGATGGACCTATCCTCCACAAATGTATCTAGTTCTTTTTTTAACTCTGTAATAGTCTTGGCCTTCACAACATCCTCTGGCAAAGAGTTCCACAGGTTGACTGTGCGTTGTGTGAAAAAACAACAACTTCCTTTTGTTTGTTTTAAACCTGCTGCCTATTAATTTTGTTTTGTGGCCCCTAGTTCTTGTGTTATGAGAAGAAGTAAATAACACTTCCTGATTTACTTTCTCCACACCAGTCATGAATTTATAGACCTTAATCATATCCCCCCTTAGTCATCTCTTTTCCAAGCTGAAAAGTCCCAGTCTTATTAATCTCTCCTCATATGGCAGCCATTCCATACCCCTAATCATTTTTGTTGCCCTTTTCTGAACCTTTTCCAATTCCAATAGATATTTTTTGAGATGGGGCGACGACATCTGCACACAGTATTCAAGATGTGGGCGTAACATGGATTTATATAGAAGCAATATGATATTTTCTGTCTTATTATCTATCTCTTTCTTAATGATCCCCAACATTCTGTTCTCTTTTTTTACCTGCTGCTGCACATTGAGTGGATGTTTTAGAGAACTATCCACACTGATGCCAAGATCTCTTGAGTAGTAACAGCTAATTTAGACCCCATCATTTTATATGTAGAGTTGGGATTATGTTTTCCAATCTGCATTACTTTGCATTTATCAACACTGAATTTCATCTGCCATTTTGTTGCCCAGTCACCCAGTTTTGTGAGATCCTTCTGTAGCTCTTCGCAGTCTACCTGGGACTTAAATATCTTAAGTAGTTTTGTATCACCTGAAACTTTTGCCACCTCACTGTTTACCCCTTTTTCCAGATCATTTATGAATTTATAATCACTAAAACACAAAATGTCAACATCACATGTCAAAATATACAATATAAATACCCTTAAATCAAACTAAGTTCTCAAGCAGCATTTTCTTTCTTTCTTTCCCTTTCTGTAAATTTCAATTATTATTGATGGAAACATTTTTTCTTTGTGTGCAGTGAAATCGACATTTACAGACATATACCTAAATATCAGCCACACTGAGAGATGCTGCTTTTCTCTGTGCCATAACACAAGATGCCCAAATAGTGTTCAGCTGAGGGCCCCATTGGCAACTTACCAGAAGCTCAAAGGTTAGCCCTGCGTTCTATAAAAAGGAGATCCTTGCAACCACTCAACTTTCTCCCATTTAAATCACTCACATTTCCAACTCTATTCAAGTAGGTGAAGCTCATCTCTGTCTGTGGGATCGTGTGTGACTCTACCGCGGAGTTCAGTCCTGGGAAATGGGTTCTTTCTGAACTGAAATATAGGCACAAACCAAAATCACCGTGAGACCAATATAAACTAACAGCATGCAAAGGACACTAGTTGCTATTAAGGTTGCAGAAGATAGAGCCCTGTGCGGATACAAAATTTGTATCGCATGTGATCTGCAAACATCGTCCGCAGATACAAATCAGATTTGCAGGGCTCAAGTGGTAGATTCTCCATCACTGACAATTTTAAAATCAAAATTGGAGGTTTTTCTGAAAGATCTGGTCTAGGAACTATTTTGGGGAAGTTCTATGATCTGTGATCTATGATAGATCTAAGAATCTATCTATTACACTGAACTTTTCCTCTTCAATGCACTTTATAAGCACGGTTAACACAACTAGGATTAATGCAATGGCAACAATGCACGCGCTCAAGATGTTCAGGAAATTCAGTTACAGTGGAGAGCTCCTCCTTAATTCTCTGTGTTGGTGCAGCTGCCTTGTGTTCTCTTTTGCATATCACACAGGAAATGCCACCCATCCAGTAGATTTCAGGGTTTTAGATCCCTCTCAACAGGTAGAGCAGTTTATCATGATGCTCTAAGAAGCACTAAAGCTTTGGATTGATATAAACTCTGGGTGGCTAATGTGCTCTAAACTTTGACGCTGAAACAGCTGGATTTGGAGGCCTTGGTCACAGTTGGCCTCAGTTTAGAAGGCCTCAGTTAAGGAGGACAGTGTTCAGGAGGGCCAAGCCAACTCATTCCAGATCAAGAAACTTGCAGATTACACTGGAAATTATCTTCCTTCCTGGGTGTTGTTTTTTTTTCCTTTCTAAAAGGAAATCCATGGAAAGATGAAGGTTAACCTTGCCCTGAGCTTGAGAGGGGGAAGCATTCAAAAATTAGGAAATGCCAAGGTAAGGGTGAAAATTCCAATGTTGGTGACAGAACCGGGTCTTGGGCATTGGTCCTGTGAGTAGTTACCCACATGCTTGACTTTACACAGTCAAGTCGTCCCACTGAAGTCAATGGGAACTACTCTCAGTACATAAAGTTTAGCATGTACAGATCAAGGGCTTGGATCGTATGTGTATCCCTTTTCCACACCTTTTAATTTGTTTTGGGTTTTTTGGTCTACATTGTAAGCTCTTTGTGGGAGGGACTGTCTTTCTGTGGATTTGTGCAGTGCCTCGCACAAGGGGGACCTGGCACTGATATGAACAATATTAATATTTAATAACAATATATCCCATATTCTAGAAGACCAATCTGGTCTTTTAAATACATTTATTTCTTAAGCCCTGATCGTACAAACTGATGCATGTGCTTACATTGAAATCAGTGGGTCAACTCACATGAGTAAAGTTCAGCATATGTGTAATTATTTGCAGAATCGGGCCAAAAGTGCTCACACTTTGGTCTGCAATGTATAAAACGCAGAAGGTGACATGCTCCATTCCCCATGGCAACTGCAATCTCGAAAACACTAATATTCTTCTCAGCCTCTGTCAGAAAAACAAGGGTGCCATCATTCTGCTACAGACTTTTAGTCCTGGGAATACTGACAACCTTCAAAAGTCACCCAGAGATTGGAACTCAGCACCAATTCACCTGACTTCAGAATTTCGGTCAGAGAAGTCATAGTCTGAAGTTTCATACAGAGAAGGAGAGAAAGAGGTCTCAAGTGCAGTGAAGGTGGAAATAGTTCGGTTACAATTGGAACATCTGATCCTTCCTCGGGGAGAGCAATTGCTGGGGAAGTTTATAATCTTCAGTGTTGGTAATTCATCTAAAAATTAAAAGCAAAGACACTGTGAACACTGAGGATGTGATGTTACAGAATTCTACAGTTAGTGGGACCATTTAGTTCTATACTGTATACTGCTCATTTTAGATATTATTACAGCTTTGTCAGTGTCCTGTTAGCCCAGTTTATTAGTAACTAATTATAATATAATTAATACTCTGCCTTCCCTCGGATCTCAAAATACATTACAAACAATAGTTAATTAAGCTACACAACCCCACTAACTCCCAGACCAGAAAGGTAGGGAACATGTCACACTAACTTAACCCACCACCTAAGTGCAGCCACCTCTGCAGCTATTTAACAGTGCAGAGCAATACTACACAACAGTTTGAGAGGATATGGAGATAATACAAATCTAATTGCAGGGGGAACTTTTAGGGATGTTGAATTTCATTGCTTCATTGGAATTTGGCTGAGACACCAAGTTTAATATCTCCTTCTTACAGAAAAAGAGTGAGGGGATCTTTAATAACCACAAGTGGTCAAGACCTCAGTTTTACCTCTCATGTGAAAGACATTATTATAGAAATCCCAAAAACCATAGTGGGGTACTGGCTCAGTACTGACTCTAAGGGGAAAATGCCAACACTGAATCCAACAGCACTTCCTGCTGCACCTGAAGCTTTAGATGTCTCTTACCCAGTCTTGTCTAATTGGGAACATGCACGCAATCTGTTGGAAAACATGTGAACTAACACATTTTAACTAGCATGCTGTTAAACACGATTTTGGCCTTAGTGGCTTTGTCTTCATTGCAAAAACAATGTGCCTTTTTGCATCAAGATAGCTGCTCTGATGTAAAATCCTAGCAGACACAAAGTGGAGGTAGTTTTTACCTCAGTGTAGCTAGTTGAGGTCAATTCCAGGTGGGGGCGGGGGCAGTACAAGGACAATAAGTGAGTTATACATGTGACCCATGAGCAGGATCAGTAACCTCAGTATATTCATAATATATTCTAAGTATGAATATATTACATGTACATATTTAAAACTGGCAGGCAATGCAAGGAAAGATAGAAGAGCTGGAGGGTTTTCCTTCTGAGCTGATAAACTGAGTCTCTTGAAATGTGCCTTCATTAAGAAAAAAGTGTATTCTTAACTCACTAGCTAACGTAAGGTGAAATCCTAGTGACGAGAAGGCAGTTTGCAGTTTGTACATGAGTTAGCAGGTGGAGTTAAAGACTGAGCTCCCTCTGTAAAATATGCAGCTGACACGAATATTGGTGAAATGATAAATATGAGGAGAACAGGGCAGTCATACAGAGCAATCTGGATTGCTTAGTAAGATGGGCTCATTCAAACAAAGTATATTTTAACACAGTCAAATGCAAAGTCATACATGTAAGAAGAATACAGGCCGTACCTACAGAACTGGGGGTGTCCTGGATAGGAGTGATTCTGAAAAAGAACGCCTCTGAAAAGGATTTAGGGGTCAGTGTGGACAAAAAACTCAACATAACCACCCAGTGCAATGCGGTGGCAAAAAGGGCTAATGTGATCCTCAGCCCTGGTCTACACTACGAGTTTAGGTCGAATTTAGCAGTGTTAGATCGATTTAACCCTGCACCCATCCACACAACGAAGCCATTTTTGTCAACTTAAAGGGCTCTTAAAATCGATTTCTATACTCCTTCCCAATGAGGGGATTAGCGCTGAAATTGACCCTGCTGGATTGAATTTGGGGTAGTGTGGACGCAATTTGACGGTATTGGCCTCTGGGAGCTATCCCATTGTGACTGCTCTGGACAGCACTCTCAACTCAGATGCACTGGCCAGGTAGATAGGAAAAGCCCCGTGAACTTCTGAATTTCATTTCCTGTTTGGCCAGCGTGGCAAGCTGATCAGCACAGGTGACCATGCAGAGCTCATCAGCACAGGTGACCATGGAGTCCCAGAATCGCAAAAGAGCTCCAGAATGGACCCAACGGGAGGTACTGGATCTGATTGCTGTATGGGGAGACGAATCCGTGCTATCCGAACTCCATTCCAAAAGATGAAATGCCCAAATATTTGAAAAAATCTCCAAGGGCATGAAGGACAGAGGCTATAACAGGGACCCGCAGCAGTGCCGCGTGAAACTTAAGGAGCTCAGGCAAGCCTACCAAAGAACCAGAGAGGCAAACGGCCGCTCCAGGTCAGAGCCCCAGACATGCCGTTTCTATGATGAGCTGCATGCCATTCTAGGGGGTGCCCCTACAAATACCCCACCCCTGTGCGTGGACTCCATCAATGAATTCTCATGCAACAGGGATGTGGATTTTGGGGACGAGGAAGATGAGGAGGAGGAGGAGGAGGAGGAGGTTGAAGATAGCGCACAGCAAGCAAGCGGAGAAACCATTTTCCCCGACAGCCTGGAACTGTTTTTCACCCTGGATCTAGTACCCTCCCAACCCACCCAATGCGGGCTCCCGGACCTTGAAGGCGGAGAAGGAACCTCTGGTGAGTTTACTTTTGTAAATATAATACACGGTTTAAAAGCAAGCATGTTTAATTATTAATTTGCCCTGAAGACTTGGGGTGCATTGGTGGCCAGTACAGCTACTGGAAAAGTCTGTTAACGGGTATGGGGATGGAGCGGAATTCTCCAGGGACATCTCAGTGAAGCCTCCTCACCCAGATGCCCAAGAACACAGTGGCGGGGGGGGCCTCCAACCACACAACCACTCCACCCCAGAGGACTGCGCAAGCAACATTCAATAAGTTTTGAAGTGCAGTGTGGCCTTGTCCTTCCCTCCTCCCCTCCTCCGCCACCCCAACCGGTGCTTCCCTCCTCCCCCACCCCTCCCAGGCTACCTTGGCAGTTATCCCCCCATTTGTGTGACAAATTAATAAAGAATCCATGAATTTGAAACAACAATGACTTTATTGCCTTTGCAAGCAGAGATCAAAGAGGAGAGGGGAGGGAAGTAGAGTGAACCAACAGGGAGGGTCTTCATCAAGAAGAAAGAAACAGAACTTTCACACCGTAGCCTGGCCAGTCATGAAACTGGTTTTCAGAGCTTCTCTGATGCGCAGCGCTCCCTGCTGTGCTCTTATAACTGCCCTGGTGTCTGACTGCACATAATCAGCGGCCAGGTGATTTGCCTCAACCTCCTACCCCACCATAAACGTCTGCCCTCTCTCACAGATATTGTGGCACACACAGCAAGCAGTAATAACGATGGGAATATTGGTTTCACTGAGGTCTAACCAAGTCAGTAAACTGTGCCAGTGCGCTTTTAAACCTCCAAATGCACATTCTACCATTCTGCACTTGCTCAGCCTATAGTTGAACTGCTCCTGTCTACTGTCCAGGGTGTCTGTGTACGGCTTCATGAGCCATGGCATTAAGGGGTAGGCTGGGTCCACAAGGATAACTATAGGCATTTCAACATCCCCACCGGTTATTTTCTGGTCTGGAAAGTAAGTCCCTTGCTATAGCAGTTCACACAGACCAGAGTTCCTAAAGATGCGAGCATCATGTACCTTTCCCGGCCATCCCACGTTGATGTTGGTGAAATGTCCCTTGTGATGCACCAGTGCTTGCAGCACCATTGAAAAGTACCCCTTTCGGTTTACGTACTGGCTGCCTTGGTGGTCTGGTCCCAAGATAGGGAAATGCGTTCCATCTATTGCCTCACCACAGTTAGGGAATCCCATTGCAACAAAGCCATCCACTATGACCTGCACATTTCCCAGAGTCATTACCCTTGATATCAGCAGCTCAGTGATCGCGTTGGCTACTTGGATCACAGCAGCCCTCACAGTTGATTTGCCCACTCCAAATTGATTCCTGACTGACCGGTAGCTGTCTGGCGTTGCAAGCTTCCAGAGGGCTATCGCCACTCGCTTGTGAACTCTGTGGGCTGCTCTCATCTTGGTATTCTTGCGCTTCAGGGTGGGGGAAAGCAAGTCACAAAGTTCCATGAAAGTGCCCTTATGCAAGCAAAAGTTTTGCAGCCACTGGGAATCATCCCAGACCTGCAACGCTATGTGGTCCCACCAGTCTGTGCTTGTTTCCCGAGCCCAGAATCGGCGTTCCACAGCATGAACCTGCCCCATTAACACCATGATGTCCAAATTGCCAGGGCCCGTGCTTTGAGAGAACTCTGTGTCCATGTCCTCATCACTCTCGTCACCATGCTGCCGTCGCCTCCTCACCTGCTTTTGACATTTCGGGTGCTGCATATACTGCAGGATAATGCGCGTGGTGTTTACAGTGCTCATATATGCCGCCGTGATCTGAGTGGGCTCCATGCTTGCCGTGGTATGTTGTCTGAGGAATAAAGGCGTGAAACGATTGTCTGCCGTTGCTCTCACGGAGGGAGGGGCGACTCACGACACGGCTTACAGGGAATTAAAATCAACAAAGGGGGCAAGTTTGCATCAAGGAGGAACACACACAACTGTCACACCGAAGCCTGGCCAGTCATGAAACTGGTTTTCAAAGCCTCTGTGATGCGCAGCGCACCTTGCTGTGCTCTTCTAATGTAATCGCAAACAGCCTAGTCAGCAAACAGTGCCAGCGAGCTTTTAAACATCCAAAGGCACATTCTACCACCATTCTGCACTTGTTCAGCCTATAGTTGAACTGCTCCTTACTACTGTCCAGGCTTCATGAGCCATGGGAGCAAGGGGTGGGCTGGGGTAGGTGCTGCCGGCTGGGAGAGCAGCCTGAGGCAGAGGCCTCCAGCTGGCATGATATTCCAGACAGGACTGAATCTCTATTAGATGAAACTTAAAGAAGAGAATGACCTGGAGTTATTCTCATTTTTGTCTAGGCGCCCCCGACCGACCTCACCACAAGGGGGCATGTCTCACAGTTTGGGGACCTCTGTACTAAAGGATTATTTAATCTAGCAGAGAAGGGCATAACAAGAACCAATGGCTGTAAATTTAAATCAGATAAATTCAAATTAGAAATTAGGCACATACCTTTAACATTGAGGGTGACTGGAACAAACTACCAAGAGAAGTCGTGGATTGTCTATCTCTGTATCTTGATGTCTTCAAATCAAGACTTAAATGCCTTTCTCGAAAATATGCTTTAGTCAAACACAAGTTATTGGGTTCAACATAAGGGTGACGGTGAAATTTTATGGCAAGTGTTATGCAGGAGGACACAGTAGATGATCCTTTCTAGCTTAAAAAAAATGATGAGTAGTCTTTAACTCGACCTAACTTGTGTGAAAACTACAAACTGCCTTGACTGCACTAGGATTGTCCCTGAAGTTAGCTAACTCGAGTTCAGAATAAATCTTTTTCCTCCTAGAAAAGACAGGGCCTTGGTCACTGGTTTTACCTTTGCTTTCCGAAGAAGAAGCCCTGCAGAGTGAGTCAAAGTTTCTTAAACGGATCCGAGGATGTCCCTGTTCAATCCTCCTTATAGTGTCCCAGCACTGTGGGTGTTGGCACACAGCCATGTCACAGATGGTTTCATCCCACTGGCTGTCATCTGCAGTCACCATCTTTGCAACCACCCAGACATTAATGAATAGCAGTAAAATGGCAATACTGTATGTCTGAATACTCTGCAAAAACAGAAGAATTGAGCACAGTGAGAAATGTTAACAAGAACAAGAATCATCTAGATTGCCATAAAATAACGGCACAAGAAGTGGTCATAATTTCCCACTTATATCCTGGGTTGTCTTCATATGCACCCACTGTAGGGACTGATTGGGACAGTTTGGTGAGTGTGACCCTGGGACCCCCCCCCCAATGCCAACTGGCAGAGGGCTCACCATACTGTAACTCACATCAGGTCTGACACACTCATTACCCCTGTGACGTTGCACTGAATGTGAATATGATGTAACTGGAATATGCATTATGCAAAAGGTGTCTTGTAAGGTATCATTACAAAGGTTAAAACCTACTGAATATATTCATCCTATTTGTATGGATGTATCATTCTTGTATCTGAAACTAGAAATATGAAGTATAACTCTGAGGTCCTATTGTAATAATGCAAAGTGAGGGCCATTAATGGTGGTTTAGAATCTTGATGGCTCCCAATGACTAGGACAATGGCTCTGTTTACCTGCAAGCCTGCCTGTGTATGCGTAGGCCAGCCCGTGGGTAATGAAAAATGAGGTCTGACAGTGATATGTGACCATGTCACCTGATACTGGAATCCATCTTAAACCTGGTGCTTTTCCATTTAGAAGGAGGGGTGGGGACCTAGAGAGACAAAGGATTCCCGCCTTGTGCCAAAGCTATAAGGGGGCATGGAGCAGGACAAGGAGGGTCTCAGTCATGAGAAAGTCCCTGCTTTTCATCTAAGATGCCTGCTGGAACTAACAAGGACTGTAACGGGGAAAGGATAGGGCCCAGACTAGGAAGGAGTCTAGTCTGTAAAACAAGCTTACTGGAACATATCTGAGGGTGAGATTTACCTGTAATCGGTTTCTTAATGTATTAGGCTTAGACTTGTATGTTTTGTTTTATTCTGCTTGGAAACTTACTTTGTTCTGTCTGTTATTACTCGGAACCACTTAAATCCTACTTTTTGTACTTAATAAAATCACTTTTGTTTATTGATAAACCCAGAGTAAATGATTAATATCTGGGGAGCAAACAGCTGTGCATCTCTCTATTAGTGTTATAGAGGGTGGACAGTTTATGAGTTTACCCTGTATAAGCTTTATACAGAGTAAAACAGATTTATTTGGGGTTTCGGTCCCATTGGGAACTGGGTGTCTGGGTGCTGGAAATAGGTGACCTGCTGAGCAGTTTTTGGTTAAAGTCTGCAACTTTGGGGGTCTGGACCAGACCTGGGTCTGTGTTGCAGGAGGCTAGTGTGTCTGGCTCAATATGACAGGGTTTTGGAGTCCCAAGCTGGGAGAGAAAACGGGCTCAGAGGTAAATTCAGCATATCAGGTGACAGTCCCAAGGGGGTGTCTGTGACAGAACCCATCACAATTCCCAACATACCGTTGTCATAATATGTATCTAAAAGATATTGTATAAGGTATCACATGTACACTGGTAACATGCTGGTCCTGAACATCATTACATGATGTATGAACGGCTTGTGTACAAAGAGTTATATGTGTGTGCTAGAAATATGTAATTAAAATGTGCTTGGGAGGCAGTGCATAAACTTAGCCTGCCCTAGACAAAGGAACATGCATTTACCTGTATGAGCAGCTTGATTACAGGCAGAGGACAATGAAAGTCTATTTATATATACAGCAAACAAAGCCATCAAGCTGACAAATGGAGGAGGCAGTTTAGTGATCACACCAGGGGAGAGAATCAGCACCCCAGGAAGCTGCTCTTGAGACAGAGACAATAGACTTTGGGAACTATAAGGGTGTGGTTAGATGTTGGGCTGTGTGTATGTGTTCTGCTCCAGCCCTGCACAGATAGCTGGCACGGCAGACCTTGAGCAAACCACCCAATCACCACAAGATCCGTTAAGGGACAAAGGCATCCAGGTAGGTTTATTGTCAACAAAGCATGGTACTAGTATCCTACAGACTCTACCAGACAACTAATACATGTATGCCCATAGCAATGGACCAGCTCGACTTTCCGTTCCTCTCTAAGACTAGACAAAGATACTCCCTCTGAAATACATTTTAAACCCCAATACAAACAAGTTAGTACTGCCCCCAACGTAGCTAATTTTTACCCATCATCTTGTACATCTATATTACATACTGTTATTCTGATCTCATTTTTAGGAGGGTCAGTGTGTTCATAGAATCTCAGGAGATCAGCTAGTCTAACCCCCTGTGCTCAAAGCAGGACCAATCCCCAAATGGCCCCCTCAAGAATTGAACTCACAACCCTGGGTTTAGCAGGCCAATACTCAAACCACTGAGCTATCCCTCCCGCCTGCTAGCCTTAGGTAATGTTTTTGTACCATCCTTGATACTGGGATGTTTGGGTACCACTTGATCTCGGGATGTGTTTGTGTGAGCACTCTGTGACTAGCACGTCTCCAGCATGCGTATTTTTGCAATAGGCAGGATAATGGGAGGGTCCTCAGTTCTGTTCAGGAATAAAAAGCTTCCCGTGCAGCAGCAGCATCACATCACCCAGCTCTTACACTGCCATGCGACGGGGGAGTCCAGAGATGCAAAGAGGCACATGGGGTGGGAAGGGGTGTGAGGGCACTGGATCACCTCGCTGAATAAACACAGCTGGGGCGGAGCTCAGGCATTAGAACCATATTCTCCGCCAGCCTCCAGCCCTGGGCACGTAGAGGGGAGGGGCAGCGCCACGGACGAACAGCTGGGAAACTGCGGAACCACAAAACAGGGCGGCACGGAGGAAACCCAAAGCAGCAGCCGCGCAGCCACTCTGCCTCCCCCAGACCCGCCCCGTCACAGCCCCCGCCCCTTCCCCTCCGTCCAGGCCCCCCGCCCCCCGCCGGCCCTGCCCGTGCAGCGCCCTGCGCTGCGCTCCGGCCGGGGCCGCCCCTCACCTGCCCGCGGCCGCAGCCTCTGCCGCCCGCCAGGGCACGTTACCAGGCAACAGCAGACGCTCGGGGAAGGGGCGGAGACGGAAGCTGCCGCGGCGCATCTCGGGAAGGGGGAAGTTTGTGTCCCGCGCACTGCACGCTGGGAGGGGTCAGAGGTGAGAGGTCAAGGGCTGGGCGCGCGGTTCAGTTCGCGAGGCCTTTTGCCTGCACGCGGCCGGCGGCCGCCCTGCCCCGTGAGTGCGGGGCGCGAGGGAGCGGGCACCGTCAGACCCCCCCCCCGGGCCGCCGCCAGAGCGAGCCCCCGCCGTACGGCCTCCCCTGCCCGCCCCCGCCCGTTCCCGCCGCGTAGATGCGGCCCCGCGGGCGGGCGGGGCGGGGCTGTGGCTCCCCCTGACCCCCCGCCGCCCCCGGGTGTCCGTTAACAGGCTGGTGGCGGGTAAGGCTCGCGCTGCCCCCAGTGCCCGGCGGCGGCGGCTGGGCTGGGGGGGAACTGGCAACATATTTCCCTGTAACGCCCGCCCCAAAGCGCAGCTCTGCCGGGAGACGGGCTGTTACTGGCGCGCTGGTTCCAGATCTGCTCGGCTGACCAGTCAGCAGGCGGCTTGGCTAACTGCCAGCCCTGCAGACTCCCTCGGGTCTGAGAACCAAGCCGGGCTCTTCCTGCCTTTTCCTCTTCCCCAGTCAATCAGATCCCGCCGCTCCTGCGCTTGCTGACAGCTGAGTAGCCCCTCTGTTGTGGCGGGTTTTACTCGGGTGTAAGTGATTGAAATTGATTTAATATCTCTGTGGACAATGCACAGGAAGTTAAGAAAAAGAAATCCAGGGAGTCAGTGTTCTCTTGGTTCTGCAGAGATAACAGGAATAAAGAGTGGTACAGACATTATCTCATGGATAGGCAGATGCCAGACTAAACACAGGGGCAGAGCTGCTGAGTACACTTTACATAGCAGAACTACTTATAACTACTGTAATAGCGAGACAAGTGTTGTTTTATAAGCAGAGCTGCTCAGCAGAAAAAATATCTGATGACTAGTTCTCATTTCAGTTCTAGGTGTTCAAAGATGGCGGAAAGACCAGAGGACTTGAACTTGCCCAATGCTGTCATCACTCGGATAATTAAAGAAGCAGTGAGTATTATCAGAGATATAGAAGTGTGCAAGAAGATTGATGTGAAGACTGAAAACCTTAAAGGAGTAAAATGTGCCTGTTCTACAGAAACTGGGCCCTATGCTATGTAATTTTTAAATCTCCTTTTGTGTTGCAGATGATAGAACAGTTTAACAGGAAAGTTGTCAACTTGAAATCTAATCATTTACTAAAAAAAGCCCTGACAATTCTTGTGGGTTTACGGTCACCTTTTTTTTTTAATGCTTTTTCTGCCCCTTGTTGGTTTGAGAGAGACCTACTCAAACAGGGAAATCTGACTATTCATGGTAAAATGAAATTCTTTATGCCCAGTGCTGTCAAATGCTCAAGGTAGATAGGGAAAAATAGAGAAATACTTTTCTATAATCTTTCTTGTATATATTATTTTTTAGAGTAGTAGGTAAAGCATTTTCAGGTGGAAACGTTTTGTTTTTTAAGTTGTAGTTTTATAAGGGGCTCAAAGTAGCAAATTCTGGGTTGTTTCCAACTATCCCAAGTGCAAAATCTTGCATTTTGTTTTCAGCTTTAGCTGGTGTGAGAGAGATGTCATTTGCTGGATGCAGTGGTTCTACTTCTTTAAATAATCTGCCATAAAATATTTTTGTATTTAAATTAAAGATGTGTGTTCTATTTAATGCCAAGCAAACTTTATCTGAGCTGGCAAAAGAACAAGTTGACTGCCTATTGAGATGGAAGAGAGACTCTCTTTTCTGACAGAAACGGTACTGGATAAAAGGATTTTTTCCTACTTATCGCCCATGCTGCTTTCCTCCCCCCTTTCTTTTTTCCCCCTTTCCCCAGTATCTAATATTTCATCCATTGCCACATTTACCATGAACCTGAAATAATTCAGAGTGCTGGAAAACATTTGGATTCTGCACAGCCACACACTATGGTAATGGGAAATCATAGAAAACCCTAAGATACACAGTTGTAAATTTCTTATAATTTACAGAGCACTGACAATACTGTATATACTTGAATCAGTTCCCAAATAAGAGCAGAGTAAAGAAGGAAAATAGCTACTAGATAAGTCCAGTTCCTTGCCAGCAAATGAGATACAATATGTCTCAGTCATTAAATTGATGCTACACATGATCTTAGCCAAAAGACCAAGAAGGATCAATAGATGGATGCATGTTATGAGAATATCCTTCTATGTTAGGGATTTGGAAACAATTAAATGGACTAAGATTGAGGCAGAGGCCAAGTCCACTGCTACTGCAAAAGTTACTTTCCCTCTGTCTTCTGGCTGTGTTCTTGACTTGGCTAAGCCCATTCAGTTAACCAGCTTCTTGTTGTACTTAGATGTTAGATGTATCTGGAATATTATTATTATTTGTATTATTGTGGTGCCTAGGAGCCCAAGTCATGGGCAAGGATCCCATTGTGCTAGTTGCTGTACAAACACAGAACAAAAAGAAGGTCTTGTCCCAAAGCACTCACAGCCTAAGACAAGAGGTGGATATAAGCAGATGGAGGAGCACAAGGAAACAGTAGGATAATATTGAGCATCATGACAGGTTCACTCATTGTTAGGGTTCTTGTAGGCATCCTGGCAAAGGAGAGTTTTGAGGAGGGGTTTAAAGGAGGATAATGAGGTGGCTTTGCAGATATTTAGTGGGGAGCTCCTCCCAGGCATGAGGGGCAGCAGGGCGAAAGCACCAGAGGGGCTCATTTGAACATTTAACAAGTGCATGATGGAGGCTGGTATCGTGGGCCGATCAGAGGTGAGAGTCAACATCTCAGTAACGAATAAGAAATGATAGGTAGGGTCGGGATTGTTAAGGGCCTTGAAAGTGAAGATAAGTATCTTATGATTGAAACACTAGAGAAGGGGGAGCCAGTGGAGGGATACAAAGAGATGGGTGACATAGTCAGAGCAATGGGTTAGGACAATTATCTATGCAGCAGCATTCTTCTAGCCTTATGTCATGGATCTATGCTTTGCTCCAGCTTTTAAACAGGTTCTTGAAGGAACCCCTTTAATGTGTCAGACTCCAAGGGGTCTCGCTCGTCCTTCAGGGTAAGCCATGCAGCCTCGCCACCTCCTAGATCAATGATTCTCAAACTTTTGTACTGGTGACCCCTTTCACATAGCAAGCCTCTGAGTGCAACCCCCCTTATAAATTAAAAACACTTGTTTATATATTTAACACCATTATAAATGCTGGAGGCAAAGCAGGGTATGGGGTGGAGGCTGACAGCTCGCGACCCGCCCCCCATGTAATAACCAGTTTGAGAACCTCTGTCCTAGACTGTGTGTCTGCTCCAGCACCCCTGCTTCACACTGTGAGCTCTGCCCAGCAAGTCCAGCTGACGTAGACTCCTGGTTAGAGACTTGTACACTCTTCAGGAACTAATGCACCTCTCCAGTATTTGCATTAACACCTGGGCAGCATTTTCAAAACAGAGTAAAAGGTTAAAGCATAGTCCATTCTGGTCAGACCAGAGCAATTCACTAGCCAAGGTGTAGTGAACTCCATTTCAGTCCCTGTCTCCCTCTGACTCTTTAGTGAGATCCGGGAGAGAGCAGCCAGCCTCTTCCAGAACCAGAAGTCCACCCTTATCCTCTGCTGGTCATGTGTCAGTCCTTTGTTCTATAGCTGGGGTCTCTGCTCAGCTTCCCTGCTGAGAGGTCCAGGGGAAACCCCTTTCTCTTCGTTGCTGTTTCCTAGGTGTCATTGTTGTGGTCATTGGGGCTTTCCCATTGTCTCTTTAGGATTCTGCATTGATACAGAGTCACCTTCAGCAGGGTCCAGACAATTCCTTGTGACCCTATTCACTGTAGTCCAAACAAGAAGGTGACCCCCTACATCTGATCTTCTGCATTGCCCCAGACTTAATACTTTTCCCTCTACTAGGTAACAGGGCAAAGTGCAGAGGAAAACTGGGGCACACATTAGGATTCATTAAAATACTATAGAAAATTCATTTTCTCACATTTATTGTTGACTGCAAACACTCTGAATGGCTTGACTGAACTGGTGGCTTTCAGTCCTTTTAGACAGGACTTGATAGCCTCCAGATCCACATGGCTTGAATTTCATCTGATAAAATGACATTTCTTTTTTCCCAGCTTCCTGATGGAGTAAACATTTCCAAAGAAGCTCGGAGTGCAATATCTCGAGCTGCAAGTGTGTTTGTGTTGTATGCAACATCATGGTAAGCATCACTGGTGATCTGATCCAATGGACCATCTGATCTGTAGCTAGCCTTTTTGTTGGCTCTCTTGGAGAGAATTTTTGCAGTAGCTGTAATGAAAGGCATGTTTATCATTCATGTACATGAGGCATTATAAAGTTTCATCTGGTTTTAGTTTGTAATGTGACCTTTGTGTAATATAGTCTTATGTTCATAATTAGTTTCTTAATTAGCATGCTGCCTTGCTAACTTTCAGAGAGGGGCTAGTGATAAATCAACAGGGCAAATGCTTTGCTTCTGTGTCAGTGGCCAGTATTTGCTGCTTCATAATGCCCTCAGTTACTTGCCCAGTATATACGTCCTAGGAGCCTAGAGAGGTGGTGGTGTATTACTTCCTGTCGCCTTCAGTGATCACCTTGTGTCCTGAACCATCACATTTGATTTACCTTTATCACTACACTTTATCATTTTTCAGAAAACACTGATCATAGAATTATAGAGCCTTTTTATAGCAAACATTAATTTACATAAGGGCTCCTTGTTCTTGGGGTATGTGAACCCATTATAGCCTTACGACTTCCCGTCTGAGTGTTAACCTAAGCAGTGTAGGTACTAACTAGGCATGTTTCATCGTGTATGTTAAATTACTCATTCAGGTTTAAAGGGTTTAGCTTCCTCCTGCACCTAAATTCTCTGTTTAAATCTATAGCAGTTGAAATTCAAACATCTTTAAAATGTAATAATAAAAGGTATACCATCAAATTGAATACTAGTCAACTTTTAAAAAAATGAATTCAACTACACTTGTAGTAACTACATATTTGTTACTGTGTCCTTGAATCACCCTGCCACTTTTAATAGTTTTAGAACCAGATTTAAATATGTATTTTCTCTCCTGTTACATGTGTGAAAAACCCACATAAATGGAAAACTCCCTGACTATACAGGGAAACAATGCAACTGACTATATACACATAAATGCACAATGTAAACAAAGGTGATTTTTTTGTTTTCTTCTGTCATAGTTAGCTTCTTGGTCAGTCATCCTAGGTATTGCTTATAATAGTGATTAAACATTTCTGAGGACTGTGATTGTGTTGTCCCTTTAATCAGCCAGTAGTTGGGGATGGTTTGCTCTTTGATATTAATTCTTCTCCCTCTCTTTAGTGCAAATAACTTTGCAGTGAAAGGGAAGAGGAAAACACTGAATGCTGGAGATGTCCTCTCAGCCATGGAGGAAATGGAGTTCCAGAGATTCATAGCCCCTTTAAAGGAATCATTGGAAGGTAACATGTTGTCTAACTGTACATTAAATTAGTCCTAATGACGTTGAGTCCTATTTACCCAGAAGTTCAGACATCCAACTCTTATGTTCCCTTAATTATCATTTATGTATTTATTTATTTATTTTTAAAGCCAGACATTGCAATTTTTATGGGGACATATGAACATGTAGTTTAATAGAACTGATATGATGTAATTTCACAAAGGTGACTCATCTAATCCATCTCCCCCATCACTTCTGTGTAGAGGAAGTCTTATGTTCTGCGTAATGCACAGGAGCTCCTGTATCCTTCTCGCCATCTTTCTGCTGAACAGCACTTAACATAACTTCCTGTGGGGTCTCTCACCACAACTCAAATAACAGGTTGGGTACCTGCTCTCAAGAGGGTCCGTGCTCTATTTGTTATAAGCCTGGAGAGCAAGGGGAGAGCCTGGGTCACAGGAATGGGAGACACTCTAGCTTGTCCCTACAATGACACACGTGTATCCAATTGTAGTTCTCTTGTTCTGTTAGTTTACAGGCGTGAGCAAAAAGGCAAGAAAGAAGCAAGGAAAGACAAAGACAAGAAGGCAGACTCTGAAGAACAAGACAAGAGCAGGGAGGAGGAGAATGATGATGATGATGAACGGATGGAGGAGGAGGAACAAAATGATGATGAAGAGGTGGATAACTGAGCTTCCTGGAGAGACAGACACGCGCATGGGCCTGGGCTCTCTTCCTAGGGATATAAATACTGTAAATCAAACTTCTTGTGTCCTCTTGTTTTCCAGTTTCCAGCAAAGCTTCATGTTGTTCCTCTGGGGCCCATCGCTCCTGGCTTTAATTCTCAGATGTAGATGGGCACCCTGATGAGACTGACACAGCTTCTGTAGTGGAAAGGCCACGTCTTCCCATTGCATGGGCATTGGGCACACACTCTCCAGATTCTGAAGAGCCATTGATTAATATACATGACTGGTCTTTAATACTGGATTTGCTCTGTGATGCAAAATGGAATTTCAGAGATTCCAACAGAGAAAGCTGTGCAGGAGAATCTACAGAAAAGTGTTGAATAAGTTTGTTTTTGCTAACTAGGTCTGAGTTTGAATTTAATAGGCCCTAGGCCTGTTGCATTAGGTTCCATGTAATATGTTAGAGAGGTGCCATAATGGTTTAGAATGCTGCGCACATGAGGGTTTTGTATAAGGTGGGGATTGAGGTTGTCTTAGCTGGATCCTTTCATTCTGATCGTGCCTTCTCTTTCCAAAGTGACTGACAGTCCCAGTAGGCAATACTACTGTACAAGGATCAGCTCTCCACAGGACTCACTCTTCTGCTCAGGATCAGTCAAATTCAAAGGACTGTACTGTGCTTCTGTAACATAACTTAATACCATAAGTGCTTATTTTTGTTTTTTAAAAATACTGAGCCTGGCAGGGTTTTTATAAAAATACCTGAAAGAAAAGTAACTACTAGGAAAGCTTAACTGTGTCCCAACTGTGATGCTGGGGGAAGGTTTGGATTGAGTTGCTGGCAAACTATTTCTCAAGGTAATGTGGATCGGGCCTATGGAAGTTTAAAGGAAGCGTCGTCCCAATCTAATTGTTTTTCCTATTTGTAGTAGTTTGGGTCTTTCTGTACTTGAGGTCTTGCTCCTGAACACCTTCCCCTTTTACATGTGGAGAAGGTACTTCCTGGGAGGAGCTCATCCTTTAATAACCTAGTTCTGTGTGGTCTTTAAAGAAGAACTTAACTCAGCTATTTGACCTAAACTAAAATCTGACAAAGGAAAGTTGGAAAAATTTGAAATAAGTTTAAAATTGTTAAAAATTCACCAGCTCTGTTGATCTACCAGTTAAAACATGAGTGAGTGCTTGTATGAAACAGCACAACTTTTTTTCAGTTCTGCTGGAGCAACACGCACACAGCAAACATTGCAGGAGCTATGCTGCCCTCACATTGCTACGGCTGTGATAACTCCTCCATGCAGATCCCAGGTGGAGAAAGTCACTATCTGACAATCAGCAAAGATCTGTTATTCAGCTGCTGCAGGACTACACATTGAAAACAACGGAAGGTGTGACTGTCTCTGTGAAGGTGTTCAGTTATACAAGGAGATCATCCTCGCGGCTCTGTTTTTCTCTTGTAATACATACTTGAGCTCCATCTCCTCTTGGGAAGGAACAATATTTTATTTAAATAAAAGCCAAGTTCTCTATGGAAATGGGTCCAGTGCTTACTTCCTCCAGACAGTAGTAATATAAGCTATTTTCAGTTACACAACCATAAACTGCTCATGTAGCCAAAGACAGGTGCTAGCCTCACATAAAATTGCTAAAGGAGTAGATAAGAGGAGGTTTTAACTGAGCATGTCATCAGACTTCTGCTGTGAGCCAGTCATGGAGGCTTGGATCCATAAAGGGACTTGGCGTGTTACAAGGAGTAAATCAGGAGGAAGAAGACTCCATAAAACCTGCAGCCAGGGAACTCCCGCAGGATGTAGGAGACCCCAGTTCAATTCCCCTCTCTGCCTGGTGCAAAGGGATTTGAACAAGGATCACCTGCTTCTCAGGTGAATGCTCCAGACTGTAGAGTGACTCTGGTTTTGGCCCAATTGATTGTTAAAGTGGAATAGCTTCAACAAGACTGAGGCCGAAATTACTTTTGTAAAAAACACCGAAAAAAATTAAACCAGTTTTCATTAAGTTTAAAAATAACCCATTTCCCAAAGGCAAAGCTGCTAAATTATCCAGTGCAAGCGCTCTGTTCCCATAGCACTGCCAGGCTCTCCCCGCAGTTCCATGCCCATCCCAGCCTCCTATCCATTTCTGGGTAATTTGGGATCTGAGTTGGCATTGGGGCAAAAATCTCTGCCTGCCTGTGGGGTGGTACAGCCTCACCCTCCCTCCTGAGCAGCAGACAACCGCTTGCTGCTTTTTTTGGATGCAACTGCTGCGCTTGCTACTCGCAGCAGCAGCACAAATGGACAGCCAGGAACACTCTCACACAATTGTGACAGTTTTAAACACCAACGCACTCACCGTGCAGAGGTGGAGACACCAGGAATCCGAAGTGAGGGGCGCAAGGAGCAGGAGGCGCGCGCTGAGGATGAGGATGTGATGACAGTGATGGAGATGGGCGTGCAGAGCCCCTGGCGCTTTGGGCCCTGGACTCTGAGATGGCTGGTGGCATGGCATGACATTTGATTTGGGGGGCACATCATGGAACAAAGCACTTGGTGTTGGGCCATTGAACTTGACAGGTTGACGATCAGTGGTTGCTGAAACAGGCGTTGAAGCATGCACAAGGGCATGAACACTTCCTGTGCTTGGCCCCCCCCCCTGCCAGCTGACGATATAGCAGAGCCCATGAGAGCAGCCTCACAGTAGAAGTGGCAAGTAGCCTGTGAGACAGCTGGTTGCAACGCCAGCTGTGTCGGACTTCAATTTGCATCAGGAACAGTTGGAAAAGGGGAATGCTGGCCTGGTTAAAGTATGCAAGGGCTCACTGCTGCTGCTGCTGCTGGGTTCAATCTGATGATGGGTGGAAACGTATGGATGGCAGTTGCTGCACTGGGATCCTGGGGATGGGGGGGCAGATGGAATATCCCCAGCCCAGAAACAGACCGCAGCGCCAGGGCACCCAGCACGAAAGTGACAGGGGCATTTTCAATGGTGCTGCACAAACAGCACTGTAGATCACAAGGAACGCTTCATCCACGTGGGGAGCCAGGAAGGTCTAACTGGCCACCATCACTTCCTGGGACACTGTTTAAACGTGCTGCAGCAAGTTGAGGATGTTGGAATGCCTGTCAAAATAACAGTTGGGTTGATATCTGTGCCTGCCTGTATCCATGAAGCCCACCACACCTAGCCTGGCAGTGGTCACACAGGAAGCAATACACGCACACAGCAGCAGTCATCCAACAGGCTGAGCAATGCAGGGCAGTGGTGGAATGCATTTGTGCGCTGCATTTGCACGCTCAGGCACACGCTGGCACAGAACTCAGCCACCGACCAGACCTCAGCCAAGTGTTATGCCCTTACTTATCAGAGGGGTAGCCGTGTTAGTCTGTTCTGTGAGACAGCAAAGAAGACTGTGGCAAGCTATAGGCTAACAGATGCACTTCTAGCATGAGGGGTAGCATGAGATGTGTGAGGATTGCTGCTGCAGTATGTTGCTACTGCTTGCTGATTTGTGAGATCTCTCTGAGAGAGTAAGGGAGTAAGGGGGAGACCTGGGGGAATCAGGAGGTAGATCATTACGCTGCAGCAGGACACCAGAGCACACGGGAGATTAGAAGGATGGCAGCCAGAGCAGAGAAAGAGCTCAGAGAATGCATAAGAAACTCAAGCTCAGAGAATGGCCAGTGTTGGTGTTCCTGTTTGTTTTTTGATGAACACCCCAAGAAGCAACCTCCCTCCTCCCAAACTCCCTCTTCCTCCAGTCCCTGTTACTTACTTTACTTTCAAATAAAAAATCTTTTTAAAAATAATTAAAATTTATTAATAAGGTGTGGTGTAAAAGGGGAGGAGGATAGGAGGAAAGGAGGGGGAGGAAAAAAGGAGGGAAGGCCGAGCTAAAAAAAGGTTGGGCTGAGTACAGGGGTGGAGGGTGGAGTGGCAGGGGTGGAGTGGGGGGGGGGTGGCCGGGGACGGGAGTGACGCTGGTATGGAGACATGGTGGTGAGGAATGGTGTGGTGGGAGCTGGGGGTGCAGTGCTGGTACTGCCGCTCCTGCAGCTCTGCCGCTCCACTGCCGCCCTGAAGCTCAGTCCAGCCACGCAGCCTGCCCACAGCTGCATCCAGCACCGCCACTGATCCTGCCGCCGCCTTCCTGCCGCCACCCCCTCACCGTTCTCCGCCGGTCCCTCCTGCCCCACCTCCCATCCTGTCCTCTCCCTCTCCTCCCTCTTCCCTCTAATTCCCCCCTCGCGCCTTCCACTCATTTCAGATGAGCTCTTCATACTGCGTGTAACTTTCCAGATCATCATCTGAGAACATCATTTTCGCTTCTCTCTTCCATAATCCGCTTTCTTTTTCCATGCTAGCTTTCTTTTATCTTTGGGAGCCTTTTGGATGGAGGGGGATGGGGAGAGGAGCAAAGCTGCATACAGAGAGACAGATATTTAGAAAGATACATTTATTTACCACATCACTATTCACTTTCACAGTGAACACAACTTCACACCTAGCACATGTTCATTCCCCTACAAGGTGCATTTTTCATCTTAATAGTGAGTGCTTGCACTCAGGAGTTACAGACACAGCCACACACAGGTCCAGGCATCAGGCCTCAGCTTGCATGGCTCCACACCCTTCCCCCTTTACCCACCTTCTGTAGTGGCTACCCCTCAACCCTGCTCTGGCTAATACCACCCTAGCTCCACCCACCCACCCCTTTCCCCCCCCCCACCCACCTGGCCACTGGGGTAAACAAAAAAGATTTCCGTGGCAAAACACAACCTCCCCCTCCCCGCTCCACCTCCTCCCCGAAAGTGGTTTTTTGTGGCTTTTAAGCTTTGAACCTGCATTCCACGAACCCAGTAGAAATAAATTCTTAATTTACTTAAATTCCTTTGAACGATATCACCTGACTGACATAACTTTGCTGAGGAATGAAGAACAAGATAAAGAGGCGGATGCTTCTGCATGCCATGCTTTGCCCACCACCACGGCCTGATATAACGCTGCCTTTGCCTGATTACATGCTACATGCATGGTGCATGGCATGGCTGGCCCATGCCATGGAGGGCGCTGCAAGGTTGCCTTGCTTCTGCACCCACCAAAAGGCTTCTGGACAGAGCGCAGGAGCGCTGATGTCCGAGGAGTCCTCTCGGGATTCCTCCTCAATCCCCACACATCTTTTTAACTATCCCAATACCGAATGCATCCCAAGTCCTCAAAAGGCTTCAAATCAAAAAATAAAATGCTTAAAAAAAAAAAATGCTATTTGCAAGGTCCACTCATGGGAGCTCCCTCTTCCATGGCCAGGCTGTCTGTGGGGGCTTGGGAGGGGAGGGCTGCTGGGAGGACGGTGGCCAGGCCTGGTGATAAAAGCTCTGGCTGCTGGGGCTGCTAGTGCTCTGTCTCCTCCTCTTCTTCTCTTTCTTCATCCTTGCTTATCTCTTCATCATGGCAGAGGCTCAGCAGGCAGATTACAACCCCACTCCACCTCCACGGTGCTTCAGGTGGGTACTTGTGCCCCTAAAATTGCAATTGCATGCAGCTCAGCATAGCTTTTTCACTTGCCCTGACCCTTTTTTGCTTGCTTGGGCTTTTTTCTTTGGCCTTGTCTGAGCCCTGAGCTCCCTCACTTGCACTGCTGCCACTCCCTGCCTTGCCTGCGTCCGTCCTTAGAAATTTTTTAAATTCTTTCTTTTTTTTTTTTTTTGTTTTTTTGATTTTTTGTCTCTTCTGACTGCAGTCCCTCTCCCATATATCAGATCATCCACACCTCCCGTGCAGCTCATGCTGGGGCTCTTTTGCATTTCTCAAGAGAGAGCATTGTTAACTGTGCTGCGTGAGCTGCTGTGGTGGTCACCTGTGCTGAGAGATTCCACACTGGGGGAAAGGAAATGAATTTCAAAAGTTTTTGCTTTCCCTGTCTACCCGGCAGTGCATCCGCAGTCAGAATGCTGTCCAGAGCGGTCACTGGGCTGTCACTGATACACGCCCGCCCGAGGCCAATATCAGTCCCCACACACACACTAACCTAATCCGGTAATATGTATACTAGCACTAGCTCTCCGTCTCTCGGTAGGAGGAGTACAGAGTTTAAAGAGCCAGAAAAAAAAAAAATATATATCCTCCTAGTGTGTGTGGGACGGTTAGAAATCGGTTTTATGCTCCTAAAACCGATTTAAACGCCTAGTGTAGACCAGGCTTGAGTGAGACCCTCATCAGCATATCCGATACTGCAGTGGATGAAGACACTCATTTGACAGGCCTTTCATACTGAGCTTGTGCAGAAAATCTAGTGCATGTTTCTCAACCTTTTTGAGACCAGAGACCGGATTGTTGCCTTCCTAAACTGTCAGGGCGCTGCTCCACAGACAGGTCGAGACACTGTCCTAGACCCTTCACAATTTGGATTCAGTCAAACCATGGAACTAAAGCTAGGAAGTGAAGGGATGTTGGGTAGAGGGTGGCCCTACAGTCTTCATTCACCTGGCTGCATCTCTGTCACCAGACTGCTTTGCTCACTGAATCCCCTACTAAGGCTGCGGCGATGCTGGAAGAAGGTGAGGTTTCAAAGAGCTAGTAGCTACAATGTGGTTTACACCAGTCCAAGACACCTGCTCACAACGTAACCAGTCAGCCTGCTGGCCAGAAGTACTACAACACTCTGCTGTTGCTGAGAGCCCTTGTATCCACATCTGCAACAGATTAATTCTCTCTCTGGTTGGGGTGCAGTCTTCTGGCCAACGTTCTAGGTGCTGACCTAGCCTCAATAGCAGACAAGCTGCTGCCTCCCAGCTGGATTACAGCAATACAGTTTTGTGGGCTAGAAAGTATGAACTCTGGCTGGTACAAGAGGAGTCAGTGTCTCCTCAGCAACACAGTGTATTAGGAGTACATCATCCTTGTCCTTTGCTATGCTGGCTTTCCATAGAATACTGCATCGTAGTCAAGGTCTTGATCCTTATTTTCAAAACATTTAATGTTCTGGTTGTAGGATACCTAAAGAGATTGTGTCATGCTCTGGGACCTTGAGTGCTCTCACCAACTCTGCTCCATTGGCGCTATGCTACCACTAGGATGAAACTTGTCTTTGCAGGAGATGGGACCTTCTTGGAGGCTCATCCAGGACTGTTACTTGCTCCAGCAAGAGTTGAGATCTATGCAGAACCTTTCCAGTCCAAGTGCAGATGCTATTTCCGACACTTCCTCATAGGGAACCTGCTAGAGAGTGCCTAGCAGGAATACACTCTGGGGGCTACCAAGGGGTGGATCATGGCAGCGAGGGCTGAGAGAAAGGTTGCAACCTACTTCCCAGCTGCAGAAGAGCTACAGCTGCTGCTGTCTGGGAATCCTGAAGCAGCCAAGGGTCCAACAGAACTCCTCAATGGGGAACAAAGGGGGTGCAAACTCCCTCAGTGGGGAGACAGGCCACCATAAGCTCCGCTTTAGCTTTGGTGTCCTTGAATTCACTTCCTTCCTTCGGCATGGGAGCCTAGATGGTGGTTAGGCTGTTTCTTTAGTAAGGCCAGTAGGGAAAGGACTATCCCTCTGCTTATTCATGGTGTTCCTGGACTTGTCAGCAGATGGTGCTCATCCCCCTGAAATCAGGCAGTTCACTGCTCCAGGTACTGTCCTGCGGTATTGCAACCAGGAGCTGGATTTTTCCCATGTGTGTGTTGGAGAGTTTCTGCCATTCCACCAATCCTAACTAAAATGTAGATCTACTGTGTACAGATCATCAGCCTTCCTAGCTGGTCTTCATTTCACTGCTTGATTTTCTATACCAAAGTAGAAAGAATTCTTGTTTGGTTTGTGCAGTGCCTAAGCAGGCTTCCTCCTGCTCCTCCATGCCCAACCTCCTTCCTCAGCCGCCTGGTGCGGGGAGCCATTCAGCTGTTCAACCAAACTCCTCTCCTCAGGTTGGTGGGAGCTCCAGGGTGATATTGATCAGTTGCTTCGGGTTGCTGTTAATTTGCACCCATGTAATTTAAGTTCCAAGCACATCACTAACAGCTGGCCTCTGCCCCTCCACAGAAAGAGGCGCTCTTCAGCCAGAGAATGGGCATCCATGGCACATTTGTTTCTGGTGATGCATTGGGCTCTGTTACTTTGTTGCTTCTCATGCAGTTAACTCAGTTCATTTAAACGTGGGAAGCATCACAGAACAAAAGGGCTGCAGCCCCTAAAGCCCGTGCGTTAATCCGGCCCTGCCTACGGGACCCAGCATGGATGAAGGGCCACTGAAGGGAGCATCAGAGCAGGGAAGTAGTGTGACTGGAAAATCAGATGTGTAGCCACAATGTGACTTCTGAGCACTTGCAACTGAGAGAAGTGCTGCTGATCATTCTTCCATCCATGGAGAGTGAGCAACATGAAGGTGGTTGGGGATAATTTGGTCAGTGTTGATAGGGTCTTACTTGGTTACTGGTTTCTATGTTCCCTGTATCAGTGACTCTCCCTTTGAGAGCTCTTGTCTACAGGAAATGCCCTGTGCCTCTCCGTAACAAAGTTTCTCAGAAACTTCTGGGGAATTTGTACATGGCAATCACAGCTGCTGACTCCTCATGCAAAACTTAAAAATGTGTTTTAAGAATCGGTTCTGCCGATATGTGTTTTCTGTTGGTCTCTTCCTCTATTTCTTGTTCTTTATGGCACAAGAGACAGCAGTGCAAGCTTCCCGTGCACTGCCTTGCTCACGTGCCCTAAGACTGACCACACAGCAATGGGAAGGAGTCGCTGACCATTCAGTTCTAGGTTTTTCTGCTGATGCTGCCAACACGGAGGCTCGGTTCTATCCATATCCAATGTGACGGGATTTGTGGTGAAAGGAGCACTTGTCCAGTAGCTACTGTGCTGCTGTGATTGCCAGCTCACCTCATGCAGGCAAGGCTGCTGGAACCAGAGGGAACAGGTGGGGTGGGAGAACACATGTTCTCCCCTTCCTCTGTTTAACCGGCAGGGGACCATGCTCCAGCACATTGCCCACAGCAGCCTAGAAGAGGAACAAGAGTGAAGGCCATTCACAATTGAGCCAGGGCCAAGAGAAGGCCATTTGAAGGTAGGCCAGGAAGCAGTGGACTTAACCTGCAGCAAGGGAGATTAGGTTAGATATTAGGAAAAACTTTCTCAGGGCAGCTAGGCTCTGGAATAGGTCTCCAAGGGAGGCTGTGGAATCCCCATCCTTGGAGATTTCTAAGAACAGTTTGGACACACCTCTGTCAGGTTTCCTTGGCCCTACCTTTGCACAGGGGCCTGGACTAGATGACTTCACAGTCCCTTCCAGCTCGACATTTTCTACGATGAAAAGGGTCGCGAGGAGGCAAAGAATGAACTAGTTAATATGAATGGGCCAAATTCATCCCTTGTCCATTGAGCTGGTGGAGTTCTAAGAAGGATGGTGTTGGCTCAGTCTCCCTTTGCGGAACGAGTGTCTGTCTCAGGAGTCACTATGTAACGCTTCTCTGACGCCCACCCTGGGAAGTTCCCGAATCTTTAGAAGTTGAAGTTGTGCAGGAACCCTGATCTGGCTTGGCGACTGCGGAGGGTGTTACCGTGCAAAGATCTGGGACAGGAACATGATCAAACTAGCATGCCCTGGTCCTAGGGAGTGGATTGAGAAATGGCAACAGGGAACCCTTGCAAGGCAGGTTAGCTGGCAGCGTGTGCTGGGAGCTGGTATGATGTGTGGCTGGCTGGCTAAGGCAGTGGCAAAAGTTGCTTTCATCTCCAAAGCAAGATGAATCAGAAAGCTAACAATCAAGTGGGAGTCTCTTGCTTTACAACCCATAATGTTCTGACTGACCTACCTTGTCTGTAGTGTTTGAAACGCGCATCCTTCCCTTCCCCGACCTGGGCACTCTGGCAGAGTCTGTTACCTCACACTTACTGTTTCCTCACCCTCAAGGGACTCTGAGTTAATGGCTGCATTTGGGGCTGGCCCAGTACAGTCACAGGTAGGGTGACCGGATCGCAACAGTAAAATATCAGGACAGGTGGAGGGGGGGTGATTTACCGTTCCCCCCACACACCCCACTGAAACCAGGAGCGGAGCTGTGAGGTGCCCCTCCCCTGGCGTCCTCCTCCCCCTGGCAGAAGCTGGGAATGGAGCTGTGGGACTGAAGGGGGGCTTGGGGTTCCTCACAGCTCTGGTCCCAGTTTCAGTGAGGGGGAGAGCAGGCGTCAGGGCTCGGGACTTCAGTTATGGGAAGGGTAGAAACCAGTGCTCCCCTCGTAGAGTCCCCCCCACCCCGCCAGGGCTGAAGCCAGGAACAGAGCTACAGGGCTTCTGAAGCCCCAAGCCCTGGCACATCCAATGAGGCTGAAACTGGGAGCAGATCTATGGGGCTGAAGCCTTGAGCCCCAGTGCTCACCTCAGATCTAAAACCCGGAGCCCTGACCTCCCGCCAGAGCCCTGACAGTAGCTGAAGTCCGTAACATCTTGTTTGGATTTATAGACATTTCAGAGTTATGGACAATCTCCATTCCAGAGGTGTCCATAACGCTGAGGTTCTACTGTACCAAGTTTTAAATTTTACCTGGATATCAGGAAAAATGGTGTCCCAATCTTGCATCGATCGGGACACAGGATAAAGGGTTAAATATCGGGACATCTGGTCACCCTAGTTGCAGGCTTAGTAGCTGAGTATAGTATCAGAGGGGTAGCCGTGTTAGTCTGGATCTGTACAAGCAGCAAAGGCTCCTGTGGCACCTTATAGACTAACAGACGTTTTGGAGCATGAGCTTTCGTGGGTGAATACCCACTTCGTCGGATGCTGAGTATAGTCATCCTTGCAGCATTCCAGAGTGGTAATCAGTTACAACCCCGTTAAAGAGAGACTGAGAGAAGCTAACTTTCTTTGAAGTCCTCCTTCCCTCCCCAGAGGAGGCTCTTATAAAAAGCCTTCACCAATGGGAGCTGTAGAGACATGCCAGCCACTTCCCGGGAGTCAGGCACGGAGCCTGCCTTCCCTGCTGACGCTGTGACCAACTGGATGTTTAGTGGCCTGACCAGAACGACCCAAGCATTCTGGTTGAAAACCGGATGCCTGGCAACCCTAAGTCTGATGGATCTTCAACTTGCTTCTTTGATCCAAACACGTTCTGCACTGGAGTTCCCTACGATGGAGAGGTAAATACTGGCTCCTCCCCTGCACTGGTTTCCCATTCCTGCTGAAAGCAGAATTTGGGGAGAAAAAAGACTGTGAATACACCGATGTGTGGAAGGCAGCAATCTCTCCAGCTGCATTTCTACAGTACTTGGCACAGTGGGGCCCAGATTGTGAGTGGGGTTTTTAGCCGTTGCCACAATCCCCATGAAATTCTCCAGCTCTTGATTTTACTAACTCATTAAATGGTCTCTGGGTCTCTAACCATTAGCACACTCTGAGCACGTGGAGTAAATTTGGGTTTAATACAAACGGAGGGGCTGAAGGGTGTGAATGTGAAGAGGAGACTTATTCTGGCATGAGTAGATCTGCCCCTAAACCTGAAGGGTGAGGGTTACACAGGGCAGACTTCTAGCAGCAATAGAAGAGACCCTCGCCCTTCACTTAGAGTGTATCCTGCAATCACTGAAGGTGGAGAATACTGCATGCTAAGACTGCATGGTCTCACTCCATGACTTCCTTTATGCTTCAGAAGTAGCACAGAACTAAATCTACAATCCCCTTTTCACTGTCAATAGGTAATTGAAGTTTCATTTGCAGCTGCTAAGTGCATCACCACCAACTCTCTAGCTAGGCCTGAGCCATATCCCCATTTCTAGGCTGCTCAGTGACCAGCAGGGCTTTGCACAGCAGGGTGCCCATCTCTGCAATGCGGTGAGCAAAACTTGCTGTTGCTTACTACTGCAGCCACATGCATAGGGTGCCTCAGCCTCTGAAGTGGACACCTGGGGGAAGGGATTAGGAGTCAGATCCTAATTGTGATCCTCAGCAGGTTGATAAAAACACAGTAGCCTGTGATGGATTTGAAGCTTCCTGTCAGGGCTGGCTCCAGGTTTTTTGCCACCTCAAGCCAAAAAAAAAAAAAAAAGGCCAGAGTGCCGCCCTTTGAAAAGTGCTGCCCCCAAAGGGCCAAAATGCCAGCCCTTGAAAAGTGTCGCCCCCAAGCACATGCTTGGAGTGCCGGTGCCTAGAGCCGGCCCTGCTTTCTGTAATCTATGAATACTATGTGCTGTATTTGTTTGTCTGAATATTCTAAAGGTGTTTACTTTATCCATACTGGGTTAATTCAATAGCTGGTTGGCTGGGAAATGTATGCATGAAGATAGACAGTAGCCCAGGTACAATCTCCACAGCAACCACCCAGGACTATGCACTGGGATGGTCTAACTCTGTCCCCCTCATGGGCTCAAGGCAGACACAAGACTCGGCCTGTCCAATAAAGGATCACACTGCCTAAACAGGGGAGACAGCGTTTAGGACTGATGACCAGACAGCAAATGTGAAAAATCAGGACAGGGGGTGGGGAGTAATAGGAGCCTATGTAAGAAAAAGACCCAAAAATCAGGACTGTCCCTATAAAATCGGGACATCTGGTCAGGCCTGCTGAGCGATCATAGTTGGTGCATAGAGGCGGTACCTGAGACCCAGTCTGCATGGGGAAAATCACAAGATTCTGTCCCAGAGGGGTGAAGCCTTGAGGCCTAAGACCCGGCGGGGTGCACTCAGAGAGAGCCCACAGAAGAGGCAGAGGTGCAGCTAGCCCTCAACCATGGCACAGTGGTGGGATGGTGACTGGTGAATTTCCAGTAAGTGACAATAGCAGTAAAAACACAAAAGCAAGAGAAAAAGACAGACAGAAACAAATCAATGTAAAAGCATCAGGGTGGATGCCCTTGGTTGTGTGAATCCGAGGAAACTATCTCCCCTCTCAGTGGCAAGTCTTTGAACTCTTCCCCCGCCCCCCTCTATTTTTGGTGACTCAGGATCTCCCATGGCTTCTTTGGTACATAAGGCAGCAGACTCAACCCCCAGCCCATTCAGTTTGCATGTGAGCTCACTGCTCACATATGCTGTGGGGAAGCTGGGTAGCATCTGCAGAACTGCCAACCTTAAGAGAACCAAAATCATGAGATTGTAACAAAAATCAGATCGTGTTTTTCAGTTGGTCTTTTCACTTTCTTCCCCTCTACTCCAGTGCCAATGTGTGGGTGACACTTGCAGGGTGAAAAGCCAACATTTAATACACGCGGAATTGGTGTCTCTTGCAGGCTGCTCAGATGGAGACTCCAGCTGGGCAGCAGCCCCAGAGGTTCCTGCAGCTGAAGGCGGCTTGTGGAGGTGGGGTTGATCTCTTCCTGCTGATGGTACATATGAAAACATCAAAAAAAAAGAAAAAAAAAAAAAAAAAAAAAAAAACCCTCTGAAAATGAAAAAAATGGAAAAAAAATTTGCTTGCATGCCTTTTTTTCTTTGTCTCTCTCTCTCTCTCTCCACTCCCCCCCCCCCCCCCCTTTTTTACTACAATAATGAGATGGGAGGAGCAATGAAACAGCCAAAAATACAGTGTGCATTCTGGTATGGATGTTTTTTTTTTTATTTTTTAAAAAAAACTTATGACCTGCTGCAAAGATCTTTACCTGTAAGAATCTCTTCACACCACCAAGCACCTTGCTACCTGCTGAAAAAGCCCTTTTGTTAAAAAAATTTATCTCTTCTAAAAAAAAAATTTTTTTAAAACTTTTAAATTTTTCTCTTCTTTTTAAAATTCTGATCAATCTGAAATGAATGTGTCCGGTGTAAAAAGAACAAGAATAAATTGTTTATTTGAAAATCAAATTGTAAATTTCAAAAAAAAAAAAAAAAAAATATAAAAATTGTCCTTTGCTATTTCCTTGTCCTCTGCGCCCCATCCAGCTGCAGCGCTGCCTGGCTCCGCATCTCCCCATGGCCTGGGGTGGGGTCGGGCTGTGGGGCCCCGGGCAGGCGCAGGGCGCTACAATCCCGCCGGCTGCCGCAGGGGGGCGCCGCGCCCGGCTGGCGGGGGCGGGGCCGGGCTGTGCGGGGCGGGGCCCAGCTGGTTCCGGGGGGCTGGGCCCCCACGCGGTGCGGTGCGGAGCCAGGTCAGCGCGCGGCGGCGGCGAGGCCCAGGTGAGCCGGGGGCGGCCCGGGCCCGCACGGCCCGTTGCTCCGGCGGGTCCCTGCCCGGGCCGGGCGGTGCGGTGCGGTGCGGTGCGGGGCTTTGCACGAGGCGGGGGGAGCAGCGCGCCGAGCCGCCCCGGACGAGTCCGGCTCCCGGGGCTCGGCTTGGAGCGCGCCCCTCCGACCGGGCCGGTCCCAGCCTGCAGCCCCGGGGGTGGCTCCTTCCTAACCCAGCCAATGCCCCTGCCCCGCCAGAGGTTCCTCCCGGAGCCCCTTGGCCCGGCCCGGCCCCGGCCCCCTGCACGAGCCGGCTGGGGCCTTCTCCCAGCAGGAGAGGAGGGGGCAGCGCCGGCCCGGAGCCGCTGTAACCTCCCCGCTCCTGGGGAACTGTCCCCTCCGAGCCCATGCTGCTCCCAGGGGTCCTGCACGGCCCGGTGCTGCTCTCTGCGGCTCTGCCTCAGTCTGTGCCGGGCACCGCGCTGGGCCGCAGCCCGAGCAGAGGAGAAAGTGGCCGGGTGAGGCAGAAGCTTGTTCCTTCTGGATGTTCCCCTTCGAGCTACTCCCCACCTCAGCAGCTGGTTTCTTGGGCAGGAGCCTGCGGGTGCCTGTATCACGAGGAGCATGAAACCAAGTCCGGAGTCTCCCCCTTGCCCCCCCCCCCCCCATGTGATCTGCTGCCACAAGCTGGTCCCAGTGATTTAACTGTTGGCATTTCCCCATGTAAACACGCAAATTGCAGTTTTCACATGGGCACTGCAGCGGGCGCACACGCTGCTCAGTGTGAGACCCACAGCCCGTGCTGTGTGTGGGCCTGTGACATCGCACACACATCCCTAGCCTGTGTGCGGGGCACGGAGACCAGGACTGCGGTGTCCTGTACAAGCACTGTCTCGACGTTGTCAGCTCCCAGAGCTGAAGGCACTGGCAGTGATATGAAATAAGGAACAGCTAGAAGGGGTCATCTCGTGCAAGCTGCAATAGTTAATGTTTGTCAGAGTTTGGGTCGAAATAGCAGAATTTACCGAAGCGTCTGCTGCGCAAGCAGGGCTCCCAGCCAAGGCAGCCAGAGGGTCAGGCGCGTACTGGACAAACCCGGTGTATTTCTGAGTTTAGAAAAGCAGCAGATTTTTCTTGTAAGTAATTAACATCCTCGGGCACTGCTAATCCTGCTCTTGTACAGGGGGGTGCTGGGAAGCCCTCCCTCCTGGCCTGGCTTTAGATTTATGTCGCATTTTGAACTGTAAGCAGATCTCTGTGAGTCAGTTCAGCTGAAACAAGCCATGGTCTCCTGACTTCGGTCCTATCCACTTCCCAACCCCCACCCCCTTTGCCTTATCCTGTGGGCCTAGAATGACTGGGAATGAGCTGCTGGTTCTGCTTGCTTGAGCAGGGGGTTGGACTAGATGACCTCCTGTTCACCCTGCAGGGATGGGTGGGGAGATTTGATGCCCTGTGGTGTGCTGGGTGCTCAGTGGGCACAAACATTAAATCACTTTTACATCAGTGGGTAAGGAGATTACAACATTCCAGCATTTAACCCTGTTCTTGCAGGGCACCAGCAGCTGCCTCATGGCCCAGAGAAATTTGTTGCTTCTTGACTAACCTGATGTCTTGGGCAGTTGGTATCTCTCTGGCAGATAAAGACGTCTGTTCTCTGATGATTGCCCAGCCAGTTCCCTCCATCTGACTTCTACCACCGCAAGTGAGCGGGATGGGGGATGGTTATCTGTGGGGGATGGTTACCCCTGTTTGCACTATTGCCAAACCTCTTTGCATAGATTACCCAGAGCAAAGTGGTATCTTGCTGGTCCCTCTGTCATAGGTGTAACAGTGTAGCATGCTATTGTGGACTGGCCAGTCCCCTCTCGGTTAATGACTCCTCATACCTATCCAGTAACAGTCCTAAGGGCATGACCTTAGGGTGACTTTAAAGAACAGGCTCATTCACTATTCCTAATGGGTTCAGATGATCTCAAAGACGCGCTTACTGCAGTGCTTTGGTACCACAGTCCAGGTGCCTTAGGAACACCATAGACAGGAAACATTTCACCAGAAGAACAGACTCCTGCTTGATGTACGTGCTCATGCCCTTGACTAAAGCCAGCAGCATGGAGGGGGACCATCAGACCCCCTAGAGCTCTCCTGGGTATCTACCCAGATAATTGGACGGCCCAGTGAGCAGTGCTTGCATCTGTGTGAGAGTGGGAAGTTTTCCCTGGGGGTGTGAGGGTCTCAGCTATCAATTTCTGCAAAATTTTTAACGTAGGTCTAATCTAGCTTCTAGCCATATGGTTACAAAGAGAAGCACCAAAATGTGACCAGTGCGGTGTTGTTTGTCTGAGTGCACCACTGCCCTGCCTATGCTAGGGCTTTTCCAAAGCAGCAGCAGGTTAACGAAAGTGACAAGACTGGTCAGTTTCAGGCTGTTCTTCAGATCCTCCTGGGCAGCAGTGACATCTACAACCATCATGTCAATTTCACAATGCTTTGGAGGGAAACTTTGGACAAGACAGAGGCAGGCACTGATCTTAGTCCTGGGAAGGACCCAATAACCGGCTGACAGGCAGAGTGGGGCAGGCAGTCCACTCTCGCAGCAGTCAGAAGGCTCAGGAGTAGGGAGACGGTCAGAAAGCTCCTTCCTCCTATTGGCATCTAGATGAGGGTGGTAGAGGCTGGTATGAAAAGCAGAGCCCTGCACAGAGTTCCCAGACCGCATCCTTGGCCTTTCCATGCTGTTTTGGCGGGGGCTGGGCCCTTCTCCAAGACCGGCTGCTCTTGGGTTTTGCTGGTGGAGCCCCCATTCCCGTGGAATTTGTATCTCGCTGGCTCGTGGGGTTAGGGCTTGTACACACTACCACTTGTGTCGCTCAGGAGTGTGAATAAGACACCCCCCCCCCGCCCCCGAGGGACATAAGTTGCACCCTCCTAAGCCTCGGTGTGGACACCGCTATCTCAGCGGGAGAGCTTCTCTCACGTCGGCATAGAGCGTCTTCACCAGACGTGCCACGGCGGCGTAGCTGCATCAGCCCAGACATAGCTTCTAGTGTAGCCTAGCCCTCAGGCTCCTGGCTACTAGGCACCTGGTAAAATGTTCAGGTCCTGGCCATAGTCCCTTTGCCTCACATGGATGGTATTGTGGATTTGCAGCCCTCTTGTCCTTGGGGTTTGTGAGAGAGTCCATGATCTTCCCACACAGTATCCTTCCACAAGCACCTTGAGGTGCTGGCACCCAGCTTCTCAAGGCTAAGCTAGCTATTACCCCGGTTAGCGTATGTACCAAATTACTCCATTATTCCCCCCCCCACCCCTCTAGTCCCAAATAAATGGATGATGACATTTATAACACTTCTATAGGGCCTCCTTCCCAAAGTGATCTACTGTATCTTCTCTCTACAGAGATGCACGTGATGGAGCTGGATTGCTCACTGCAAACCATGTGGGAATCTAATCCCCAGCTGTCTCTGGGGTGGAATGACAGCCCCATTCCATACTGGCTTAGGAAAGCGAACAAAGGGAGCATCATAGAACTGGAAGGGACCTCGAGAGGTCATCTAGTCCCGTCCCCTGCACTCATGTCAGGACTAAGTATTATCTAGACCAGGGGTAGGCAAACTATGGGTCATGGGGTGTTTTAACCTGGCCTGTGAGCTCCAGCCAGGGTGCTGTGTCTGGGGCTTGCCCTGCTCCGGAGCTCCAGCTGGGGCGCTGTGTCGGAGGCCGCACCACACGGCTCCCGGAAGCAGACGCATGGCCCTGCTGCGGCTCCTATGTGCTCCAATCCCAATTTTGTGAGCATTCATGGCCCGCCATACAATTCTATTCCCAGATGTGGCCCTCAGGCCAAAAAGTTTGCCCACCCCTGATCTAGACCATCCCTGACAGGTGATTGGAGATTTTTAAGAGCAGGTTAGACAATGGCGGAGATCCCTAGGCAATTTGTTCCAGTTCTTAGCCACTGACAGGAAGTTTTTCCTAATGTCCAACCTAAACCGCCCTTGCTGCAATTTAAGCCCATTGCTTCTTGTCCTAGAACTATTTTTGTCCCTCTCAGTCTCCTCTTCTCCAGACTAAACAAACCATTTTTTTCAATCTTCCCGCATAGCCCATGTTTTCTAGACCTTTCATCATGTTTGTTGCTCTTCTCTGGACTTTCTCCAATTTGTCCACATCTTTCCTGAAATGTGGCACCCAGAACTGGACACAATACTCCAGCTGAGGCCTAATTAGCGCAGAAGAATTACTACTCGTGTCTTGTTTGCAACACTCCTGCTAATACATGCCAGAATGATGTTTGCTTGTTTTGCAACAGTGTTACACGGGTGACTAATATTTAGCTTGTGATCCACTATGACCCCAGATCCCTTTCTGCAGTGCTCGTCCTAGGCAGTCATTGCCCATTTTGTGCATGTGCAACTGATTGTTCCTGCCTAAGTGAAGTCCTTTGCATTTGTCCTTTTTTAATTTCATCCTATTGACTTCAAACCATTTCTCCAGTTTATCCCTACATACGTGTGTTGTTTGTTTATATTCATCCTTTGTAATTTGGCCTATTTTCTACTTTTTGTAGGACTTTCATTTTGAGTTTCAGATCATTGAAGATCTCCTGGTTTAGCCAGAGTGGTCTCTTGCCCGGCTTCCTATCTTTCCTACTCAGTGGGATAGTTTGCTCTTGTGCCCTTAAAAATGTCTTTTTGAAAACCTTCCAACTCTCTTAAAATGTTTTCCCCTTAGACTTGCTTCCTGTAGGATCTTACCTACCAACGCCCTGAGTTTGCTAATGTCGCCTTCTGGACATCCATTAGCTTTATGGTGCTATTTTCCCTCTTAGTCCTTAGAAGCCTTAGAATCATGAACTCTCTCATTTCATGATCACTTTCACCCAAGCTTCCCTCCACTTTCAAATTCTCATCCAATTCCTCCCTATTTGCCAAGTTAAATCTAGAACAGCCACTCCCCTAGTAGCTTTCTGCCCCTTCTGTTTCCATTTGAAACTGGGACAGAATATGATGATCTGGGCTGAAATTAATGATGAGGGTCCTGGCCAGTGTCCCTAATGTTGCCCACACAAGTAAATACCATGGGGATCTCTACCTACTCCAAAGGGACAGGGTGCTAGATTTAGATCTCCTCTGACCGGTCCCCTGCTCCAGACCACCACCTACTCCCATGCTGCTGACAAGGGAAGAGCATGACCTGCTAAATCAGCCACTCACTGCCACACCCTGAGCCGCACGAGAGGGAAGAGAAAAGAACAGCAGAGTTTTAAAGATGCAGTTTCTGTCTCTGGTGTTGACTTTCATTTGTTTGCAACCTCCCTGCTGGCAAACGCAGGCACGGCCTGTGGTCTCACTAGCCATTGTCAGAACTGGCACTTGCAACAGCATCAGGCTGCTTAGGGGATTGCTTTCCTTTGCCTTTCTGGGCACAAATGGGCAACCGTGGTTTGCTAAGACAGACTTTAAGACAAAAGGAAATACGGGAGGAATAGGAAAGAGATGAAATAAGGTGGAGAAAGGAAAGGACGGATGGGGGGACACAGTCTCACATCCCAGGTGGTGGCTGACATTTAGCCAGAGCTGGGGAGTTGACAGTATCACCTGGGCCCCCTTTTTCTGACCCGATCTGCTCAGGACTTTTCTCAGGGTTAGGACGACAAAGGCTGAGCAGTGTTCTGGAGGGTCCCAGGAGACGGTGCGGCTGGCAGCCATGATGGGAAAACTGACTCCTTCCCCTGCTTTCACTTAGCAGTTGTTGAGTTTTCTTTTTCTTCATTTTCCCTCAAAAAGGAACTTTTTAATGACCCCCAATGGGAGCAATGGGTGGAATAGTCTCTCCCCTTCTTATGTGGTCACCAATTAGACCTAATTTTCAACCCAGTTTTGGTCCATTGATTTCCAGTCCCACACGTCACTTGTTTACCAGGCATGATCTCAGCACAGTCCTTGAGTTACATCAGTCTGTCTTTGTGTTTGGACTAATTCAGTCTTTGTCTCACTTTTGTACCTTTCCCCATCGGCATTTGTTGCTATAGGTTATTGTGACACTTTGTGAACTTTTATAAGAACGGCCAGACTGGGTCAGACCAAAGGTCCGTCTAGCCCGTGTCCTGTCTGCTGACAGTGGCCAGTGCCAGGTGCCCTGGGGGAATGAACAGAACAGGTGATCACTGAGTGATTCATGCCCTGTCGTCCGCTCCCAGCTTCTGGCCCCCAGAGGCTTCTCTCAGCTGAACTTCCAATTAGGGTAGATGTGTAGGCCCAGTTATTACCGCACCCCTGCCTGCAGAAGTCAGGCTTGGTGAAGAGGCAACTTTCCCCGAGGCTGGAGTATCTGCCCTGTTCACTTCCCAGGCCGGCTCCATAGGAGCCTTTCCTGAGGTACCGGGGATAGAGCCGTGGGGGTTTGAGTCCGACCCTCCTCCCTGCTGCCATGGGGCAGAACCAGGCTGTTGTTGCAAACGTGTGTTGAGGTGAAAGGGGAGCCGGGTTGCTTCCCTTCCCTGCTGGTCTCTCGTTTGGCTGCTACGGTGTAACCGTCGGGTTAGCTTCACCTCTGCATGCCCTGGAGCTAGCACTGGCCCTGGGGGTTGCGGCAGGCAGGAGCCGGAGCAATCGCAGCATGGGCTGGAATCTGCCTCGAGTATGAAGGTCTCACCCCGAAGTGGCGCTGAAGTGGCTGTTTTTGAAGTTAGACTGAGTGAGACACCCCCCAGCAGCATCTCAGATCAACCCCAGGCTCTCCAGGGAGCTTTGCAGAGGTGTCATGGAGCGAGTCCTGTCAGGACACAGAGCAGGACAGGCCCCCGCCCTTCCGCACCAGGCATACAGGCCCCTGCCCTGTGAGCTGAAGGAGGGAGTGGCAGGCTGTTTGCCTTGATGCAGGCTGCTGCTCGAGGGAGATCAGGTCATGTGCCTTGGCTGCTCTTGTAACGCATTTTCAGCCAAAAATAAGACAAACCTGAGTGCCGGAGCTTGGATCTGACTGTGGGATGCTTGGATTTAGGCTTGTCCCTTTGGCCCATTTAGATCCCGACATTTTAAGACCAGAAGGAGCTTTAGATAGGTTGCCTACCCCTGGACTAGACTATGGCACAGGTGCCAAAGGCGGCACATGAGCTGATTTTCAGTGGCACTCACACTGCCCGGGTCCTGGCCACCGGTCTGGAGGGCTCTGCATTTTAATTTAATTTTAAATGAAGCTTCTTAAACATTTTAAAAACCTTATTTACTTTACTTACAACAATAGTTTAGTTCTATATTATAGACTTATAGAAAGAGACCTTCTAAAAACGTTAAAATGTATGACTGGTACGCGAGACCTTAAATCAGAGTGAATAAATGAAGACTCGGCACAGCACTGCTGAAAGGTTGCCGACCCCTCGTCTAGTCTGACTTCCTGTATAATGCAGGGCAGAGAGTCCCCCAGTGATGCCTGCATCCGGCCCGTGTCTTGTGACCGAGCTAGAGCCAGTCTCCGAGAAGGGCCCGTGGAGAGAGGCAGGGTGGTGAAGTCAGAGGGCAGACATGGCCCTAACCCTCCCTGAAGCCCTCGTGCTCTGGTTCGAGGTTTGGGGAGGTTCAGAGGGTGGTGATGGAAGCTGTCTGCCAGCGCCAGCCCGGGGAGGGAGGGGGGGTCATGCTGCTGCTCAGAATTCAGGGAAGGTTCTGATACCCCCAGAAAGCCCCGTGTAGCTCCCAGCGTTAACCCTCCTGCCTGGTGGCCGTCGTCCAGAACGCTACCCCCCGGAGGCCATTTCATGTCCCGGTGGGACCCCAGGCGGTGGGTCTGGGCTCTGCCTCACTGCGTGGGCTCTGCTCAGGGCTGCTTCCCCAGCAATTCTTCCCCCAGCGTTGCTCTGCTCTGCGTCATGCTGCCTGTGGCAGTGCCGCTCTGCTCCTCCTGTGCTGGGTGCCCTGCCTGGCACCGCTCCGCCCACGTTCCCAGGCAGTCCCGGTAACAGGACTGTATCTTCCCTCTGCAGAGACGCACGCGGTGGAGCTGGATTGCTCGCTGCAAAGTGTGTGGGAATCTGGTATCTGCTCAAACCCCATCTGCCCCCCACCCCGGACACCATGCGCCTGCTTCACATGTGTGACTTCGTTGTCATAGTTCGGCCTGGCCAAACGCACCCACCTGGCCAGCTCCATTCGCCTGGGCTGCGAGTTGCAGGTGACCTCCCCTGCGCGTGATGGGCCGGCGTTTCCCATGCAGCAGAGCCTGGTTACGAACTGTCCTTGCCAAGGCCTAAATACAGACATGACGATAGCACCCAGACAGTCCCTGCTCCTCTCTCTCCCTTGCAAGCCTCCCCACATCCCCGTTTGGGGCCAGCTGCTCCAGGCCCGGTTCTTTTTCTGAGCGAAGACCTTTGAGCAGGTGCTGTCTGCCCCCTCTTGTGTCTCTGGCTCCTCCAGCCTTTTCCGGCCAAGGGCCGAATTCTTAAAGCCCCCGTTGCACCGTCATTCTCCGAAGCTGCCTGTGCCTCCCATATTCCCTCCCTTACGAGGCGGAACTGGAGAGCAACGGAGCTGCTGGTTCCAGACTCCCCTACTATCCTCCCGCCCTCTGTGGGCGAGTCGATCTGCCGGGGCGGGCTGCTTCCTGCGTCAGCAAGCTGTAACCTGGTAACTGTCTGGCTGCCCGCAGTGAGGGCAGGACCTGTGGCTGGGAGAGCTCCTCTCCCGGTGACTTCCCATGCAGCACAACTCTGGGGATTGGCTTGTCAGGTCCTTACCTGGAGCTCTTCATTGCCATTCGGTGCTTTGCTGCTGTATTCGGTTGGGGGTGTGCCTGCAGGCCCAGCCCGGGATCGGAGCCCGCTGCCTTAGGAGCTGGCAGACTAGGCTGTAAGTGAGCTGGTTCAGCAGGTGCTAATGTACAATTGCTTTGTCTGGGCTAGAATTCTAGAAGAGACGACAACCCAGCACCACAACTCTAACCCGTAGTCCAGACAAAGCTGGGGACGACAGATGATGTGTGGAGCACAAGGTAATCATGAGGCTGCCATAGACTAGAACTCAACCCCCCGAACGCAGCTCTTAGCAAATAGGGGCTAGTCGGCTCCTGCTCGCCCTTCGCGAGGGCTTAATCTGAGTATGGGGAAAGCTCTGGGATTGCTGCTCAAAGAAGGGGTCTGAGCCATCTGTGGGACTGGACCAAGCGCTTGGTGTAGGACACGATCCTGCGTGGGCCTGGCATGGCCACGCTGACCGGGTCAGGCTTTTCGAACTCTTATTTCAGAAACAAAATCTCTACCCCAAGCAGAGTTTCAACCCTGCAAATGAAATGCTGGAGGTGCGCCGGGGACTACACAGTTGCTGTTGATCTTACGAGGAATGCGCCCGGATACTGTCCTGGTGGGTGGGAGGGTACAGAGAGATTCCACTGTCGGTGCCTGGTCTCTGGTTTTCACATCTGCTTCTTTCTTTTACTGGCTGGGCTCCAGCTTCTCTAACAGAAGCCCAGTCTCTCTGCTCCTGGCACTTCCCCAAGGTGCTGGAGGCTAGCAACGATCACTTGGGCTGGCAGCAGAAGGCCCTTTGTGCACAGCTGCCCTCTGCGGCTGTGCAGGGAGGTGGAGCATTGAGGGGGCTCAGGCAGGTCCCTTGGAGCTTGAGGGGCTGGCTGGTGCACAGCTGGACGCTGGCAGCCTCATTCTTGCTGTATCTCGGGGTTCTCTCGGGGCCGAGGGTTGTGAGGGACATAGCCTCTCCCTAGAGCAGTGTGACTCAGTGTCCTTCACTGCGTTAATGGATGTGGAGTGGGGGGGTTCCCACCATGGTAGTGACACAAGGAGAGGGGATGTGGTGTCTGCCTGGCCCATTGCAGCTCACCAGCGCTGGCAGCTTTGGAGCCTGCCTGTTGGATACCTGGTCAGAGCCGGCAGCTGCCTCCACCGCCACGCTGAGCAAGCCAGGGGTCGTTGTCCAGGCGTCCCGTGTGCGGCAGTCACTGCACTGCAGCCTGCCTCTCCTGGCTCCTTCGGGGACCCCCGCCACTGACTCCCCATTCTGAGCCTCCTCTTCTCACGGCAATAGCCGGGCTGCAGTAGCCACGTGTCCACTTGAGGGGTGCCTCTGCTTTTCCTCCCCAGTGCACATGCAGCCTTTGCAGAAGGGTCTGTCACTGCTGGCCCCGCTGGGATGGACAGTGTCCAGCCCTGGGCTCAGGCCAGGAAGCGCTGCGAGGCCAAGGGCCAGTGGCCGTGGGACAGTCGGACGGCATGGCTGGTAGAGAACCTTGCGAAGGGGATTCCCAAGGAGGTTGCTGTCTAGCTGTAGTGGCTTGCCAGATATCAGACCATAATGCTGCCGACTGGATCCTCATGCTCTTTGCTTCCTCCTTCAGTCATCACTTGATGTTGTCGGCCACGCTCTCGGGGACATGTAGCGCTAGAGGTGACTGCGTTCTGCCTCCTGCAGCTCTAGCTGTCTGGGGCACAGCCGCTGCCGGAGCCCTGCTGTGATTGCTGTAGGAGAGAAGCCACGTGGCCATGGGGAGAACGGGATCTGCACCACCTAAATCTCCGTACTAACCAGAGCTGAAAGCATTTGGTGGGATGGTGTGCGGATACCTCCGGAGCAGTACATGGGGCTTGGTCCTGCACACAGGCAGTTCAGTTCCTGTTTGTCACTGTTACCTGGGACTGGGTAACTAACAGATACAGAAATTAGCTTCGCTGGTGCATGAGTGGTGCTGGTCTGGGGAGATGTTCCCGCAGCATCAGCAGGCCCTGAAGGGTTGAGTATGTTTGGGCTGGACCATTACAGCTGGATTCTTTGACCCAGCTTCTCCGGACTCAGACGGGCTTTGTAAAGCACCTTTCAAGTGAGGGGTGCCCCCAAGTGCTAGCTGCAGCGTTCCAGGCATGGGGACACGGTGTGCTGGTGCTGTGGCAGCCAGCCAGGGGTGGTTGGTGGTGACAGATGTGGATGAATTGAATAATTCACCTTTTCACCCATAGATCTTTGAGCGCTTTGCAGAGGCGGGTGAATAACATCCACGTTTTACAGATGGGAAACGGGGGCATGGAGTCTCTCTAGAACCCAGGTCTCCTGGCTCCCAGCCCAGTGCCCTGTCCACATGGCAAATCACAGGAAAGCTTGGCTTGAGTATCAGTTGCTATCGACTGAACTGTGGAATCGTCTCCCGAGGGAAGCAGTGGAAGCCCCTTGCTTAGCCATGCTCGTGTGTTCCCCCGGGGCACAGCCTGTCAGAGGCTGCCTGGAGCAGGGCTTGAGGCACTAGCTTCAGTGACTCTCCCTGGGATGCAGCCTCTAAACTGCTGTTTCGCCGTGTGTTTTTCAGGCTCTCCCGTTGCTGAGATTCCAGGATGCAGGCGCAGTCTGTGCTCCACAGCGGCTACTTCCACCCTGTGCTGCGCTCCTGGCAGACCTCGGCCACAGCCTTCGATGCCTCTAACCTCATCTACCCCATCTTTGTCACGTAAGTGAGGGCTGGAGCCCGTGCTCCCAGCTGGGGAAGCGAGAGGAGATCTCTGTGCAGACAGAGCTCCGTGGAGCAGCTTCCTTGCTTCAGAGGAGGTCACACAAAGGGGCAGCAGCTCCCGGCCGGTGTGCAGCCCCTGAGTCTGCAGGCCACCTGCCTCGGGACGTGGGAGCTGCCATCCCGAGCAGAGCCATGGTCCCTCTACAGCGGCGTCCTGCCTTTGGCGGCGTGTGCAGTGCTGCCCTAGCTGGGTGGGGAAGGGCAGGGCAGCCTCCTGCCCCGCTGCTCTGAATTCCCATCGGAGCGGAAGTGGCCATGGGCATGTCACCCCGTAGGAACCTCTGTACGTACGTCGTGGGGAAGCTGCTCACTGCAACCCTTCCCTGGATCTGAACCAGCGTGTGTCTGTGACCAGCCTGGTGCCTTCCTGGGGCGGTTTGCTAATCCTCCCAGGAATGCCAGGGCTGCTGGGCTGAGGGGTCCATCCTGGGGTGGTGGAGCCAGTCTGCGGGCACTGCCCAGCTGGGGCGGTTTCGGATGTGGCCTATGGGATGCTGGCGGGCTTAGAGCTGTACATCCCCCCCGAGCGGGCTGTGTTTGAATGAGGCCGTGAGCCCTGTGGAATCTGGTGTGACAAAGTGGGGATTTTCCCTTGTTGTGTTGTATGCGAGTCTGCATGAATGCTGTGTGTGCCTCAGTGTCCCTGTGTATTGCGCCAATGTCTAGGTGGTGGGAATAAGGGCGTGTGACTTTTGCGGAGGTTGCTCCTGGTGCCTGCACAGATGCTGCGCCGGGGGAGCACCAGAGCCCTGGCTCTGGGCTCCCCTCCCCCCAAGATGGACTTTGCTGAAAGTCTCTGATTCTGTGCTAACAAGTTCTGTCGTACGCTAAGTTCCTGTCAGCTAATAAATCTTCTGTTTTACCGGCTGGCTGAGAGTCAGGGTGCAGGGCCCTCTGGCTTCCCGCAGCGAGTCCTCATCTGCTGCAGCCACGGCAGGGCGCGTGGTCCGTGTACACAGTGACGCGCCGCCCAGATAGATCCGGCTGCAGCCTTTGGGAGCCCACGCCATGGCCAGACATTCCTTCTCTATGGCCGCATAGCTGAATGCTCCGAGGTCAGACCCAGGAGGTGAAGCCGTGTGAGCTTCTTGCCCTGCAGACAGTCTGCTCAGAGAGAGGAGGCTCCCCAGAGACCTGCCTGGCTTCGTAGGGAGCAGTTCCAGAGCAGCGCCCGGGGACTCCGTGACATCTGGTCTCTTGGACGGTTCACCAGGCTGTGAACTTGCCTCATTCTGAGCCCCTCCCTGCGTGGCACCTGCCGCAGCTTCTGGGGCTCGGGAAGCCTGGCCTGGTTGCTCTCAGGGCTGGGCTCTCCTCGGCGTGAGATGATCCTCTGTAGCCAGCACGGGAGGCAGAACTGACCAGCCACTGGTCTCTGCCCGCTGCGGTGACTCTTAGGGTGGCACGTTGAATGAAGTTTGCTGCCCCTCCCGGCCGCAAGGGAAATGCAGTGTGTGCCGCCACCTAAAGGAGAGACGGGGCGGGGTGTCCCCCTCGCTTCTCCCCGGCTCCGCCCCCCCAAGAGCGGCAGGGACCCTGGGGATCAGGCTCAGGAAGTTGAGACCTTAACCCCTAGCGAGCCGGAGAGCTCCCTTTGTCACCTGCCTTGGCCCTGCTGCTGCAGGGCCTTGTTCTGCTCTCTGGTGAGCTCCCGGTGGCTCTGCACTGCAGCGTCGAGGTCTAAGCTGCTGGCCCCCGGGGGCTCATTGCAGAGCTCCTGCTCTGGGACTTGAGTGGCAAGGGGGTGGGATGCCTGTTCCTGCTGCTCATGGGCCTCGGACGCTGCGTTTCTAGGGACTGAGCAGCTGGTGCAGGGAATGAGCCCAATCTCCGGCTCACTCGCTCAGCTGCCCGGCTTTACACACAGCCGCCGTGTCCGGTCACGGGGCTCTCCCTGCTCGCAGCCTCACCTCGTGGGGAGCCGAACTCTCACTGGCTGTTTGTCCTGTTTGACTCCCCAGTGACAGCCCCGATGCGGTGGAGCCGATCGCCAGCCTCCCCGGACAGGCCAGGTAGGAGCCTGCGGAGATCGTTGTGCTCGTGGGGCTCTGCAGTCCGGACAGGGCTCCCTGCCGTGTGCCTTAGCTCCAGGCTGCTGGGCTCAGGGTGGGGAGCTCTTATTGGCCATTCTGTGTCCTCCATCTTGTTCTAGCCAAGGACAGTGGAGTCCCCACTGCCCCCGTGTTGGGGATGCACATGGGGACATTGGGGAGGGTGAACTGTGAGCACGCACTGGGGCACTATGGGATAGCTACAGGAATTCCCATAATGCACCAGTTAATTCCAGCAGCAGCAGGCGCGTCCCCTTCCGTCGGCCCTGGATCTCACCAGGCGACAGGCAGTCGCCGTCAGCAGGGCACTGGCCTGGCTTCCCCGGCCCTTGTGGAGGGAGATGTCGTGCCTGAGAAGTGGGGAGGCGGGAGCTGGGGTGGGTTTTTAGACTAAAGTCCCTGCCCGTTTAAGTCTGGGGGACCTGGGTCTGAACAAGGGCGATGCTGCTGGGCTTGGGGAGTTGGTCCCGCTCACGGTCAGGGCGGAGGGCGACCCTCTGCGATCCCCCCTCCGTGGGGTGGTGGCTCCCAGGCGCCCTCCATGCATTTCCTGCCACCGCTGGTCCTACCTCCAGAGCCGAAGCCAGCAGAGCTGAGGCTGGGCAGGGCCTTGCAATGAACGGGGAGATAATGGAGCGTCGCCCTCGCCCTGCTGAGGTGGCTGGGCTGGGATCAGTCTATCAGGGCCCTGGGCTGGTCCCCCGGCAGCAGAGACAACGCCAGCCAGCCCTGCCCACTGCCCCTTGGGGACCCCAGATAAGGCGCCAGGTTGCTCCTCCCACGGCTGCTCCCGGGATCTCCAGCAGGCATCTGCTCTGGCTGAATGCTCAGCTGCCTGCAAAGCTCTTCACTAAGTGGGACTGAAACCTGCCCTGCCCCCGTTCAGGAAGCAAGGACAGGGAAAATGTCACCGAGTGCTGGCCCTATCCCCTGGCTGGTGCCGGGGGGAGGGTGGGGCATGGAGCATTCACCTGGGACCCCCCCGAATCCAGGCACCTCCACACAATGGCACTGGCTGGGCAGGAATGGCCATGCCAGTGAAAGGGATAAAACCCCCGTAGGATGGGAGAGGAGAATGGGAGAGTCAGTGCTTCCCGGGAGCCTGCGTGGGGCTCTGTGGGCAGGGAGGAGACACCCGCGGCTCTCCCTGTGCTGGGGGCGAGGCCGGCCTGGCAGCGGGAGCCAGGAGTGCCCTGTTGGGTGGCGTGGGGAGAGGCCCCGTCCCCGGCAGTGCCTGAGGGTTGGCTACACAGGCCTTCCCAGGAGGTGGGGGACTTGGCCTTGGCATCGAGGAGAGTTAATGATGGGCAGAGCCACGCCCGGCTAGTCGCACTAGCCTTGGGCCATGTGGGGGCTCCTTCTCGGGGATCCTTGTTGCTTGACAGCTGCGCTACCCCGGGAACGCCCTGCCTGGGGACACTGGTCTGGCACCCGGGCTGCCTGTGGGTAGCCAGCCTGCAGAGCGGTGCCTGGCCTGCCGTGCACTGACCCAGCTCAGAGCCCTGGCTGATTTGTGTCGGGGACGGGCACTGGGGTGGCCTCCAGCACCACCCCCACACCTGTGTTCTTCTAGGTATGGAGTCAACAAGCTGGAGGGGATGCTCCGCCCCCTGGTGGACGAGGGGCTGAAGTGCGTGTTGATCTTTGGCGTCCCCACTAAAGTCCCCAAGGTTGGTGGGAGTGAAGGGTTATGGGGTGTTTAATGCAGTGCCCCAGGTAGAACGGGGGATGGGGTGAAGGGTTATGGGGTGTTTAATGCAGTGCCCCAGGTAGAACGGGGGATGGGGTGAAGGGTTATGGGGTGTTTAATGCAGTGCCCCAGGTAGAACGGGGGTGGGGTGAAGGGTTATGGGGTGTTTAATGCAGTGCCCCAGGTAGAACGGGGGTGGGGTGAAGGGTTATGGGGTGTTTAATGCAGTGCCCCAGGTAGAACGGGGGGTGGAGTGAAGGGTTATGGGGTGTTTAATGCAGTGCCCCAGGTAGAACTGGGGTGGGGTGAAGGGTTTTGGGGTTTTTACTGCCGTGCCCCCGGTAGCACGGGGGATGGGGTGAAGGGTTATGGGGTGTTTAATGCAGTGCCCCAGGTAGAACGGGGGTGGGGTGAAGGGTTATGGGGTGTTTAATGCAGTGTCCCAGGTAGAACTGGATGTTGGGGTGAAGGGTTATGGGGTGTTTAATGCAGTGCCCCAGGTAGAACGGGGGTGGGGTGAAGGGTTATGGGGTGTTTAATGCAGTGCCCCAGGTAGAACGGGGGGTGGGGTGAAGGGTTATGGGGTGTTTAATGCAGTGCCCCAGGTAGAACGGGGGATGGGGTGAAGGGTTATGGGGTGTTTAATGCAGTGCCCCAGGTAGAACTGGGGGGGGGGGAACAGATGAGCTGGGAGGTTCATAGCCACCAGCTTTGTCCTTCTGCTGCATTTTCACTTGTTCTCTGAGAGCTTGGGCCCTGGCTGGTGAGATCTGTCGGCTAAGCAGGGTAGAGAGAGGACAGCACTTGGATGGGAGACCTCCCCAGACCATCCCCAGTGATCTGGGTGGCTGTGGGGCCCACTGCCCTTCGTCAGTGCCCAGCCTGGCGCTAGAGGCGCTGCGCTGCAGGGAGAGGAGCAGGTGACTCAGGAGGGGGCGCTCACCCGGAGTCAGTGTTGACCCTGGGTGGCACTGGGGGCAGTGCTGTGCTGTGGGGAGCAGGGTGGATGGCTCCATGGGGAGCGTGCTCCCCATCAGTCACTGCTGACCCCCCCAAGGGGCTGGGGGAGCTGCTGTGGTTGGGGTGAGATGTAAATCCACATCTGATCTCCTGTTGTTCCAGAAACTCCCTGAGCCCTTTCCAGGCTCCAGTTTCAACAGGAGGTGGGCCCCTCCTTCCTGCACCCTCAGCTGTGTGCAGAGCGGCTGCGCCTGGGGCCCCTGCGGGGTCTGTGCTGGGCGAGGGGACCCTGCGGAGAAGTGAGGGTCTCTGGGGCGCAGGGTGCCCTGTGGATTTACAGGGGCGCATCTCTTCCCCCTGCAGGATGAAAGGGGCTCGGCTGCCGATGCTGAGAACACCCCGGCCATCCAGGCCATAAAGAAGATCCGTTCCTCCTTCCCAGAGCTGCTGATCGCCTGTGACGTCTGCCTGTGCCCCTATACCTCTCACGGGCACTGCGGTGAGCACCAGGGCGGGCACCCCCCACCCACCCTCCTCTGCACCAATTGGTGGCCACGAGATGAGCCAGGCTGCCGGCTGGGAGGGGAGGAAGGGCCTCGCTGGCGTGGGCTCAGCTAGTGGGCTCTTTGCTGGGGATGTCTGGGGCTGCGCCTTGCCCCCTGTCCGTGGTGCAATGTGCCGGCTGTGCCAGGGCAGTGAGCGTGGAGGCCAGCCTGCCATGGGGCTCAGCGATGCACAGCCGGCCGCTCCATTCGCCTCATACGTGCTCCCACCACCAGCTGTGAGTTAGTGTGCAGGGCTCTGCCTGCCAGGGCCCTCCCTCCCCAGCACGACCACGGGAGCCCCCCTCCTTTGTCCTACCCCTGCTCCCTCAGCGGTTGGGATGGACACGCCACCTCCAGCCAGCAGGGCCTTGGTCTCACTCCCAGGCTGTGCTGAACCCCCCTCCAGATTTCAGCCATCTCCAGGAACCTGCTCCCTCCCCGCAGTCACCCCCTGCAATCCTGCAGAGCTGGGTGTGGTGTCAGGCTGCCTCCCCTCTCCAGAGCCCCCTGCTGCTGGCTCCTGTAGGGATGGGCGCTGGGCAGCTCTGGCTGGTGCTCTGTGACTCCTTGCTCCCGTCTAACCCTGGGCTCGCCTTGCAGGGATCCTGCGGAAGGATGGCACCATCCAGAACGAGGCCAGCTGCCAGCGGCTGGCAGAAGTGTCGCTAGCCTATGCCAAGGCAGGTGAGAGGGGTTCCTAGCAGCAGCAGGCTCTTGCTGGCTGCCTGGCTTTGCCCTGCTCGGTGGCCCTACCAGGAACATATCTGAGCAATGCTGAGGGGGGCAGCAGCCACTGGCCTCTCCTTGAGGGGCTGTGGGCCCATCCCGTCTCCCCTGGCTCTGCCTGCAGCTCGTGGGACACTGGGGTGTCCGAACCAGTTGCTCTCCTCCAGCAGGTTCTGACATGTGATCCCCAGCCAAACTGAGCAGAGGCTCAGTGGCTCTACTCCCCAGGCAGGTCCTGGCACTCCTGGCTGCTGGGACATCAATGTTGAGTCCCCCCATGCCAGGAGTGGCTCCGGGGGCAGGGACTGCTCCTTGCAGTTCTTCAGCGCCCGTGCTCTCTCCCTGCAGGATGCCACATCGTGGCCCCCTCGGACATGATGGACGGGCGCGTCGCAGCCATGAAAGAGGCTCTGATCTCCAATAACATGGGTAACAAGGTGGGCAGGGGCAGCACGCCCTCTGGTCAGTCCGGGCTCAGTACGGAGCGGTGTCACAGCTGGAGCTGTGTGCGTGCTGGAGGGGAGATGGTGTGGAACAGGGCCTGCGGAGAAGGGAGCTCCCTGCTTCCCACCGTGGTCGGCCAGGGGGCCACAGGGAGGGGCTTCCAGGCCCCAGCAGGTGTGGATGGGAAGGGCGTGCCCGTGGATGGGGAGCAGAGGTAATGCCAAGGCTTCTGCCTGGGGGGGGGTTGGAAAACATAGTACAAGGGATCGTAGCAGAGAATTTCTCCCCCACCTCCACGCTGGGCTGGGAGGCAACTCTGATCTCCCTGCCATGTCTCTCCCGCCCCTGCAGGTCTCTGTGATGAGCTACAGCGCCAAGTTTGCTTCCTGTTTCTATGGCCCTTTCAGGTGAGTGGCTCCCAGGGCGGGGGTGGGTGTATGCCATGTTTTGGCCAGGCTCCGTGTCAGACCCCAAAGGGTTCGTGTTTGGCCTGCAGAGCCGAGCAATTCGAACGTAGGACTCCCGAGCCCTGAGCTCTGAGTCTGGGACTCTCACTAACTTGCACTGAGCTTTGTGCCTCAGTTTCCCCATCTGTAAAATGGGGAATTTATCTCCTTCTCCAGGAAAGGGATGGGGAGGGCAGGCTAGTATTTGCTCCCACACAGGGATTTTCATCTGTCCCTCAGAGTATAGCTCTGCAGGGATTCACTCTTCCTCCTGCCAGGCTTGGAGATGACTTCTGCTCCCACCTGGCTTCAGCTCTGTGAGCTGCTTCTCAAACAGGGCCACCTGGGGCAGGAGCAGGAGGGTGGAGTCGACTGGAACTGCTGTGAAACTGCACAGAGTCCCCCTCACCCCAGAGAGGGAGTGTTGGGGATGGTCCCAACTCACTGGGCTGGCAGGTCCATTGCGTGGGCTGAGCTCTGGCTCAGAAAAGTGGGGAGAGGTGGGTGTGATGGATTCGGTCACAGAGACTCCTTTGGGACTGTCACCTGATGTGCTGAGACTACCTCTGAGCCCATTTTCCCTGCCAGCTTGGGACTCCAGAACCCTGCCTTGTTGAGCCAGACACGCCAGCCTGCTGCAACGCAGACCCCGGTCTGGGCCATGCCCCCAGAGCTGCAGACTTAACTGAAAACAGCTCACCAAGTACTCCTGTGTCTAGCACCCAGACACCCAGTCCCCAGTGGGATCCAAACCCCCAAATAAATCCATTATACTCTGTATAAAGCTTATACCGGGTAAACTCATAAACTGTCCACCCTCTATAGCACAGATAGGGAGATGCACAGCTGTTTGCTCCCCCAGGTGTTAATCACTTACTCTGGGTTTATCAATAAACAAAAGTGATTTTATTCCGTATAAAAAGTAAGATTTAAGTGGTTCCAAGGCAGGAAGCCTTTGTGTCTCTCTGGTTTCCCACCCCTCATTCTAAATGGAAAAGCACCAGATTTAAGATGGATTCCAGTATCATGTGACCTGTTCACTGTCCTGCAAGATTTGCATAATTACAATAGGACCTCAGAGTTATGCTACAGATTCCTAGTTTCAGATACAAGAATGATACATTCATACAAATAGGATGACCACACCCAGTAGATTATACGCTTTGTAATGATACCTTACAAGAGACCCTTTGCATAAAGCATATTCCAGTGACTTTATATTTACACTCATTATCATATTTCCATAAAACACATGGAGTGCAATGTCACAGTGGGGTCTGAACTAACTCATTCCAGACCCTAGAGCAGAGGTCCCCAAACTGTGGGGCATGCCCCCCGAGAGGGACCCGGAGGAACATTTAGGGCAGTGCATGGCTGAGGCCTGGGCCCCTTGGGGGGCGGGGAGGGAGTGTCATCCATCTCCACTTCTGGCCCCAGCTGCCAGCCTCAGCCCCTGGCCAAGGCTCCCTTACCCTTGTCTGCGGCTCCCCCATCCTGGAGCTGTGGCCCTGCTCCCAGCCCCGGGGAGTGTGAGGGAAAAAGTTTGGGGACCACTGCCCTAGGGGAGCTGGGAGTGAGGGACTGTGTCATTGCTGCCTGTGTGCTTGCTGGGGTGGGGCTGTGTCCAGATCCACAGGATCAGTGCCATGCTCCAGCTTTGGAACAGTCTCTAGGAGGAACCCCTGCAGTGTGCCAGACCTGCTGGGGTCTCACTCTTCCTCCAGGGCAAGCCACATGGCCTCACCACCTCCTTAGACTGGACCTCTGGGCCGTCCGCTCCCCTGCTTCCCAGCGGGAGCTCTGTCCAGCGAGTCCAGCTGAGACGGACTCGTGGCAGAGACTTGTACACTCTGCAGGGATTAACGCACCTCTGCGAGTGTTTGCAGGGACACTCAGGGCACGTCTACACTGAAGATGCTGCATTGGCGCAGCTGAACTGCTGTAGTGCTTTCATGAAGACGCTCTAAACTGATGGGAGAGAGATTTCCCATTGGCTTAGTTAATCCACTTCCCCTAGAGGCGATAGCTACGTCACCAGGAGAATCCTCCCACCAGCATAGCGCTGGCTACACAGGGGGTTACGTCGGTGGTATTATGTCGCTCAGAGGATGGATTTTTCAGTTATACCGATACAGATCTGTAATGTAGACCAGACCTCAGACAGTGCTGTCAGGTCAGTCAGGTTTATTAGTCAGCTGGAACACAGCATGGGAAGTCCTTAGGTTGGCAGGGAGAACTGAAGGTTAAAGCACAGACCATTCTGGCTAGTCCAGAGCCCAGCCAAGCTGTAGTGAACCCCACTGCCCAAGCTCCGTCTGTCTCCATCCAACTTCCTTGGTCAGTTCCCAGGTGTGAGCCCTGACTCCTTCCAGCAGCCAACTCTTATCCCCCACCTCCCAGTCCTTTGTTCTCCACCTGAGAGAGGGAAAATCTACCTCCCTGCTAGGTGTCAGTCATGTTGACTGGATTTGCCATTGTCCTCAGGCCAGTCCTTTTTAATGACCCATGCCGCTGTAAGGTCACTCCAGTAGCCTCCTTATGCGGCTGGGAGTGCAGAGGCGGCTCCAGGCCCCAGCACGCCAAGCACGTGCTTGGGGCGGCATGCCGCGGGGGGCGCTCTGCCGGTCGCTGGGAGGGCGTCAGGCAGGCAGCCTTCGGCGGCATGCCTGCGGAGGGTCCGCTGGTCCCACGGGTTCGGTGGAGCATCCGCAGGCACGCCTGCGGGAGGTCCACCGGAGCCGGGGGACCGGCGACTGGCAGAGCGTGCCCCGCGGCATGCCGCCATGCTTGGGGCGGCGAAATGGCTAGAGCCGCCCCTGTGGGAGAGAGCTCTCCTGTCAACATAATAAAACCAATGAGTGGCGGCTTTACTGTGTCGTCAGGAGAGGCTTTCCCACTGACAGCGCTGTGCACACGAGCGCTTATGCCAGGAAAACTTATGTCACTCGGGGGATGCATTTTTCACACCCCTGAACGACAGAAGTTTTGCCGACATAAGTGCTAGCGTAGACATGGCCTGAGAGTTTACAGCTGTGTGGCTGCGCCACTGTACGCTCTCTAATGTAGCTGCTCTCAGTCGATGGGCGAGAGCTCTTCCCTCGGCTTAACTACTCCAGCCCCACGAGCAGCCGGAGCTTGTCGGTAAGAGAAGCTCTGTCCACACTCGCGCGTCTGTCGGTGTAACTTACGTTGCTCAGTGGGATGGTTTATGCACATCCCTGAGGCCTGGTCTACACTGGGGGTGGGGATTGATCTAAGTTACGCAACTTCAGCTATGTGAATAACGTAGCTGAAGTCGACGTACTTAGATCTACTTACCACAGTGTCTTCACTGCAGTGAGTCGACTGCTGCCACTCCCCAGTCAACGCTGCCTGCGCCTCTCACTCCAGTGGAGTACCTGAGTCGACAGGAGAGCGCTTGGGGGTCGATTTATCGTGTCTAGACTAGATGCGATAAATCGACCCCCGGTGGATCGATTGCTGCCCGCCAATCCCATGGGTAGTGTAGACAAGCCCTGAGTGATGTAAGTTTTGCCGACATAAGCTGTAGTGTAGACGGAGCATCAGCCAGCCAGGCGATATTCTCTTAGCCTGCCCTGACAGCAAACTGCTCCCCACCCTCCTCAACTGGGCAGCCTTGCAAAATACGAGGGAAACTGACGCACACACATATTACAAAAATTCCCACTTTGTCACAGGCCGCCAGGCCTCACTGGGGGCAGAGTTCTCAGTGGTGGGCTCGTGGCGGCTAAGCGAGCCGCTGCCTCCTGGATTGGGAGGATGGGATGCTACTAAGGCACCTCCTTCCCCCTGCTTTGCTCCAGCCCAGCAAGGGGTCACTACGGGCAGGCCGCCTGGTGTCTGGGCTCTCCTGGGAGGGGGGGCGCCGGTTCCTGGGAATTCTCTGAAGCCAGACTGCTGTTTTACTGCCTGGTGTCTCCTTCGTGTTCCCAGAGACGCTGCGCTGTCCAAACCTGCGTTCGGAGACCGGCGCTGTTACCAGCTTCCCCCGGGCGCCCGGGGCCTGGCCCTGCGAGCTGTGGTGAGTGAGCCTGTCCACAGCCCAGCTGCCCTTAGCAGAAGGTGTTGGTGTCACAGTAATGTCCTGCAGCAGAGTGGCTTCCGCATGGCTGGGTGCCAAGAGCTGATCTGGGGGCTGAGTGGGGAGGTGGGTCTGTCCTCCTCTCCGAGACCTGACCTCTTTCCATAACCGGAATGGGCGTCGTGGTGTGACAGAGCCTCGGGACCGCAGGCCTGTTGTACCTGCTCTGGGACAACCTGGGCAGCGGCAGGGCAAGCTTGTCCCACCGATTAGACCCCCACCTCACCTGGAGGGTCCCCCCAGTGTGTGTGTGGGGGGAGAGGGCAGTCAGGGCCCAAGGAAGTACTGTGAGGTGGGAGCAGCCAGGAGTGGCACTGGCCTGGAACAGCTGAGGATCTCCTGCAGCGAGCTGGGGGATTGCTAACCCCTGGGGTTGTTCAGCCCAGCAGTGCCAAGCACCTGGTCCTCTCCTGGCTTCACTTGGCATGTGGGCCTGAGGACTCAGAGGCCATGGGCCCAGCTCAGTCTTTCAGCCCCTGTGACCCAGCTTGCGGTGGCTCACGTTTGTCAGCCACACAGAGCAGGGAGTGGCTGAGCCAACACCAGCTCTGCGGGGCAGGGGACGGGGTGTCGTGTTTGGGTCTAACGTGAAGGAGCCTCGGCTTCCGGCGGCTGCCTGGGCAAGCGCACCATTTCCCTTGAAACGCAGACCCGCTGTCGCCCCTTTCACATCACAGCCTCGGGGATCGTCTGCTGCCCCCTTCCTGCCTGGGAATGGGGCTGGCTGCAGGCTGGCTCCTGCTGGTCTGCCCGTAGCTGTGTTCTCTTCCTTGCTAGGGCCGTGTGGAGCACCCAGGGTGCTGGGAAGAGCAGACTCTCCCCTCCCACTGGGGCCAGGACCTGGGCTGCAGCCATCAGGCTGACTCGCTGGTCCCCCCCAGTCCCTGTGCTGTTCTCACAGGCCCGAGCCACGACCTGTTCTCTCCTTGCAGGACCGGGATGTGCGGGAGGGAGCAGACATGCTGATGGTGAAGCCGGGGCTGCCGTACCTCGACCTCGTGAGAGATGTCAAGGCCAAAGTGAGCCCCGTTCGGCAGCGACTGTCTCTGGAAATGGGGCACAGAGTGGGTGGCTGTAGAGTGGGCATTGGGCTCGCCCAGGAGACTGAAGCCAAGGGACAGTCCCCTGGGCCTAGCAGAGGCAGAAAACGCCCTGAGCTGGGAGTACAAGCTGCGGCAGGCCTAGTCCCTGGAGCCCCTTCCAGGTGATTGACCCTAGCGGGAGGCTCCTTGGCACCGTGCTCCCCCTGGGCATGCTGCTGTAGCCCCCAGCAGTCCAGTGAGTTGCTCTGGCTGGGATAATGGCAGGCGTTTGGTTAGCGTGCCCATCTGGGGTGGAGAGGCCTTGCTGCTTGGAAGCTCTGCCCTGACTCCTCCGTTACTGGAGCTGCGTGTTTCTAACCCAGCCATTCAAACACCAACAACCGGCCCATGAAGTGCTGGCGCCTGCCATCCCCCCAGAGCTTCTGATCTTGTGGGTGGGGTTGCTATGGGCACACTGCAGACACTGCTCCCTTGAGAGTCGGTGGCTACAGAACAACCTGCCTAGAGCCCCTGCTTTGCTGCCAGCATTGCAGGACTCGGCAGAGCTGGGCCATGCAGCTTGGGGGTCAGGGTTGTCTCACTGACCTTCCTGCTGCTCTTTTCAGCATCCCACCCACCCACTGGCTGTTTACCACGTGTCGGGGGAGTTTGCCATGCTGTGGCACGGCGCACAGGCAGGGGCCTTTAACCTAAAGGCTGCCGTCATGGAGGTGATGACCGGGTTCAGGCGAGCAGGTGAGTGAGGTTGGGCAGGGTCAGCGTCATGACTAGCAAAGCCTCAAGCTGCTGGAGGAACTGGGGCCTTGGATTCCCTTCCCCTCTGGGCCCACTGTGGTGGTGTGGCAGCCTGAATCTTGGGAGTCCCCCGAGACTACGGGACCAGTCACCGTCATGACTGTGCTGGAGGCTGACCCTGGAATGCAGAGCCAGGCCCAGTGGAACTCCAAACACCTCAATCCTTTAAGAAAAGCCGATTTCTAAAGCACCACGCGCTGCCCCACACGGCTTGTGCTTTTCCAGCCAGCTCGGTAGCAATCCAAGTGGAGTTCTGTCTGGCTCCTTAGGAAACATGAAGTGTGGTTACACAGGGGGCCTGGGAGCCCGGACTCCTGGGTTCTACTCCAGCTCAGCCACTTCCTGGGTGACCTGGCGAGTTGCTGCATCTCCTGGCTCCTCGTCTAGCAAAGGGGTCTCCATCTTCCCCAGGCTGCAGGGAGCCCACTGGATGAAAGGAATCTATTCACTGGGGCTTATTTCTGAATGTGTCTGTGATGGGTTGGATCACAGAAACCCCCTTGGGAACTGCCAACTGATGTGCCAAGACTACTTCTGCCCCTGCTTTCCCTGCCAGCCTGGGACTCCAGCACCCTGTCTTGTTGAGCCAGACACACCCGTCTGCTCCAACACAGACCCAGGGTCTGAACCACATGCCCCAAAGCTGCAGACTTAACTGAAAGCAGCTCACAGAAGTGTTCCTGTCTTTAACACTCAGATGCCCAACTTCCAATGGGGTCCAAACCCCAAATAAATCCGTTAGACCCTGTATAATGCTTATACAGTGTAAACTCATACATTCTTTGCCCTCTATAACACTGATAGAGATGCACAGCTGTTTGCCCCTCCCCACCCCCCAGGTATTAACACATACTCTGGGTTAATTAATAAGTAAAAAGTGATTTTATTAAAATACAGAAAGTAGGATTTAAGTGGTTCCAAGTAATAACAGACAGAACAAAGTGAATTACTAAGTAAGATAAAACACGCAAGTCTGAGTCTAATACAGTAACAAAACTGAATACAGATAAGATCTCACTCTCAGAGTTGTTTCAGTAAGTTTCTGTCACAGACTGGACACCTTCCTAGTCTGGGCACACTCTTTTCCCCTGGTACAGCCCGTGTTTCAGCTTAGGTGGTAGCTAGGGAATTCCTCATGATGGCCGCCCATTGTTCTGTTCCACCCACTTATATATCTTTTGCATAAGGCAGGAATCCTTTGTCTCTCTCTGGGTTCCCACCCCCTCCTTCTCAATGGAAAAGCACCAGGTTAAAGATGGATTCCAGTTCAGGTGACATGATCACATGGCTCTGTAAGACTTCATTACCCACTTGCCAGCACACACGTATACAGGAGGACTTACAAGTAAAACAGAGCTGGTCCTGGTTAATGGGAGCCATCAAGATTCCAAACCACCATTAACGGCCCACACTTTGCATAACTACAGTAGGCCCTCAGAGTTATATTTCCTATTTCTAGCTTCAGATACAAGAGTGATACATTTATACAAATAGGATGATCACACTCAGTAGATGATGAGCTTTGTAATGATACCTTACAAGAGACCTTTTGCATGAAGCATATTCCAGTTACATTATATTCATACTCATCAGCATACTTTCAGAAAATCATGTAGAGTGCAACGTCACAGTATTTTCTTGGGAAAACACGGCCCAAGCTCAGCAGCCCTTTGCCTGGGCTGATTCCTGTTTTAGAGCCCAGGCTCCCAGCTCCTTTAGCTGAGAGACAATGAACCCAGGTCCAGTCCCACTGTGACTCTGGAATCCCCCGTCCTCCCAGCTGCATTCCTGTGATCTGACACGAGACCCGGCTCCCCTCTTGGAGCTGGAATTCCCCACTAGCTGGTGCTTGATGCTAAGGAATATGTTGGAGCAGGTGTCCAAATCCCTCAGAGGAGAGGGGCGAGTTCTTGACTGGAATGCTGGTCCATGGGCTGAGTTATACACTCAGAACTATAAGCTCCCCCCGGTGATGCGGGGCCATGGGAGTTGTACCTCAGAATCATTGTTCCAGGCTGTCTGCAGGCTCAGGCAGATATCCCTGCTTTGTTCACTCCCAGGGCATGGTTAGACGGTTCTCTCAGCAGCCATGGGGTGCAGGAATACAGAGAGCTGAGATTCTGAAGAAGCTCAAGGTCATGTGGGCCACACAGAGAGTACTGTGGTCTGACCCAGCCTGCAGGCTGCATGTTAGAGTCACTGGGGGCTGGCTGGTGGGAGGGAAGGATGGCAGCTCCTTGGCATGGAGTGGGACTTTGTGGAGCATGGGAATGCTGGCTTGACACTGTGTCTAGCAGCTCCTCACACGTTCCTTGCTGCTGCATTCCAGGAGCTGATATCATCATCACCTACTACGTGCCCCAGCTCCTGAAGTGGCTGAAGGAGGACCAGGCGTGAAGTGCCTGAGTGAAGGCAACACACAGAAGGAAACCTGCGAGGACCGGAAAGGACTGATATGCAAAATGAGGATTTTTATGGGGCCTTAGAGATACAAGGCTGAATCCAGCCCCAGCGTAAGCAGGTCCAGCACCACTGGCTGCAGGGGTGCTGCACCTGCCTACACTAGAGCTGACTTGAGCCCACAGAAGCCAAAGGAGAGCAATTTTTTAAGTGTTATTTTAGAACTGGGCTTAATGCTGAGACCCTCCTCTGGCAGCAAAATGCCTTAGGACCAGAACTGATCTCCCCAGCGACCCCCCCCCCCTTGGAGAAGCACCTTCTTAATGTGATGGTTTCTTTTAATGTGTCGCTGTGACACACCAGATGGGCAATTTTTATGAGCTTCTTCGTAAAGGAAGCGCCCATTCCTGACCATTCCTCTACCCCGATGCCCTCCTCAGTCTAGCCGGGGGGTTGGGAACACAGGGGAAGGCTGATGTGGGGCAGTTCACCAGCACATTGCTCACAGGAGTGCTAGTTCATTGGGGGTGTCTCAAGCGTTCACTGCAGATGCTCTCCCTGCAGTACACTAGTGACATAATTCCTTTGCTACCGCCCCCAGCAGAGCTTTGCTCTCCCCTGGTTGGGCTTTCTGCACAGAAACACTGTCTGGTTCACAAGCGTGGAAGCAGCAGAGGCAGGCAGGGCTTCCCTTGCTGGTCAGCCAGACACTGGGCTGACACTAACACTTTCCTCTGGTGAACGCGCTGTTTCAAACTTTTTAATATGGAGAAATACCCCAAGATGCTTCAGAGCCCTCAGGGAGCGGGGGTTCCCCTCCACACGTGCTTGTGCCTTAAACCTGTTGTCATTGCATAGACTAGAGAAGATTGACCTGGTTCTGAGCTGTGGCCCTGCTGTCTCGAGGGCGACAGGGCATGTGGGGCTAGGCAGTATAAGGGCTTCAGAAGTATAATGTCCTGATCGCTAATGGACCATTGCACATTCTGCCCACCATTACTAGGGGTTCTTTTAGCCCTGAGCACCAAGACGACCAGCTCCTAGCACTCACACTGGCTCTATCAACTCACAGTTCAGCTCTGCCTTTGATTCCCTGATAGGATGCTGTCACCTTATATAGAAGTATTGTCAAAATAATCTCTCTCTAAAACCCAAGAGCACTAGAAATGTTTCCCTATTTTAAAAATTCCAGTGAAAATAATTGTTTTAACCCACTGCTTGTTCCTGTGCCATGTTTCAAACTCAGCATTGCAGCAGGCAGAACCAGGCAATGAGGTCGCCCGACTGGCTCTGCTGTCCAATGCACACTTTAAAATTACTTCATCCTAACAGTCTAACGTGGTGTTAATAACATAGCTGAGAACTTTAATTTGTACCATGGTTCTTACGTTGATCACACTGTTATGAAGTCTAGATGTTTCAGATTAATTGCTAGAGCTACTTTGCTTTGGTAGTCTTAGCAGCAGCCTCTGACATTCTTCAATGCCTGGAGTGAGTTCAGCTGAAAATAAACAAAAAACAAACCACAAGTCTACAACCACGGCAGCTTGATGTTGTTGGTAAGGAAGAGGGTGGAGGGAACTCCACTGCACCTTGAAGTGGCTACACGCTCCTCTGGGTAACAGGGATTTCGTTTCAATCTGCATTGCCATAATTTCAGGGGTGGGGAAGAGCCTGACTCCTCTGTGGAAGACGCTGTGCTAGTTTGCACAGATCTGCGATCTTCCCTGGAGGTACAGTCACACCAACCGCATTCCCTGTTCCTCTGACTCAGGAAGCAGGTCCCTCAGCCCCTCACCCTGTTAGCTTGACAGATTGTAGCCTTTCCAAGAAAAGGACAGGCCCGTCCTCAGCTGAGTTTACAGACTACAAAGAAACGTAGGGTGTTGCTGGCAGATTGGGTGTAGTTTACCTTACAAGCCTCTCTTCCCCTTGATGGTTTGCACAGATGAGCAACGAGAAGACAAGGCCAACCCTAATGATGGGAGAAAGGGAAAGAGGCCAGAGCAGCGATGCCCTCTGGAGGGGAAAGGAACTTGTTCAAGGATAAAAAGTGGATTCCTGGTATGGTGACCAGACAGCAACTGTGAAAAAATGGGATGGGGGTGGCAGGTAATAGGTGCCTATATAAGAAAAAGTCCCCAAAAATGGGACTGTCCCCTTAAAAACGGGACACCTGGTCACCTTCAGTCCTGGGAAGGAAGTCGCCATTCCTGTTTCAGAGTGGAGCGCCCCAGTTTTGTAAGGGTGAAGTCACTGGTGTGGGTGAGACGCTCAGTTGCTATGGGGGAGGGAGCCCTACCGATTGGTCACTCGGAGGATTACACTTTCTAAGGGATTATGGTAGTCTGCTACTTTCACTGCTGCAGGCCAATCTGCCCAATGCCCCACAGCTTGTGAGGGGGCGAGAGCTCTACCCCAGGGCTTGAGGGGAGGGACTGTACCCCATGGTCTATGGGATGAAGTCATATTTAGGCCTCACAGAATCCTGCTGTGAATTTTAGGGGTCCGTTTAACAGAAGAAGGGGGGGTGGGATATACAACACTGTGGAATAGCCATGGCTGTGAGAAAAATAAGTCACTAAAAAGCTGGAAGAGACTGGTTTGAACTACTGCTCCAGCTGTGGTGGCTGGAGGAGAGCTAACCTGGCAACGGGAGACTAACCCATGGCTGTGAGAGCAGATAACGAATTACCGCTACCTTCGTGTAACAAAGGGAGCTTAAAGCTGTATTGCCTGGTGCTGGAGGTGACTGATGAGATGGTCCGGATGAGCATCTCCCTCCGCAGATCACTCACTGCTTGCTGAGTGTTTTGCCTTAATAGAGAGTTAGACCCATCGGCTGCGTGAGTATCAATCCATGGGGTTGTACCCCACAGCTGGTGGGAGATGGGGGGGCTGTAGCCCATTGCCGGTTGGGGGATCTGGGAGTGGGCTGTACCCTACAGCAGGTGGGAGGGTCAAGGTGTGGGGGGCTACACTCCACGGCCGATGGGAGGGTCGGGGGGACTGCACCCCACAGCCGATGGCGGGTTGGGGGGGCTGTACCCTAGAGCAGGTGGGGGCTGCACCCCATAGCCGATGGGGGGTCGTGAGGGCTGTTCTCCATGGCCGATGGGGGGTCGGGGGCACTGTACCCACAGCAGGTGGGGGCGGGGGGCTGCACCCCATGGTCGGGGGGGCTGTACCCTACCGGGGGCGGGGGAAGCTGTACTCCACGGCCGATGGGGTGTCGGGGTTTACCCACAGCAGGCGGGGCGGAGGGCTGCACCCCATGGTCGGGGGCTGTACCTACAGGGGCTGCACCCCACAGCCGATGGGGTCGGGGGTCTGTACCCACAGCAGGTGGGGCGGGTGCTGCACCCCATGGCCGGTGGGGGCTCGGGGGGGGCTGTACACAGAGCAGGTGGGGGCGGGGGGGGCTGTACCCCATGGCCGGTGGGGGCTCGGGGGGTCTGTACCCACAGCAGGTGGGGGCGGGGTGCTGCACCCCCATGGCCGGTGGGGCTCGGGGGTCTGTACACAGAGCAGGTGGGGCGGGGGCTGTACCCCATGGCCGGTGGGTGCTCGGGGGCTGTACACAGAGCAGGCGGGGGCTGCACTCCATGGCCGATGGCGGGCTCGGGGGCTGTACCCACAGCAGGTGGGGGCGGGGTGCTGCACCCCCATAGCCGGTGGGGGCTCGGGGGGGTCTGTACCCACAGCAGGCGGGGGGGGCTGCACCCCCTGGCCGGTGGCGGGGTCGGGGGGGGGCTGTACCCACAGCAGGCGGGGGCGGGGGGCTGCACCCCATGGCCGGTGGGGTGGGGCGGGCTGGGGCAGGAAGCTGCGGCGGCGGCCCGAGCAGGTGCCGCTCCCGGCGGGGCTCAGCTCGGCACCACACGGTAGGTCGCGGACGGGCCGGGGCCCGGCCTGGCTTTGGCCGGCGACTCCTCCGGAGCGATCCGGGCAGGAGCCGCCTGCAGTGGCGGGGCTCCCGGCAGCTCCCGCGGCACCGCTCCGGCCAGGCCCAGCCCGCTCCCCGCAGGGCGCTGCGCCGCCGGGTCCGAGAGCGGGACCGGCCCGGCCCCGAGCTCACGGCAGCCCGGAGCCCCCGGGCCTTTCCCGCCGCCCGGGCCCGGGCCCCCAGCGGAGTTTTACAAAGGGGGATTCTCGTCCCTTTGCTTTAAACCCAAACGTGCCGGTCAATGGAACCGGGGCCGGGGCGCTACACTGGTGACGGGCATTAGCGCCTGGTCAGATCTAAACCCAATGCGGAGCGGAGCGAGCCGAACCTCCCCCCCCCCCGGCTGGCTGTTTGTGCTCCCTGTGACATGGGCTGGGAGACTCGGGCAGCTCCCCAAAAACCTTCCCCCCCCCCCCCGGCTCGCACGTTCTAGCTCCATATTCCAAGGCCCTGCCTCTGCAGATTGCATTGTATTTCCCTGGGAATTTATCAGTGTTTATAACCACAACAGCAAAAACCGTGCAAAAAATATAATTTTTCTGGATAAATATCAGGGTTTATTTTTGTGGACGGAAGGGGCGGGGGGAGTATTTAATGCTTTGAATTCCCTTCATCAATGCAGCTTGCTGCAGAACTAAAACAGAAACCAAAACAGGCCACCTCTGAGTTTAAGAAAACAACGCATCGCCAATCCCCAAATAAAACTTTTCATTTGAATGAACAGTTACTGCTGTAGACTTAGAACTATTAGCCCATAAATAGTTACATTTAATAATTGGGCCCGACCATTTGCAGCGCATACACTCAACTTCATCCTTTTCTCCTGGTTTTTTAACTTTCAAATACTGCCTTGGGTTCTGAAACTTATTTGGATGCAGATTTTCGTTTTCTTCCCATTTTAGTGTGTCAAGTCTTTAAACCATTATCTGCTAACAGCTTTGAAATCTGTACATGCTCGGTGTGAGATTCATCAGTATGTTCAGATGCACGTGCACTTCAGAGTTTGCATGCCTGCCTGTTGGTTTATTGTGTGTATCTCTAGACTAATGCATAGCTTTCCTTCAACAGGCAGCTTTGCATATACAGACTAATGTATGATCATAATACATAGACCTCATGCAATATATTGTATTTTCCTAATAAAACAAGGTATTTTTATATATTTGAATGTTACAAAAGTAGGGTGAAAATCAGGAAAAAAAATGAGTAATATTTTTATAGAACCCAGGAATTTTTTGGTAAAAATCAGTTTAAACTGAAAACAAAGGGGCTTAAGTATTCATAAAGAACCCAAGGATCTCACAAAACTGGGTGACTGGGCAACAAAATGGCAGATGAAAGTCAGTGTTGATAAATGCAAAGTGATGCACATTGGAAAACATAATCCCAACTCTACATATAAAATGATGGGATCTAAATTAGCTGTTACCACTCAAGAAAGAGAGCGTGGAGTCATTGTGGATAATTCTCTGAAAACATCCACTCAGTGTGCAGCGACAGTCAAAAAAGCAAACCGAATGTTGGGGATCATTAAGAAAGGAACAAATAATAAGACAGAAAATATCATATTGCCTCTATATAAATCCATGATACGCCCACATCTTGAATACTGCGTGCAGATGTCGTCGCCCCATCTCAAAAAAGAGCTATTGGAATTGGAAAGGGTTCAGAAAAGGGCAACAAAAAATATTAAGGGCATGGAACAGCTTCCATATGAGGAGAGATTAATAAGACTGGAACTTTTCAGCTTGGAAAAGAGGCGATTAAGAGGGATATGATAGAGGTCTATAAAATCATGACTGGTGTGGAGAAAGTAAATAAGGAAGTGTTATTTACTCCTTCTCATAACACAAGAACTAGGAGTCACCAAATGATATTACTAGGCAGCAGGTTTAAAACAAACAAAAGGCAGTATTTCTTCACACAATGGACAGTCAACCTGTGGAACTCCTTGCCAGGGGATGTTGTGAAGGCTACAACTATAACAAGGTTAAAAAAAAGAGCAAGATAAATTCATGGAGGATAGGTCCATCAATGGCTATTAGCCACGATGGGCAGGGATGGTGTCCCTAGCCTCTGTTTGCCAGAAGCTGGGAATGAGCGATGGGATGGATCACTTGATGATTCCCTGTTCTGTTCATTCCCTCTGAAGCACCTGGAATTGGCCACTGTCGGAAGACAGGGTAGTGGGCTAGGTGGACCTTGGTCTGACCCTGTATGGCTGTTTTTATGACACAGCCATAGGTGCTGGAACTAGAGGTGTGGGGGCTGCTGCAGCACCCCCTGGCTTGAAGTGGTTTCCATCACATACAGGGTTTCCAGTTTGGTTCAATGGCTCTCAGCTCCCCCACTGTACAAATTGTTTCAGCCCCTCTGGACACAGTCCTTAGGCACTAGCCTCAGCAGAGAGGCCAGAATTGAACTCCCACTGCTGCTGCCTTTGCATGTACCTGCCTCATGCCAAGAGGACTTCATCAGAGTTGTCAGTGCAGCCTCTTCCTCTGAGGGCAGGTCTTCACTACCCTCCAGATTGGCAGGTAGTGATTGATCTGTCGGGGATCGATTTATTGCATCTAGTGTAGATGTGATAAAATCGATCCCCGATCACGCTCCCCGTTGACTCCGGAACTCCAGCTCGTGAGAAGCGGAAGCGGAGTCGACGGGGGAGCGGCAGCGGTCGACTTGCCGCTGTCCTCACAGTCAGGTAAGTTGACTTAAGATACGCCGATTTTAGCTACGCTATTCGCGTAATTGAAGTCGCCGTATCTTAGGTCGACCCCCCAGTGTAGAGCAGGCCTGAGACTGATCACTTAATACAGCAGAAGGAAATGGATCCTTATCCCAAGTGTGTGTTACTCTGCCCTTAAATTGTAGTCAGGCTTCAGTGCAGAGACTGCAAGACTCTCCAGGACAGCTGCTGTGTGGGTGTGCATTTTGTCTGATGTTGAGAGAATTCCTAGCCACTAACTCTGATTTCGGTTTCCTGCTAAACTGGTCTGGCTGTTTCTTCCAGAGTATTATTTTGGTGCTGAATAATCCTGCCACCTCACATACAGGCTAATTGCACAAAAGTTCATGTCGTTATAGAGAAACTGATTGTTTTATGATATCATTCTGTTATACTGCAAAATTACAAGCTTTGCTTCTGGGGGAATTCTGTGCTACTGTGCACATGCAGAATTCACGTCCCCCACAGATTTCTTTGTTTCCCCACGGAAAAATGACTTCTGATGGAGGAAGCAAAGGAAAGCTGCAAGACTGGTCACCTGCCCCTCCCCAGCAGCACAGGCACCTTAGTTTGGGCGACCGGAGCTGCCGTGGAGGGGCTGGATGTGCGTGCGAGAGAGAGACTCTGTCCCTCTCAGTAGCTATTGCAGCCCACCCAACGTGGAAGGGCAGGACTTTGAGGTGTTTCTGCGGAGGTAGGCATGGGGCAGGCTCTGTCCCCGAACGTAGCAGCCTGCCTGCTTAGTGAATTTTCCCAAGAGTATAAAACAGGTGTAAAAGTTGTAAGGCTCCTTTACATTGTCAGAGTGCTCTAAAGGACAGTATGGTTTATAAAAGTTTATGGTGCTTCAGGGATTAGAACTGGTCTAAATTTTTGGACTGAAAAATTTTCCTATCACAATGTGCTCCATGAACTGTTTGCTACTAACCTTTCTGGAGATGCTCAGTAAATGCTCAGTAGCCAATATAAATTGTGACTGACTCCCCAGCCCTCACTTGCTCTTCAGTTGCCTATGATGTAACACTGAGCATAGGGCTGCATATATTTGTTGACTATTAACTAGCTACATTACTATTAGACAGAGGGGGGTTGGGGATTTTCTCCAATGCTGCCCACTCCCATTCTCCATCTATTGTATTATAGTTAAATAAATTACCAAAATAATTGAAACTGGCATGATTATACTGCAGATTATATGCAGAATTTTGCAGAATTTTAAAATATTGTATGCAGAATTTTTTATTTTTGGTGAAGAATTTTTAATTTTTTTGGCGCAGAATTCCCCCAGGTGTAAAACTGAATTGTAACCTATTTAAGAGCAGGAGAGTTCTAATTCATTACAGGAGTTTGGTAGTCTTAAATAGGTTATCTTGTTACCCATTTATTTCTCTTGCATTAATTTCCCTACCCAGTGTCTGTGGATACTGGTCAGCTTTGTCATTTCATGTTAAGAAATACAAATTAAAGTCAAATACAAATGGTACAAGATCAGCAGTTTGAGTTTCTCCTGCAAACAAAGAGGTGCAAAGTCCTGCATTCTAGGATCTACAGGATCTTCACTGAAAAACTGTATCTAACATGATAATGTCATGAATTAAATCATTTTAGACATGAGGGGTGAGTCTGTGCTCGTACAGGTTTTGAGTGACTGAAGTACTGGTGCCGGTACTGACTTCACTGCGGTGGCAGTGAGGGCCTCGCTGTATCCACAGCACAGCAACTATGAGGGCAAGCTTTCCTGCTCTGCTCTGCCATCGTGCCTCTACTGAAACCTGGGGGGACCACTTCTGTGGCTGAGAGGGGAGTTCAGTCCCCATGCACCTACGGCTGAGCCTCTGAGCAGAGGGCTAGTCAGTGCTAATGGTGGGTTTGTGACACGGATACACATCTGGCAGGAACTGGCTGAGACCCAGCAATTCACTTCAAAGAAGCTACAGAACAGCCATCAGATAGAAACCATTTTCATTCACTCCAGGCCCGGGAGGAATCTGAACCCATGAGCCACGGGTGCTGTGAGGCTACCCCAGGCTGAAAAGCTCCAGTGCCAGTATTAATCGCTTGAGTCACTCGCTGCCCCACGCGAAGTGTTCTGTTGGCATTGGACCTATAAGAGGGTTGGGTCTACGGCTTGTCTGATCCTTCTCCTTTGATTTGGTGGTCTAGGTTCTCCTCGCTCCTCAGCCTCAGTGAAGCAATGCTTCGGCTCCGGCTCTTGACGTGGGACGTGAAGGACACGCTGCTCCGGCTCCGGCACCCAGTAGGAGAGAATTACTCTGCTGCAGCCCGAGTTCACGAAGTTCATGTACAGCCTGAGGCGCTCAATAAATCTTTCCATCAGGCATACAAAGCCCAGAGCAAGCACTTCCCCAACTATGGCCTGAACCAGGGGCTAAGCTCCAAGCAGTGGTGGGCGGATGTTGTCAAACAGACCTTCAGACTCGCTGGTGTCCATGAAGACAGGCTCCTCGCCACCATTGCAGAAAGTCTCTATCAGGAGTTCTGCAGTGCACAGAACTGGGAGTTGTTACCAGGCGCCAGGGAGACTCTGAGGCAGTGCCACCAGCTGGGCATCCGTATGGCCGTAATCTCCAACTTCGACAAGAGGCTGGAGAAGATTCTGTCTCACTGCAACCTCAGGCACCATTTTGAATTTGTCTTGACCTCGGAGGAGGCTGGCTTTGCCAAGCCAGACCAGCGGATCTTTCAGAAGGCGCTGCACATTTCTGGGGTAGCCCCACATCAGGCGGCTCACGTGGGGGACAGTTATGTGAGGGATTATAAGGCAGCCAGAGATGTGGGCATGCACAGCTTCCTGCTCACGAGGGCCGGGCCTGCAAACAATTGGGAGCTCAAGGTACCAAAGCAGCACGTCCTGCCTTCACTTACCCACTTGCTGTCTGTTATCGAGAAGGGTTAACGGGGAATCCCTCGCCTCTCCGCAGAGATCACCAGGGACCAAACAGATTCCTTACACCTTGTCGCTAGAAAGAGGGATCAGTCGTGCTGCGGGGGGGCGGGGAGGATTGGTTCTCCACCAGGTGAATCAGGTCCTAAAGAGTATCTGCACGTCCTGCTATAGAGAGGGCCTAAGGAAACCCCTCTGAACTCATTGAGAAGTACCTACTAGCACCATCCACAACAGCACATTAGTCATCCAGTGCAATAAACTGCTACAGATACTCAGCACTTCTCTTCCTCTTTCTTCCATAGCTCTCAAAGCACCTAACGGGGGAGGGGGGATTATCGTCATTCTACAGGGGGGAACCGAGGGGTGAGGGCTAAGGTCACCCAGCACGTCAGAGTGGAGACCAGAACTTGCATCTCCAGAGTGTCCCCTAGTGTCCTGTCCATTGCAGCTCTGAGCCCAGGTGTTAACCCCTCCTAGTGCAAGGAAAGACGGCATTTCTTGCACACTTGAATGAACAGACAAAGCCAGAAGCAGAAATCCCATCTCTGGGCCAGGTTCGTTCCCCGCACTGGTACAACTGGCCTGGCCTAGCGCCCTGTGTGGCTCTGCCAGCGAGGAACATGGGAGGTGTGTTGACTTCAGTGGATCCCCTTGCCTGACAATAGCCTTTTCCCAGACAGCACCACCCACTTCTTGGGTTGCTCGTGCTCTGGCCTGTAAGGCAGCCATTGCCCACCCCTGCAGGCTCTCTCTGCATGGGACCTCTGCCGGGTCTGCTCTTGTAGAAGCTGGCACATCACTAGGGGCAGTTAGTGCCTGTGCCCTGATGCTGGCGGAGGATCCCATGGGATTCCCCCCCTTGCTATTCTGCAAAGACTGGGCCTGGGGATGCTGACAGCTCTGCTCCAAGTCAGGATTTTAGCAGAACCCGCTAGCAGGCAGCATAGAGGAGAGCATTGGAAACCAGAGCAGCCCAGCACTAGGGCACTTGCTGCTTCCCAGAGGCTGATGGGAGCTTGGCTGGCAAGAGAAACTAGCCAATGGCCCTTTCGCTGCCCAAACCTCAGCAGATGCTTTTGCCAATGCTGCGCAGTGGTGGCTGCACTGCTCCCAGTGCCTGGACTTGCAGCTGTGTGGCAATGCCCCAGCAGGTGCTGTGCAAAGCAGCCTAAGAGCTTGTCTAGACAGCTCGTGTGCAGCAGTTTACCCTGCACTACCCTGCCACGCACTAACCGGCCATGGTGACCCTGTTGCTGATCCACTTTGAAACAGGAGCAGATCAAAGTGCACTTCAGTGCGTGGCAAACTAAATGCACAGCCCAGCTTGCTGCAAACTAAGTGGTCATCTAGACAAGCCTGGAGCGTGCAACAGTCAGGGGGTTAAAAATCAAGATACTTATGTTTAAAAAGGGGAGAAACCAGCCCAGGGTCCCTACTGCTAACCTGAACCCACCCCAACAAATGAACCAGATTGTACATAGTATTATCGACAGGCTTCTCTATGGCGCTCAGCTTGGTAGACTCTGTGCACCTCTCGTGCAGCCATGAATTTAGCCTTGCCACTCCCTGCTGAGGTCTGGCAGGGCAACCCCACATACAGAGGGGAAACTGAGGCACGGCTATTACTGGACTCATCCCAGTGTGTCGCACAGTCAGAATCACGACTTGCCCACATTTCCGGCTAGGGCTGTAACCACTGCACGTCCCCACCAAGGCTGAGCAGATTGCACGTGCCAGTGTTGAGTTCAGGCTTCAGTGTAGGGCACCTCTTTTCTAAGGTAAGGTAATAATTGGAGATATGCCAATCTCCTAGAGCTGGAAGGGACCTTGAAAGGTCATCGAGTCCAGCCCAGCCCCTTCCTTAGCAGGACCAATTTTTGCCCCAGATCCCTAAGTGGCCCCCTCAAGGATTGAACTCACAACCCTAGGTTTAGCAGGCCAATGCTCAAACCACTGAGCTATCCAGCAGAACTAGCCCCCCACGTAGACAGCTGATCCTGGAGCCCCAAGGCCACATTGGCTGCAGCAGCCGCACTGTATGTGAGGCTTTGGCTCTCGGTAGAGCTAATTGCTGTATGTAGTAGACAGAGAGCCCAAAGCATGGGGCCTGATACAAGGCCTAAGGCCTGAACTAAAGTGAGCAAAAGTCAAGCCCTGCTGCTATAAAGCAAAGTGAGCAAGCGTCAGGCCCTGTTACACAGCAGCTGCCTGTTCGCAGGCTCCCGGTCTGACACACGACCTTGGCAAAACACACAGGCACGCCCGAGAAGTGCTAGGCACAGAGTATTGCTGTGTGCACATTCCAGACGTAAACACAATGCTGGGCGATGAAACAGAAACACACCGACCCCGAGTGAAACAAGGCCTGAAGGGCAGGCTTAAGCTGACAGGTACAAGGTAAAGGGTGGTGGCTAATCACATCGGGGGGGATATGTAACGTATTTGTGTCAGTGTATAAAAGAGGGGGTGCAGGAGCACTGTTTTATCCATCCTCGGGGGAGTAGAAGGTCCCACCACTCAATACGTGTGTGTCCTCAAAGAGTCTACCAGCCACTAGGACCATGCTTCATTCACAATAAACCTGGCCGAGTGCCTTTGCCACCGAACCAAGTCTGTGGTGGTCTTGGGCACTTTACGCAAGGCCTGCTGTATCAGCTAGCTGGCCAGATCCGGTGCAGCACGCTGAGAGGAGCCACACACAGCCACCAACTGACAACACTGTCAATGGAGCGTTGTCAAAGGAATTAGGCCAAAGCAAAATTTGTTGCAGTTCAGACAGCAGGACAAGATGGCAAATCCTGGCGTGTTAAAGAACGGCAGAATTCTGTGACCAATAAACGGTTGCAGTTTTGCAGGCTAAGCTCGGGGTCATCAGCTCTCATGGTTCAAGGCACAAGATGATTTCTTGCAAGGGTCAGGAAGGATGGATTTTTCCCCTCTAAGTACAGTGTTGTGCAGTTGGCCAGATGCATTATGGGCAGTTTCCACTTCTGAAGCTTCAGGGCTTGGCTCCAGCCAGAGGCCCACTACGCGACAAGATGGGCCAGTGAGCCGATCCTGTAGGGCAACTACATTGCCTAGAAAGAATTCTAGGGGGCTACTGCTGTTACGAAACAAACTCAGAGCAGGCACCAGGGCTGAAGTCTGAGCCTATTTAGGTATGTGACACTCAGCCAGAAGGGGTTTAGCACTAACAGGGTAACTAACCCAGATTCAACCTTTAGCGACATCATAGCAGATAATGATTGTGTGTGTGTGTGTGTGTTTACATATATATTGTTAGAGGTTGACAATGTACCCAAACGGTTCCTGTCTGTCACCGTATTCTGTTAATTCATTGAGATGAACCATAACTGTAGTAATATCATTGTCTTTATTTCTGTGTGTTATATAGTAAACTGCCTGTAAATGGCAGGAGATGGGCAGTTGCCTTATGTTAATCGATGCAGCTAATCACCAGTGGTGCTTAGGAAATAGGAGGTTCTACTTCAAAGCCATTATTGTTCGCCCAAGGAATACCTGCCGTCAAGAGACTGCCAGGATCTATAACAAGCATTCTTGTTATCTCAGATCCGCTTAAGCTTCATCAGGGGAAGTTTGAGTCACAGGACTGAGGTCTCCAGCTCCAGTCTGGCTCACCCTGATAGTGGACACTGTATTATAACTAAGGCTGCAAGTCTTTCATGGAGGTCACAGAAGTCACGGCTTCCATGATTTTCCGGGACCTCCGTGAATTCTGCAGCTGCCCCCTAGGCTACCCCCACGCCCATGAGCAGCAATGTCTGCTGGAGCGCTCCACCCCTCAGCACCTAAGATTTAGTTAGGGGTATTTTTAGTAAAAGTCATGGACAGGTCACAATAACATGGGTTATGGCCCATGACCTGTCCGTGACTTTTATTAAAAAATACCCGTGACTAAATCGTAGCCTTAATTATAACCTATGGAAATAATTCTGAAAGAACTCTTTGCAACTCTAAAGTTTATCATCTCGACTCTACTATGAAACTAAGAATTTTATTTATATCTGTATGTATAATGCTCTTTTAACCTATACTCAATTTCCTTTTTTAAAAAAATCTTAGTTTAGTTAATAAGAATTGGCTGTAAGTGTGTATTTGGGTAAGATCTGAAATATTCAGTGACTTGGCAGGTAATGTGTCCGAACTTTTGGGCGTAGTAGAACTTTTTATATGATGAATAAGATTTTCAGTAATCCTCATTATCTTTGACTGGACTGTCTGGGTGGGAGCCCAGGGCTGGACGTGTTTGTGGCTTCTGAGTAACCAGGAAGATATTATAGAAGCTGTTTTGTTGCTGGATTGGTGAATCTAATTATTAGAAATAACCTCCAGCTTGGGGGATAGTCTGCCCCATTCATTGCAGTTTGCCCTGATGAGCAGTCTTCGTGTGGCCCCCCTGGGACCCTGGACAGAGGTGTCAGTGCATTCGGGCTGCCAGCCCCATCCTGGCTGCTTGGAGTGACTGAAGATCCAGCAGGTGGCATGCCAAATTGTGTGTCTCTGCAGAAAGCTCCCCCTTTTCCGCACAGAGCTGGCAGGTGAGCTGCTGCCCCTGTGCCAGGCCTCGTTCACTGAACGAGGGAGATGCTCTGGTCAGCCACGGCAAACACGGGGTAGATGGGTGCAGTAAAGGCTTCACGGTGTGAGTGGAGGATGACACAGGCAGTAGGGTCGTAGAACAGCACTTCCCCCCCCTCCAAGTCGACCAGCACGCCCACCTGCGCGGGGCACTTGACTAGCTCCACCACCTGATGACGGCTGTTGTGCGAGAAGCGGAACTCCTTGTCATAGCGCGAGAACACCCAGGAGAAGGGGTTGTAGCCCAGCCGGGCTGCGTTGCCAGGCCCTTTGCGCTGCAGGGAGCCATAAGAAATGCCCAATTTGTACGCGCAGCTTTTGTCCACGCGGATCCTCCAGGCGTGGGTCCCTTTGTGGAAGGCCTGAGTGCCCAAGGCGTTGGGCCAGTGATCGAAGCGCTCTGGGCAGTCTGGATAGGGCTTTGTCTTCTTGGGGCTGAACGCCAAGGTCTTCTTGTCTTCAGACAGGGCCAGCAGGGGGCTGATGGTTTTCTCATCTACGTGAACCTCTTCCAAACCTGCGAGGGAAGCCAAACAATCAGTACAGGCTGAGCAGCGGGACCTCGGCCAGGATCAGCCTGTCTCCCCCGGCAGCACTGGGCCGGGGAGGGAGCTGGGCTCATGTCCACATTCCCTTTTTTATAGGCCTTCCTAGGCAGTAGCCGTGTAGTGGCCACGCGGCTTCCTCTGGCGCCCAGCAGCACCACCTTCCAGGGCCGGCAGGCCAGCTCCCGGGGGAAGGGGCTGAGCTCAGACTGGACTCTGCCTGCGCAAGTTAGATGTACCCCAGCTAGTCCCACTGGGCACTGGCTCCTGGGCTTCTCCCAGCTGTAGCCTGCAGTAGGTCCCGACTGGCTCCCTCCATCCCATCCATCATGAGCCATCTCCCCTCCGCAGTGCTCGCCCACCCTGCTGCCTGGACACAGCAGGGCAGGGAGACGCTGGCCCAGAGGCTGGAGTGGCTCTGTGCTGAGAGTGGCTGGTGAGCAGGAAGCCTCAGGCTCCCAGCACATTGCGGATGGAGCAGGGGCAGGGCAAGGCATGAGACCTCTGCCTTGGTCCCAGGGTAGTACCCAGTGGGGACCAGGGCAGCACGGCCACAGGGCTGGCAGCTTTGGCCACACCTGTTTCCAAGCAGGGAGGAGGCAGGTGCATTCACAGGCCACCACCCATCCACAGATAGTGCCTGGCTTCCATCTGACCCCCCGCCCCAACCTGATGCAGAAGATCCAGCTGTTCGTGTGGGCTTCCTGACTCGGCTGGGGCCGGTGCCAGGGCAGCCTCTCTGCAGGCTTCTTCCCCTTTCAAACAAAAAGTGTAATACGGCGCAGAACATGTCCAACACCTGAGGTTCCCCCCAGGCCCACGTGTGACTAGGCTCCTGGCCACTGGGCTCCCCAAGATGAAGGCAGGGGTTGCATGTGGCCCTGAGGACGCACTTTCCCCACCCAGCTCTGGAAGCGCTGGGTTCGACTTGGTGCAGATCCAGATGTAGGCGCAGGAGACATCTCATCTCTCCCAAACGGTTCTCTGCCCTGGCCCAGGGCAGCCCAGAACGCACTGGGGATGAATGGTTGATTTGGGCCCAGTGGCGGGAAGATTAGCAAACCAGACAAGTACTCAGCTCTGATGGATGGGGAGGCAAGGGGCACAGGTGGGAGCTTGGCCCCACTCCCAGTGTGCAGGAGCCCATTCATAGCCCAGCCATCCCCTGTTGGTGTAGACTCCCCCATTGCTGCAATCCTCGACTGAGACAGAGGATCCTGGGTCCCTTCTGGCTGGGCTCTCTACCTCTCACCACGGCTGATGATCAGTGGTGCCGGAATCGGGGGGGCTATGGGGGCCATAGCCAGTGTTCCCTCTAATTTTTCCCACCCATGTGTAGAATGGATTTTATGTGCTCCAATATGGGGGTGATGTGTGACACACCACCTTCAACTGGGGCACATACAAAAATCCACGTGGTTGGGGTGGGGCCGACGGGTTTGGAGTGTGGGAGGGGGCTCAGGGCTGGGACAGAGAGTTGTGGTGCAGGGGGGTGAGGGCTCCAGCTGGGTGTGCAGGCTCTGGGGTGGGGCCAGAGATGAGGGGGTTGGGGTGCAGACTGCCCTGGGACTACAGTGGGGACTCCCCCCCAGCCCTCTCTCCCTGCAGCAGCTCCCAGGCTGGGGCCACCGGATAAGCGCCCCCCCGGCAGGTCCTGTCCGGGCAGGTTCCCTGGGCCCCTGCGCAGTGCTCAATAGGCTGCTGTGCGGCCGCGCAGCTTACAGGGAACTCAGGCCATAGCCGCCCCCCCACACACACTTTTTGAAAGTGGATGGGCCTGGCCAGGGCAGACCCCGCCCCCTTCCCCTCCTCTGCCGCCCGAGGCCCCACTCCCCTGCCAGGCCAGTAGTTGTGGGAGCCGCGCAGAGCCTCCACCTGCCCTAGGCGAGGCGTCCGGGGGGCGGAGACAGGTCAGGGGCTGCTCTGGGCGGGGGCAGGTGGATCGTCTGCTGCAGCTTTCACAGCTGCCGGCGTGGCTCTTATGGCTGGGCTGCAGCTCTGAGGCCCCGCTAGGGTTGCCAAATTTCCAATAGCACAAAACCGAGCACCCTTGGCCTTCACCGAGTCCCTGCCCCCACTCACTCTATCCCCCATCCCCGTCGCTGACTCTCCCCCACCCTCACTCACTCGCTCATTTTCACCAGGCTGCCTCAGGGGGCTGGGGTGCAGGAGAGGGTGAGGGCTCCGGCTGCGGGTGCAGGCTCTGGGGTGGGTGCAGGAGGGGGCTCAGGCCTGGGGCAGGCGGTTGGGGTGTGCGCTCCAGGCGGCATTTACCTCAGGGGCCTCCCAGAAGTGGCGACATGTTCCTCCCACTCCTAGGCAGAGCCGCGGCCAGGCGGCTCTGTGTGGTGTGCACTCATTGCCTTTGCCCGCAGGCACCGCCCCCACAGTTCCCATTGGCCACGGTTCCTGGCCAAAGGGAGCTGCAGAGCCGGTGCTTGGGGTGTGGACAGCATGCGGAGCCCCCATGGCCGTCCCTCCACCTAGGAGCTGAGGGATATGTCGCCACTTCCAAGGAGCTGCGCGGAGCCAGGTAAGGAGCCTGCCAGCCCCGCCAATCACACTTTTAACAGCCTAGTCAGCGGTGCTGACAAGAGCCGCCAGGATCCCTTTTTGACCGGGTGTTCTGGTAAAAAAAAACGGACACCTGGCAACCCTAGGACTGCCTGGAGCTGGGTCCGGGAGAGCTGTGCAGGCAGCTGTGGTAAGCCTGGTTCCCCCCCATCCCGTGCTGGGCGGGAGACCTGGGGGGCAGGGACATGGGCAGGGGGCTGCTATCGGCCCCACCCCACACAGGTTGGGATGCGGGGGGCAGGGCCGGCTCCAGACCCCAGCGCACCAAGCGCATGCTTGGGGCGGCATGCCGCAGGGGGCGCTCTGCCTGTCGCCGGGAGGGCGGCAGGCGGCTCCGGTGGACCTCCCGCAGGTGTGCCTGCGGATGCTCCACCAGAGCCGCGGGACCAGCGGACCCTCCGCAGGCACGTCTGCAGGAGGTCCACTGGAGCCACGGGACCGGTGACCGCCAGAGCGCCCCCTGCGGTGTGCCGCCGTGCTTGGTGCGGCGAAATTACTAGAGCCGCCCCTGGCAGGGGGACAGGCTCTACTTCTGGCTTGGCTGGGGGCGGAGTCTCTGGGTGAAGGGGGGGCGGGCCCCTGAGGGGAAGGGGAGGGGCCTCAGGGGCAGGGGCCCCGGCCTTTCCACTTTTGGGAAGGCTCCGACACCCTTGCTGATGATCCTGGCCTGCCTGGGGTATCCGGCGCCGTATCCCTCTGCCCAGCTCCAGTGCAGGATGTTCCCTCCATGCAGCCCATCCTCAGCTGATCTGCACTGGGATACAGTGAGTCACCTCCTCCCACACAGACACGCAGGGCTGGGCTGGGCTGCACTGGGATACCTGGCTCAGCAGATCTGGAGGGTGCCGGGGTGATGATGTTTGTGCGGCTGCCCAAGTCCCTGCCGATTTGCTTTTCAAATCCTCTAGTACAGCGCTGGGGCTGCAGCCTCTGCTGCTCAGTCACCTGGTCCTGCTCCCTGCCAGGCAGGGGCTCGATCTGCTGGGGCCTCTCCTTGCCCTTCCCCCATTGCACTTGCTGTGTGTCTTAAGACATCACCATAAAGACAAGGCTGGGAGCAGGTGAGTCACCTCCTCCCAGGCAGACATGCTGGGCTGGGCTGAGCTGGGGCTGGGCTGGAGGGGAATAACATGCTCACCTCATCCTGGGCCTAATCCTGCCAGGTCCTGAGCACCCTCAGCTGCACTGATGTCCTGCACCTGGCAGGATCACTTTTGTAAGACCCAGAAACAAACCAGCATCTGGCACTCAGAGCACGGCAGTCTAATGACCTGAGCCTGCTGCCGTGGTTTCAGAGGGGGCAGGAACAGAAAGGGTTAGAAAACCTGCCTTAAAGTGATAGGCTCAAGGAGCTCAGTCTATTAAGGGGTGACTGTGTGGGGGGAATTAGTCCTATGTGGGGAACAGCTCTTCAGTCTAGCAGACAAAGGTCTAACAGGAGCAATGGCTGGAATTTGAAGCTAGACAAATTGGAAAATTAAGCTGTATATTTTTACTAGTGGGTAATTACGCCTTGGAACAATTTACCAAGGTTGTGGTGGGTTCTCCATCACTGACCATTTTTAAATCAAGACTGGATTATCTCCTAAGCAATCTGCTCTCGGGATTATTGTGGGGAAGTTCTATGGCCTGTGTGATGGAGGAGGTCAGACTGGATGGTCCCTTCTAGCCTTGGAATTGATGAATCTAGGAGTAGTCTCCAAGCCCCCTCAGGAATGGTGGGTGAATTAGCAGCGGATGAACTAGAATCATAGGACTGCAAGGGACCTCAAGAAGTCATCTAGTCCAGTCCCCTGCACTAAAGGCAGGACTACAATATAACTAGTCCATTCCTGACAGGTATTTGTCTAACATGTTCTTAAACACCTCCAATGATAGAGATTTTACAACCTCCCTAGACCATTTGTCCTAGTGCTTAACCACTGACAGGAAGCTTTTCCTAATGTCCAACCTAAACCTCCTGTGCTGCAATTTAAGCCCATTGCTTCTTGTCCTGTCCTCAGTGGATAAGGAGAACAATTTATCACCCTCTGCTTTAGAACACCCTCTTACGTACTCTGGCACTGCCTTTACACAAAGTGGAGCAGAATGCAGGCTCCCTCACCTTTAATATAGAGGGGCAGCCCCCAGAGACTACCCCTCCCAGCAGGCACACCTGGAGCCAAGCACAGCCTCACACGCTGGGGCCTCTGCTTTAGGGCTTGTCTGCGGAGGGGGATTTATTTACACTGGTATAACAACTTCCTATGTGGACGATCTTATTCCAGAATTATACCAGGGGGTTATACCAGTATAACTACTGCTGTAATTATACTGGTATGATTGTGCTAGTAAACATCCCCATGCTGAGCAGCCCTTCGTCATGATGAATCCTGTGGCCCGTGTTCTGCAGGAGATCAAACCAGATGATTTAACGGTCCCCATAACCTTAAAATCTCTGAATCTATGAGCTATGCTTTGCGAGGCCTCTTTAGTCTATCTACGCTACATAGAATCATAGAATGACAGGGCTAGAAGGGACCGCAAGGGTCAGCTCGTCCAGGGGTTCTCAACCTTTTTCTTTCTGAGCCCTCCCACCCCCCAACGTGCTATAAAAACTCCATGTGCCAGCTGTGTCACACCACCCGTTTTCCTGCATATAAAAGCCAGGGCCAGCATTAGGGGGCAGCAAGTAGGGCAGCTGCCTGGGGCCCCACACCACAGGGGGCCCCGCAAAGCTAAGTTGCTTAGGCTTCAGCTTCAGCCCCGGGTGCCGGGACTCAGGGCCCTGGGCTTCAGCCCTATGGGGTGGGACTTTAGCTTTCTACCCTAGAACCCAGCAAGTGTAACACGGGTCCAGCTTGGCAGACCCCCTGAAACCTGCTCGTGGCCCCCAGGGGGCCCCGGACCCTTGGTTGAGAACCACTGATCTAGTCTAACCCCCTGCTCAGATGCAGAATTTGTTGTGACTAAGCCATCCAAGTCAAGACAGATGGTTATCCGGCCCCCTTTTGAAAACCTCCAGTGAAAGAGCTTCCACAACCCCCTGAGGCGTCTGTGGCATTGTCCTACTGTTCTTACAGCTAAGACGTTTTTCCTGAGTTTTAGTCTAAATCTGCTGTGCTGTAGTTTGAACCCATTGTCTCTTGTTCTGTCCTCTGTCATAGAATCATAGACTTTAAGGTCAGAAGGGACCATTATGATCATCTAGTCTGACCTCCTGCACAACGCAGACCACAGAATCTCACCCACCCACTCCTGTAACAAACCTGTGTCTGAGACATTGAAGTCCTCAAATCATGGTTTAAAGACTTCAAGATGCTGAGAATCTTCCAGCAAGTGACCCGTGCCCCATGCTGCAGAGGAAGGTGAACCCCCCACCCCAGGGCTTCTGCCAATCTGCCCTGGAGGAAAATTCCTTCCCGACCCCAAATATGGTGATCAGCTAAACCAGGGGTAGGCAACCTATGGCACGTGTGCCGAAGGCGGCACGCAAGCTGATTTTCAGTGGCACTCACACTGCCCAGGTCCTGGTCATCGGTCTGGGGGGGCTCTGGATGTTAAAATGTTTAAGAGCTTCATTTAAAATTAAATTAAAAACCTTATTTACTTTACATACAACAATAGTTTAGTTATATATTATAGACTTATAGAAAGACCTTCTAAAAATGTTAACATGTCTGACTGGCAGGCGAAACCTTCAATTAGAGTGAATAAATGAAGACTTGGCGCAGCACTTCTGAAAGGTTGCCAACCTCTGAGCTAAACCCTGAGCATGTGGGCAAGACTCACCACCCAGACACCCAGGAAAGAATTCTCTGTAATAACTCAGATCCCACCCCAGCTAACATCCCATCACAAGCCACTGGGCATATTTACCACCAGTAGTCAAAGACCAATTAATTGCCAAAATTAGGCTATCCCATTATACCATCACCTCCATAAACTGGCTTCAAGACTAAGCTTGATAAGATATGTCTTTTGCCCCCACTACTCCCCTTGGAAGGTTGTTCCAGAACTTCACTCCTCTGATGGTTAGAAACCTTAGTCTAATTTCCAGTCTAAACTTCCTAGTGTCCAGTTTATATCCATTTGTTCTTGTGTCCACATTGGTACTAAGCTTAAATAATTCCTCTCCCTCCCTGGTATTTATTCCTCTGATAAATTTATAGAGAGCAATCCTATCTCCCTTCAGCCTTCTTTTGGTTAGGCTAGACAAGCCGAGCTCTTTGAGTCTCCTTTCATAAAACAGGTTTTCCATTCCTCGGATCATCCTAGTAGCCCTTCTCTGAACCTGTTCCAGTTTGAATTCATCCTTCTTAAACATGGGAGACCAGAACTGCACACACTATTCCAGATGAGGTCTCACCAGTGCCTTGTATAACGGTACTAACACCTCCTTATCTCTACTGGAAATACCTCGCCTGATGCATCCCAAGACCACATTAGCTTTTTTCATGGCCACATTACATTGGTAGCTCAGTCATCCTGTGATCAACCAATACTCCGAGGTCCTTCTCCTCCTCCATTACTTCCAACTGATGCCTCCCCAGCTTATAACAATAGTTCTTGTTATTAATCCCTAAATGCATGACCTTGCACTTTTCACTATTAAATTTCATCCTGTTACTATTACTCCAGTTTACAAGGTCATCCAGATCTTCCTGTATGATATCCTGGTCCTTCTCTGTGTTAGCAATACCTCCCAGCTTTGTGTCATCCGCAAACTTTATTAGCACATTCCCACTTTTTGTGTCAAGGTCAGTAATAAAAAGATTAAATAAAAGATTGGTCCCAAAACCGATCCCTGAGGAACTCCACTAGTAACCTCCTTCCAGTCTGATCGTTCACCTTTCAGTACGACCCGTTGTAGTCTCCCCTGTAACTAGTTCCTTATCCACCTTTCAATTTTCATATCAATCCCCATCTTTTCCAATTTAGCTAATAATTCCTGATGTGGAACAGTATCAAATGCCTTACTGAAATCAAGGTAAATTAGATCCACTGCGTTTCCTTTGTCTAAAAAATCTGTTACCTTCTCAAAGCAGGAGATCAGGTTGGTTTGGCACAAGCTACCTTTTGTAAAACCATGTTGTATTTTGTCCCAATTACCATTGACCTCAATGTCCTTAACTACTTTCTCTTTCAAATTTTTTTCCAAGACCTTGCATACTGCAGATGTCAAACTAACAGGCCTGTAGTTACCTGGATATCTTTAAGAAAGGGGAAAAAGTTAGGAACTATGTTAGCAATTCTCCAGTCATACGGTACAACCCCTGAGTTTACAGATTCATTACAAATTCTTGCTAACGGGCTTGCAATTTCATGTGCCAGTTCCTTTAATATTCTTGGATTAAGATTATCTGCCCCCCCCCCTTTAGTCCCATTACGTTGTTCGAGTTTGGCTTCTACCTCGGATGTGGTGATATCTACCTCCATATCCTCATTCCTATTTGTCATCCTACCATTCTCCCTAAGCTCCTCATTAGTCTCATTAAAGACTGAGGCAAAGTATTTGTTTAGATATTGGGCCAGGCCTAGATTATCCTTAACCTCCATTCCAGCCTCAGTGTTTAGCGGTCCCACTTCTTTCTTTGTTCTCTTCTTATTTATATGGCTATAGAACCTTTTACTATTGGTTTTAATTCCCTTTGCAAGGTCCAACTCTACATGGCTTTTGGCCTTTCTCACTTTATCCCTACATGTTCTGACCTCACTAAGGTAGCTTTCCTTGCTAATCCTGCCCATCCTCTACTCCTTGTAGGCTTTCTGCTTTTTCTTTGTCCCCTCTGAGATGCTTGCTCATCCAGCTTGGTCAACAACTCTTGCCTCTGAATTTTTTCCCGTTTCTTGGGATGCAGGCTTCTGATAGTTTCTGCAACCTTGACTTGAAATAATTCCAGGCTTCCTCCACCTTTAGATCCCCAAGTTCTTCAGTCCAATCCACTTCCCTAACTAATTTCCTTAATTCTTTAAAGTTAGCCCTTTTGAAATCAAAAACCCTACTCACAGATCTATTTTTGTTTATCCTTCCATTTAGTTTAAACTGAATTAGCTCATGATCGCTCGAACCAAAGTTGTCCCCTACAACCATTTCTTCTATGAGGTCCTCACTACTCACCAAAACCAAATCTAAAATGGCATCCCCTCTTGTTGGTTCAGCAACTACTTGGTGAAGGAATCCATCAGCTATCGCATCTAGGAAAATCTGAGCCCTATTATTATTACTAGCCTTGTCCTCCAGTCTATATCTGGGAAGTTAAAGTTTCCCATGATCACACAATTCCCATTAGTGTTTACTTCATTAAAAACATTATCTCTATCCATCTCCAAATCAGATCCCGGTGGTCTGTAGCACACCCCAAGCACTATCCCAGGGGAGGCTCTAGTAGCTTTCTCCAGCTTTTTTATGGCAGCCTTTCAAGTATTCGAAGACGCCATCATGTCCCCCCTTAATCTCCTCTTCTCCACACTAAACATACCCAGCTCCTTCAGCCTTTGCTCGTATGGCTTGTGTTCCATCCCTTGGATAATCTTTGTGGCTCACATTTGGATCCTCTCCCAGTTTCTCTACATCCTTTCCATACATTGGTGATCTAAACTGGACACAGTCCTCCAGCTGAGGCCTAACCAGCGCCAAGTAGAGTGGTACTATCACCTCCCGTGACTTGCATGCTATGCCTCTGTTAATGCATTTGCTTTTTTTTGCAACAGCTTTGTATTGCTGACATATCCATGTATTTAGCTCATGCCCATCACTATGGTACCCAAGTGCCTCATATGGCAGGTTAGGGTAGCCATGCTCACTTTCAAGAGCCGTGGCCCTGGGGAGAAGACAGACACTAAGCTGATAGTTTTCAATCTGGGAAGTGTATTAAGTATTTATGCGTTTGGAGCTGTGACAGTCCACGCCTCTAGGGTCAGGGCAGCGTGGGCTATCGGTCACAGGCCGTAAAGCCGCCCTTCAGTGCAGGGTAGCGTGGCCTAGCAGCCAGGGTCTATAGCGCCACCCTTGGTGCCGGGCACCGTGGCCTAGCAGCCAGGGTCTATAGTGCCACACTTTGCTACAGGGCAGTGGGGCCTGACGGCCGAAGTCCATAAAGCAACTCTTTGGCATAGGGTAGCATGGCCTAGTGGCCAGAGTCTCTAGTGTTGGGGTGTGGCAGCCTCAGTAGGGGGGCCTGGGCCCACCCAACCCAGGGCCCTAAAAGTGGCATAGTGGCTTGCCACTGACTCAGCAAGGGGTTCCTACCTAAACACACTGAGCTTCCCCAGGCAGGAGGTACCACTCCATCACCCTCCCTGGGTCACTTCCTACCAGAGTCTGTGTTAGGGTTTCCCATGAGACATCGGGTCCTCTGTGTTCGGCTGGGCCGTTCGGCTCCAGGCTTTCCTCCAGTCGCTGGGGTGCAGGTGGCTGTGGACGGCTTCAATTCCCGGTGCAGTCAGAGGCTGTGGCTGGCCCTCCGCAGGAGCTTCCCGGGCAGGTCCTTCCCCTGCGGCCTCCAGCCCAGAATGAACTCGTCTCCCTCTCTTTATACTACTAGAGCACTTGGAGCATGCCCAGTCTTGCCGGGGGGCGGGACTTCCGCTGTCAATACCTGGGGCTTAACCCTGTCTGGGTTAGTGTGGGGTCCACTTACCCTGTCACAGGAGCATATTTTGTTTCTTTTAAAAATCAGGGCCTACGTCTTCAAACCTGCATACATGAAGTTAGACTCCTAAATCCAGATTTAGGCTCCATGGCTGAAATTTTGGCGCCAGCAAATCACCCACCCACTTCAGTGGGGCCAGGATGTCACCCTGGACTCTAATTCCAGGCACCTGCGTTTGAACATGTTGGTCCATACATTTAAAAGCAAGCCCCTGTCCTGTGTTCCAAACAGCACCTAAGCTACTCGGCCCAGAGAGACTGTAACATGCAAGGGAGGTACAGGATGGTTTGTGAGGTTTGTTGCCTTTCTGCACTTCAGTGTACCCAGCAAGGCTTTTAGTCAGTTTCCCTCTCTGCTTCTCACCCACTACCCCAGGGCTGCAGATACTGCAGGGATGCATTGAAATCCCTCCAAAAACTGTGCTCAGGCTCAGGGAGAGATGTTCTTGAGGCCATGCACTCATTTCTGCTACAGTCTCACCAACCCCAAACGCTCAGAAATTGTGAGCTCAGCCTCCAAATCAGGAGATTAGCTTTAAAAAACCAACATGATTCCTAAACATAATCCAATGCAGGCTCTTTGCATTGCCTTCTGGTTTCTGAGTTTTTAAGGAGCATGCTGGTCCCATTTTTAAGCTTCTCTCTGCAACCATTAGGGCTGGAAACTCATTTATTTTTCAAGGAAAGCTGAGATTGTCACATAATCAATAGTCTCCAGGAGCTGGGTTTTTAAGTAAAATAGCCGCTATCCACAAGGTTTGCAATGAAGCGGTGAGATTTGGCAACACTGCTATTAACATGAGGTCTTTTATAGCTAGGCCTGGGGCCTCCGCTCTGGGCCAGTGCTGCTCGAAAGAGCTGGCATCACTTTTGCACTTTAGGTCATTTCTCTTTAGCATCTCCCTGCTGAAGCAAACAAGGATCAGCTCTGTTCTCTTCAGCGATTGCTGTTGCTGAGAGAATCGTGACCAGTGGGGGAGCAATTCCCACTAACAGGCATAAAGTGCTTGGCGTAAAGTGCACTTGTGCATGCAGTGAATCTGAAGCACACTTTGAAGTTACAGATTGACTCTCAACACCCACTTGCTTCCACACACACAAACCTGGGGAGCAGTAACGTCAGGCAGCCAGGATGTTTGCTTAGGCGCAGAATGAATCAACCTGCCAGGAGTCCCCAGAGGAATGTGGGCTGTGAGCGAGACACTGACCTGTGGCACAGCTGAGAACAGCAGAGGCCCACAGCTGGTGCAGTAATGGACTCTGAACACATTTCTGATTAAAGTTTAACTTCTCGGACTCCTGTGGCTCCAGGATTCCCTCCGCTGCCTCTGTCCTAGGAAGTAAAAGAGAGGGTTTATTAGGAAATGGATTGATTTAGTGTCAGGTGCTAGAAGATACACAACCTAGTGTCACAAGGAACTACTTCAACCGAAGTTACACCAGGGACAAGGTGTCTCTTCAGCTAGAATCCCCAGGCCTGGTTTCAGGTGGGTTTGACTCCAGGCAGCTACAAACAGACATTGACATTTTAAAATGAAACCCCAATACTGGCGAGTGATTCAGCTTCCCACAGCTCCAGTCGACAGAGCAAATCGGTCTGAGACAGCTCCACAGAACGGGGGTGTACAATGAACGTGTTAAGGGGGGGCAATCAGATTTTCCTGTAAGGCCTTTTATAGACAAAGCCTCGTTGCTGTGGGGTAGGGACAGCCAGCAGAGTAACATGCTGAGACCAGGGCCGGTGCAAGGATATTAGGCGCCTAGGTGAAACTTCCACCTTGCGCCCCCCTTCTCCCTCCCCTCCTCCCGGACCATTGCGTATTAGAAACGTTCAAAAATACACCCTTTTTAGTCACGTATATTTCCTTTCTTCATTCTTTCATATACAAATCTACTATATTTTATTCTACCTTTAGAATATCCAATTATTGTTGTTAATAAAATTTATAAAATTAGAATGGTGGATACTCCGTCATACAACAACTGACGATATCAATATGACAAATTCCAACAACCTACACATGCATATTCACACAACAGTGAGTTTGGATCCCGTGCCACTCTCGGGAGTCAGCAGTGAATCCCTGGGGAGACTAGTGGATCCAATTGGAGAGAAACCCCCATGCGGCTCTGGGGTGGGCAGCTGGCCTGAACTAGGTCCTTTGTCCGATGTCCCTTGACCCTTTTTGCTTGGTGCCAGGGAGTCCCACTTTTTTGACTGCTTCTTGGGCACTGGCGAAGGGTGTGGGGTCTCGGGTGGGGCAGGGCTGGGGATGAGTTTGGGGTGCAGTCAGGCTGCCCCAGGGATGGAGACAGAGAGGAGGACTCCCCCAGCTCTCTCTCTGCCAGCAGCAGTGAGTTCTGGGGGAGGGGCCCCCCACTTCTGCCCCCACCCCAGTAGCACACTCACACTGCACCACTGTCACTGCACATGCTCCTAGGGCCCTTCTCAGGTCCAGGAAGCCCCCTTGCCTCCCCAGTGGTGGGTGTCGGGGGGGAGCTGCCATCACATGTGTGCCTCCTCCCCTGCTGCTGCCCCTCACTGTAGCCTCACTGGGGGTGACCCTTGCCCAGTGTGGGGCAGAAGCGGTGACTGCAGGCAAGGGGGGGAGGGTTGGGGCTGTGCTGGTGGAGGGTCCCGCCGGAAAAGAAAAGGGTCTGAGGGGGAAGGGCAGCCTGCCCTGCCACTAGTGGTTGAGGGGCACTAGGACCCTGCGGCAGCAGTTGATGCCGGGAGCAGAGCAGAGCGGAGGCAGCGTGGAGCTGCAGGAGAGAGAGGCAGGGAGGCTTCTGGGGCTGGGGGACACTCAGGGGACTCACGGGGGCAGCAGGCTGAAACACTGTATAAAAAAAATCGGGGTGGGGAGGGCGCCCCCAAATCTTGGCACCCTCGGCAACTGCCTAGTTCGCCTAGTGGTTGCACCGGCCCTGGCTGAGACTCCTGAAGGATCTGACATAGCATGGAAAGGAGCTAAATCCATACAGTAAGTGGCACACACACATGGTGTTTATTGGGCTCATAAGGAAAGGCTGAGGCCCTGAAGTTTGCCACTAATCACCTGCCATGCTTTATTGCTCAGGCTTTAAAGCTAGGCACAAGGCAGAAATGTGCAACAATCACTCCTGGCCGAATTCTGCGCCACTGCACATGCACAGAATTTATGTCCCCCACAGATTTCTTTGCTTCCCCACAGAAAACTGACTTTCTGACGGGGAAGCGAAGGGAAGCCACAAGAGCAGTCATATGACTCTCCCCAGCAGTGTGTTTCTGGTACCCAGGGCAGCCAGTAGAGAGGTAAATCACTGTGGGGCATGGGGCGGGACTGGGGAAGACACGGCTGGTGGCTCCTACCCTGCGTCAGGCTCAGCTGCTAGCCCTGGCTGGGCTGGAGAGGATGGGGCCTCCTCTTCCCTTACACAGCATCTGGGGCTGGGTCAAACCCACCCTGAGATTTCTCCCCCCAGCTGTAGGAAGCTCTGCAAACTCCTCCCCTGCCCTGCTTCCTACACCCATCGTTCCTTAGCTTCAGGGAGAGGGATCCTTCTACAGGGAGCTGCTCCCCCATCCACCTAACCCCCATCCATCCAGGGCCCTCATACCTGACTCTCCTGCCAAGCCTCACCCCTCCACACACAAAACCCCCGATGAGCCCCGCTCCCCCTGCACCTGGACCACCCCAACAAGCCACCCGTACCCGGATCCCCACCCCAACGAGCCCCAACCAGCTTCACCTGGATCTCCACCCCACTAAGCCCCACTCCCCCAGCATCTGGACCACCCCCCACTGCACCCCCACACCCAGACTCCCCTGCAGGGGTGGCTCCAGGGCCCAGCACGCCAAGCACGTGCTTGGGGCGGCATGCCGCGGGGGGCACTCTGCCGGACGCCGGGAGGGTGGCAGGCAGACAGCCTTCGGCGGCATGCCTGCGGAAGTTCCGCTGGTCCCGCAGCTCTGGTGGACCTCCCACAGGCATGCCTGCGGGAGGTCCACTGGAGCCGTGGGACCGGCGACCGGCAGAGCGCCCCCCGTGGCATGCTGCCGTGTTTGGGGTGGCGAAATGTCTAGAGCTGCCCCTGCTCCCCTGCCAAGCTCTATCCCTCCGGCCCATGCCCAGACACACCCCCGCTGAGCCCCAACCACTTTCACCTGGACCCCCTGTAGAGTCCCATTACATTAAACCCAGAACCCCCAACAAGCTCCTGTGCATCCAGATCCCCCCCACCGAGCTGCTCACACCCAGACTGCCCCACACAGAACCCTCTCAACCCACACCTGGATCCCCCCACATGAAGCCTTCCACACTTGGACTCTGCCATGCTGAGCCTGCCTGCCCACATCTGGTGCACCTGGCACGGAGGGGCAGGGCCCCGGTGTGTTTCTGGGGCAGGCCCGGTCCTTGCGCCGTGTCAGGGTTGGGTGCAGCCTCACTGCTAGTCTGTGTTCCGGGGTGCAGCTGCACAGTGATCTCCCACCTCTGTGAGCCAGTGGCCTGTGCTCCCCAAGGCCAGGCTGGAGCCTCCACATTTGTTTGACAAATAAAATCTGCAGAATTTTAAAATATTGTGCGCAGAATTTGTATTTGTTTTGGCACAGAATGGCCTCAGGAGTAAATAATCAGGACTCCAGGTAGTGCTAAGAAGTGCTATAATTAGAACTACCCCTAGGGGGCACTCAAGGCACCAATGCCCACCCAGGGAAGGACAGCCCAATTTCAATCTTCGCCTTAGGCCACAATGCAAGTCACGCCAGGTTCCCCTTCTCAGGAGCAGTGAAAGGCACAGACACAGCAATGGGTGCTTGGTACCAGTGGCAGCGCTGCCAGGCTCTCACGCTGCACCTCACTTGTCTGTTTAATAAGGAGGCTGCGTGAATGTAGAGCCCTCAGCTAGGAAGGCTGAAGACAGCTTTAAATTGTTACCCCTCTGTGCAACGCTGTCCTGGGCCCGTCCGCAGGTAAGGAGCACTGCAGGCTCTGTGGACAGGCAGTGCCCAGCACTTTCCTATGGGAGACAAGGGGAGCTTTTCCACAGGCTCTAATGGGAGCTAGATAAAGCCCCAAATAATCATCTGCTGACACTGAAAAAGCGTGTGCCTATGTGTGCAGCACACGTGTGCGAGCGTGTCTCGGGCATCTGTGTAAATCAGCTTTACTACATCTAGATCCAACAGGTGTGTCCTGGCCACCAGGATTTCTAGGTGCCAAACATAAGAATTTAGGTCCTCACAGCTGAGCCATAGTGCAGCACGTGAAGCAAAGCCACAGTGGGACATTTTGGGGAAGGGGCATTTTATACGCATGCAACTTCTCAGCCCCTTGGCACTATGCCCTGACCAAAAGCAGCACCAGTCAGGAAAAGGTCAGCGTCACCTGCTGCCTGGGAATGGTCCGCGGCTCTATGCTGCACACGAGCCGTGGTGCTCGCAGAATGGGCAAGGTGAGTCAGGGGGGCCGTGAACATTTGATTACTCACCTCTCGAAGATCTCCTGCTCCGCGTGCTGGGGACAAGGAGAGAGACAATCACACAAGCTGAAATTCTCATAAGAACATAAGAACGGCCATTCTGGGTCCGACAAATGGTCCGTTTAGCCCAGTGTCCTGTCTTCTGACAGTGGCCAGTGCCAGGTGCTTCAGAGGGAATGAACAAAGCAGGCAGTCACTGAGTGACCCAGCCCCTGTTGTCCAGTCCCAGCTTCTGGCAGTCAGAGGCTATGGATATCCAGAGCATAGGGTTGCATCCCTGACTATCTTTGTTAATAGCCGTTGATGGACCTATTCTCCAAGAATTTAGTTAATATTTTTTTTAACCCGGTTATAGTTTTGGCCTTCACAACATCCCCTGGCAATGAGTTCCAGAGGTTGACTGTGTGTTGTGTGAAGAAATGTTTCCTTGTGTTTGTTTTAAACCTGCTGCCTGTTAATTTCATTGGGTGACCCCTGGTTCTTGTGTTATGTGAAGAGTAAATAACACTTCCCTAGTCACTTTCTCCACACCAGTCACAATTTTATAGGCTCCATCAGATCCCTCCTTAGTCATCTCTTATCTAAGCCGAACAGCCCCCGTTTTTTTATTTTCTCCTCGTATTTTCTTGAGGCCATGGAGTCATTTCTGTTTCAGCCTCACCAACCCCAAACACTCAGAAATCATGAGTTCAGCCTCCAAATCAGGAGATTAGCTTAGAAATCACATGATTCCTAAAAATAATCAAAAGTGTGATCCTCTTATTGCCTTCTGGTCTCTGAGCTTTTAAGGAGCATTCTGGTCCCATTTTAAAGCTTCCCTCTGCAACCATTAAAGCTAGAAACTAATGTATTTTTAATGAAACCTGAGACTGTGGCAATCAATAGTCTCAGAAGTCTCCTTTTCATTTTTGCTGCCCTTCTCTGTACCTTTTCCAATTCTGTCTTTTTTTAAGATGGGGCAACCAGAACCGCACGCAACATTGAAGGTTTCTGTGTACCATGGATTTATACAGAGGCATTATTATATTTTCTGTCTTATTATCTATCCCTTTCCTAATGGTTCCTAATATTGTTAGCTTTTTTGACTGCCACTTCACATTGAGCAGATGTTTTCAAAGGCCTATCCACGATGACTCCAAGATCTTTCTTGAGTGGTAACAGCTAATTTAGCCCCCATCATTTTGTATGTATAGTTGGGATTATGTTTTCCGATGTGTATTAATTTGCATTTATCAATGTTTTCTTGCCCAATCATCCCATTTTATGAGATCCCTGTGTAACTCTTCGCAGTCAGCTTTGGACTGAACTATCTTGAATAATTTTGTATCATCTGCAAACTTTGACACCTCACCATTCCCTTTTTCCAGATCATTTAAGAATATATTGAACAGCACTGGTGCCAGTACAGATCCCGGGGGGACACCACTATTTACCACTTTCTATTGTGAAAATTGACCATTTATTCCTACCCTTTGTTCCCTATCTTTCAATCAATTAATGATCCATCAGAGAACCTTCCCTCTTATCCCATGACTGGTTACTTTGCTTTAGAGTTTTTGGTGATGGACCTTGTCAAAACTTTCTGAAAGTCCAAGTACACTATGCCCACTGGATCACCCGTATCCACATGCTTGTTGACAACCTCAGAGAATTCTAATAGATTAGTGAGGCATGATTTCCCTTTACAAAAGCTGTGTTGATTCTTTCCTAACATATCATGTTCATTGATATGTCTGAGAATTCTGTTTTCTATTAGTTTCAACCAATTTGCCTAGTACTGAAGCTAGGCTTACAGGGTCTCTTCTGGAGCCTTTTTTTTTTTTAATTGGCATTACATTCCCTATCCTCCATTTGGCATGAAGGCTGGTTTTAGCAGTAGGTCACGTACCACAATTAGTAGTTCTGTAATTCATATTTGAGTTCTCGCAGAACTCTTGCATGAGCACCATCAGATCCTGATGCCTTATTACTGTTTAATTTAGCAATCTGTTCCAACACCTCCTCTATTGACACCTGAATCTGGGACAATTCCTCAGATTTGTCACCTAAAAAGAATGGCTCAGGTTTGGGAATCTCCCTCAAATCCTCTGCAATGAAGACCAATGAAAATAATTTATTTAGCTTCTCCACAATGACCTTGTGTTCCTTGAGTGCTCCTTTAGCACCTCAATCGTCCAAAGGCCTCACTGACTATTTGGGTTTGTCTAGACTGGCACTTCATCAGCAAAACTTTTGTCGTTCAGGTGTGTTAAAAAAAAAAACACCCCGAAACGACAAAAGTTTTACCGACGAAAAGCACCAGTCTGACCGGTGCTTTGTCGGCAGAAGCGCTCTCCTGCCAACGAAGCTGCTGACACTCGCGAGCGGTGGAAGTTTTTTGTCCGCAGGAGAGCGCTCTCCTGCTGACAAGCAGCAGCTGCACCACGTGGCTTTTAGCAGTATGGCTGTAGCCGAACAGCTGGGTCGCCAGAGCCTTTGACAGGCTGTAAGTTTGTGTGTCTTTTGCTCGTTGCTCTTCGAATTCTTTTTTGGCTGCCTGATTATACTTCTACACTCGACTTGCCAGAGTTCATGCTTCTGTCTAGTTTTCTCCCAAGGATTTGACTTCCCATTTTTAAAATGTTGCCTTTTGGCCTCTAACCCCCTTTTACTCTGCTGTTTAACCATGGTAGCATTTTTTTGGTCTTATTGTTTTGTTTTTATCTGGGGTACATATTTATTTGAGCCTCTGTTACGGTATTTGTAAGTAGTTCTGTGCAGCTTACCAGGCATTTCACTCTTGTGACTGTTCCTTTTCAGTTCCATGGGACTCGCCTAATTTTTGTGTAGTTCCCCTTCTTTGAAATTAAACTGTGTTGGGTTTTTTGGTATTTTCCCCTGCATGGATGTTAAATTTAATTACATGATGGTTATTACTGAATGGGTCAGCACCATTCACCTCTGGGACCAGGTCCTGCGCCCCACTCAGGACTAAATCAAGAATTGCCTCTTCCCTTGCGGGTTCCAGGACTCGCTGCTCCAAGAAGAAGTCATTGATGATGTCTGGAAACTTTCTCTCTGCATCCCGTCCTGAGGTGACATGTCCCCAGTCAATATGGGGATCGCTGAAATCTCCCATATTATTGTGTTTTCTATTTTTGTAGCCTCTCTAATCTCGTGGAGCATTTCACAATCTCCATCACCATCCTGGTCAGGTGGTCGGTACTATACTCCTGCAGCTATGGACTCTCAGTATTCAAGCATGGAATTTGTGCGCAGTGATTCTTTGGCACAGTTCGATTCATTTCGAGTTGTACTGTATTTGGCCCTATGCTTTTCCCCAGAGGGTCAACGCCCGACCAGCGTGACTTACCCTGTCACTCCCGTATATTTTGTACCTGGGGTGCCGTTGATTGTCATTGTTCTCACACAATAAACTCTCTCCCTGGGCACTTATGCAAAGGTCTCAGTGGGTTTGGATGTCTTCCCAAGTCCTCCATCCCCCTCACCGAGCCCGCCCCGGGCACAGACAGTGTCACAGCGAACAACGAACCCCTGAAAATGGCTAAAACGGCCTCCTGGGGATTAACCTGTGCTGCTGGCAATGCCCAAAGCAGGTGAATTGAATAAGTTCATGCAGCAGGAAAATCCGCCTGCCACAGGTAGCCAAGGATCCTCTCCCCCACGTCCCTGATGGCTCCGTCTCCTGGTGCTTCTCCTACCAGCTGCTCTATGGCCTGTTATCTAATGTGCCTCCCACAATGGCATCCGAGACCCCTCAGTGCAGACCCCTTGCAGTCAGGTATCTGCAGCAGGAGTCCTCCAGCTCCCCAGCCCCACATCCACCCCAGAAGGCTTCGTTGCAGCACTTCAGCGGTTTCCCCTCTCTCCTGCTGGTCTGGGTTGTGGGAAGCACAACTGTCCTTCCTGGGCCCCGGGGGAGAGCAGCCCCATCCGCCGCAGGAGCAGGGAGCTGCTCCACTGCCCATCTCCCTCTTCCCGGCTCAGGCTGGGCTGGGGCACATCCTCCAGTGCCTCTTGGGCTGCATTTCCCACAGGCCATCAGGGCTCTGCACGCTCAGACCAAGTGCGGGCCCAGCACAGTGTGGACAGGGCACAGGGAGCTGCGGTGCTGCGTGCAGGAGCCACGGGCTGGCACCGCTGCTCTCAAAAGCAGAGCTGGCTTGTCTGGTGTGAGGCAAACACGCGGGAGACCTCGGTCAGGGGTGAGGGCAACTCTGGAGCCAAACTCCTCAGTGCTCCGGGGTCTCCCGCTGCACCCAGGAGCCTGTTCCTGCTGCATCATTCCCTCAGCACCTCGGTGTGGGACCCCGCCACTTGCACTTGTCAGTGGCGTTCCCTCCCCCACGTCCACACGGAAAGGACATCCTGTGCTCGCTCAGAGGCAGCTGAGCAGTAGTGATAAGAGGAAAGTCTGACATCATTAACAGAAATCTATTTCTGTGGGGCAGATGGAGCGGCCCAGCCATTTCCACAGGCCGGCAGCTCCAGAACACGCAGTGCCTTCTGCACAACCACCATCTATCGATTTGTTTGAACCAAGAGAACGACTTTATAACATACCGGCAGCTGCCCAGCAGTGACGCCTCAGTGCGTTTAGCCCCACAGGAAGCGCAGCTCTCTAGCACAGTCACTGCAGCCCCCATCAGCTGTCTGACTCATGGCGTTTCAGATGCTGACTGCCCCCCCAGTCTGTCCCAGGCCCCCAGCTCCTCGGGGAAAGGCCTGAGACCTGGGGGTGATGACAGCTCCGGAGAGTTGTTGTTTCCAAAGCAGACATCATTCTGTTATCAGCCAAACCTCACATTTGTATCAGCTTTCTCATTATGGAGCCTGCATTAATTGGCCAAAGTCAATTCAGGAAGATTTCTTTGCACAGTGTGTGGTCAATTGGTGGCATTTTCCATTGTGGGGTTAGAGAATCCTATCCCCGGACCGGACAATTCTAGGATCAATCATATTTGTAGTTATACGTAAGGTCAGTGTGTTCGTCTCTCCTGCTTCAGGCCATAGTCTGAGCACCACAGAGCCAGGAAGGGAAAGACAAACACGCAGCACTCATGAGTGGAGCACTGCCAGACCCTTCCTCACACACATCCAGTAGGGTGACCAGACAGCAAGTGTGAAAAATCGAGACGGGGGTTGGGAGGGTAATAGGCTTCTATACAAAAAAAGCCTCAAATATCGGGACTGTCTCTATAAAAACAGGACATCTGGTCACACTAACATCAAGTGTCAGCTCCTGCCAGAGACCAACCTCTGACCCAGTGTGGAAACATTTACAAGCCTCACACCGCCCCCAGGGCCGGCTCTAGGATTTTTGCTGCCCCAAGCAAAAAAAATTTTGGCCACCCCCCCCATCCCGTCGGTTTAGAGCGTCTTCATTAAAGCGCTACAGCGGTGCAGTTGCACCAGCACAGCGTTTTAAGTGTAGACCTGCCCGGAGTGTTTAAAATCAACAAAGAACTAGAAAAACCCATGAAAAACCATGTGCCGGCCTTCTCCCTCTCTGACTCCCGAGCCCAGTCCTCAGCTGCTGAGGCCCTGCCTGGGCCCCTGTGGCCCCACTGCTTGCAAGGGAGAATAGGCGAGGGGGACGCAATGCAGCAGCGAGTGCTGCTCTAGCCGACCATCCAAAGGATGGTGCATCCCCGAGCTTGGACCACAATTCTGATATTCTCCCATCACCCACAGTAAGGGGAAGACCAGTGGGAGCATTTCAGAAGCTCCCTCACCTGTTCCTAGCTCTTACGGGGCAGCCACATTTCTCTGGTGATTCCAGCCAGGTGACTCCTTGGGTAGCCACAGCTGCTTCCCAGGAATGCAAACCCGAGTCTCTCTTGAACTCTGGCCTCCTTGTTGTCAGTGCAACAAGCTGCCGAACTGCTGCGCTCAAGAGTCATCAGCTACAGCGAGAGAAGCCTGGCTGCAGGCTAGCCCGGTTCCTCAGTACAGGACTGTGGTACTTACCACCAGGCCGTGGTCATCCAGGTTGGTGATCATATCCACTAGGTAGGTGCGGAGGGCAGCCAGTTTCTGCAGGGATTCAGTCCAGTGAGCTCGCTGGGTCAGGATGCTCTGGTGAGTCCTCTCCTCCTCCGTGTGCACCTTCTCCAGCAGTCGCTGCTCTTCGTTCTCACACACATTTCTCACAAAGATCAATCTCTGGATCACCACTTCCCGGGCCCAGCTGGCCGCATTCTGCCACAGCAAGGACAGGGAGAAGTATCAGGTGCCCCTGCTTCAGCTCAGCAAGCACTGCGTGCAGTACCACTGGCATGCTGGAAAGTTACCACTGGAACTGGCTTTCAGTGCACTCTAATGCTCAGTCAATCCACCTGAAATCACTGGGATTAAAGTGGTGTAAACCAGTGTGAGATCGGCACCAGGCCGCTCTACCTACCAGCTATGGTGTTTCTAAGGCACTAGCTGGTATCGCCATGGCTACTAAGTGCCAACTTGACACCCAGCAAGGCCCAAAATTTCAGCTTCATACAAAAACCAAGTTTTACACCAGGGAAACGATCTCATGCTGACGAGCCAAAGGGCCAGCCTACAACCCCTGGTGCAGGATAGCAGCTCCGGCTCCCTGCAGCAGTCCCACTGGACTCAGCTCACATTAAGAAGGGTTTGCAGGATTAGGCCTGACAGCTGCTGTTCCCCGCCCTCCACACACACTCCTATTCACTCAGCAGCGGGTCTGCTCGCACTGAAGCATGTCTGTGCAGTCTTTGCAGCCCAGCCATTGCAGGAGGGCAGGAGAGGCTGGAAGTGAACTGACTAGAAACAAAACTGAAACTGACTAGCCTTTTATTGAAGCACAGGCACCAGTAGGGAACCGAGAAAAGTTAGGGTCATTGAAGTGTTCAAAGCCATTATTGCTAACACAGGCCTGGTCTACATTAGAAAATTAGGTCGGCATAACTACATCGCTCGGAGAACTGGAAAATCCACACCCCCAAGTGGCGTAGTTAAGCCGACCTAAGTCCCTGGGTAGACAGTGCTAGGTCGATGGAAGAATTCTTGGGGAGGTGGATAACTCAGGCTGATGGGTAATAACGTCTACACTGCAGCATTACAAGCATAGACATACCCACAGAGATTTACACCGAAATAGCTGGCCGGATTCTCAGTTATACTACGGCCACTTTCCCCTGCTCTCGCAGTGTAAATGGGCTTTAAAATCAGTGTAGGATGAAAGAGATGCGGCCAGAGAGGTGTAACATGGCCTCAGCGAAAGGGAGAAATAGGCCTAGTATTGTTATCCTGACACAGTCGCTTTAAAGGAAAGCACTGCCCGAGGGAAGCACGGGAAGCAGCACCAGCTGAACTGAGAGATGAGCAAATACAAGAGCAAACTTCAGGGTTCGACTCCCAAGCACACCCCCAGAACCCAGGCCAAGGTCATCTACAGGAGGATGGGGCAGCAGAGAGGGTGTTGGAAGCAGTGCAATGTGTACAGTGCATACGCTCAGCTGGCTGCCTCACGGAGCAGAGTCGGGGTTTATACCGCAGGAGACCAAGCAAAACTGTCTGTCCGTTATGGGGGATGGTCAGGTAGGGAGAAGGGCCTAAATAAAATCAGTAACCAAAGAGTAAAGCCATCTCAGCAACCCTGGGCAGCCAGCACTAATATTGCTGAGTGGGGTTTTGTTCGCCTGTGAGATGCAGGCTGCACTAGCAAGCTCAGATCCACATTACGGTGTCATGGAAAGAAAAGAGAATTACCAGAGCACTTTGGTTCTTCCCTGGCAGCACCTCAGCCATGTATTTGGTGATCGCAGCACTCTGCAGCTGGAGCTTCTCACACTGATCCACAATTTTATTCTGAAATACAGAATCAGAGCTCTGGATTCACAGCCTCTCTCGGAGCATCCTCTGCCATCGGGCACCATGAGCGCTCAGCTTTCAGAAGTGCTGTACTCAGATAGTGTCCTTCACTACAGCACGGGCTGCATGTGCTCCCCGGGAGCTCTCAGCCCCATTGCAGTCAGCTGCAAGCACACCCCAGCTTTACACAAAGAAACGAACCCCAGATTTGTAACAAAACCCAATCCTTGCCTGAAAAAGTCACAAATGGGCTAAAATACCCCTAAAAGTTAGTGGGTTTTAATCATATGACAATCCACCTTGGTAAGACCTGTCCTGGACTCCCGATTGCCAGCGATAGGATCTGTGCGAGAGGAAGAGGTGGAAGGAAGGGAGAAACGATTATATGCAGATCACCTAGGCCAGATTCTCTGTCATGTTCTTGTTCCTTTACATCACTCTGGCATGTGAGACGACAGAACCTCAGTGGAAATGGCCTCTGGGACGATCCCTGGCATAATGGCTTTCTCCATACAGCAGAGTTGCCAGAGTGGCTTTAGCCACCTCCCTAGCCACTGGCATAGCATGTGCACAAGGGGAGGGTGCAGGCATGGCCAGATCAAAATAGCTCCTGCTATTCTCAACTGGGATGACTTTGGAGGGCTGTTGCAGCCAAACATAAATTGGAGCAGTCCTAGGGCTGCTCTAATTTATGCTGTGAATGGGCAGCCCAATCATAGAATGCCAGGGTGGGAAGGGACCTCAAGAGATCATCCAGTCCAACCTGCTGCTCAAATCAGGACCAATCCCCAGATTATTGCCCCAGATCTCTAAATGGCCCCCTCAAGGATTGAGCTCACAATGCTGGGTTTAGCAGGCCAATGCTCAAACCACTGAGCTATCCCTCCCCCTCCCCAAGCTACAGAGCATAAAGCAGCCTTTGCCCCCTCCTGCAACAAGCACAGTTTTGCCAGAACAGACTCTGAGCCATAGTTTTGCCTTTGAAATCTGTCATTTCCCTTGGCAATAGGACAATTCCCATGGGATTGCTGGGAACCAAACCTGTCACTGGGGTTTACATGTCAAAACGAAAGTCACCGGCAGGAACAAGGAGGCGTTTACACTTCATTTGTGTTATTTTGATCTAGCCTGAAATTCCCAGGGTAGCGCAGAGAGGGCCCAGGCCCAGATCCCCGCGCACCTCCTTGCTCCTGGGGAGCCTCCCGCCCATGGGCGCTATGACCAGGCCGGCCGGGGGAGCTCACACGCGCTCCGCTTCCCATTGCTCACTCCCGAAGATGCGTGAGCGGTCACCTAGGTCACGCGGTATCGTTTCTGCGCTCTGATTGGATGGCTGAAACTTTTTTAAAGAGGAGCTTGGGGCGCCGGCCACTTTCCAGGCTCAGTGTTCGGGGGAGGGGCGCCCGGTGCGGGCCGCTGTCAGGCTTCACGGTTACACCCGAATGCGGGGAAGGAACCCGGCCCCGCCCCGCCCCGCGTGTGCGCCCAGCGGGTGAGGCCGGGACACGGGAGCGGCCGGGCAGGCTGGCGCGGCTCAGGCAGCGCTGGGGTGGGCGCGGTCCCTGCCCCGGGTGCGCCCCCTCGGCCGGGCGCTCGCAGGGACCCAGGCTGCGCCCAGCCCAGCGCCCAAGGGGGACCCGGCGGCCTGTCTCCCAGCACGTGTCTGCGCAGCGCCTGGCACACCCCGGCCCTGCGCGCACCTGGGGCTCTGCGCTCCCGTCACACGCGGCCGGAGCCCCGAGGGACGTCACCCCCAGGGCTGGGAAGCGGCCCCACGGCAGCCCCCTGCGCTCACGGGCAGCGCCGGCTCCACCGCCGGACTCTCCCCGCCAGCCGTCCGGCCCGAGTCCTTCCCACGTCCGGGGAGCGCCCGGAGCGGATCCAGGCCAGCGGTGCCCCGGCCCCAGCCCCGCTTACCCGCAGGTCCGCAGCCTTCGCCTCCAGCGCCGTCACGCGGTGGCCGCGGCAGCCGCCCAGCCTGGCGCACTGGGCGCAGACCGGCCGGCGGTGAGCGGCGCAGAACCAGCCCAGCTCCAGCCCGTGCTCCGGGCAGCTCTCCCCGCCCAGCCCCGCAGCGGGCTCGGGCTCCGGCTCCGCCCGCCCGGCTGCCCCCGCCGGGCTCCGGCTCCCCGGCTCCGCGTCCACGGGCGGCGGCAGCCCCGTCCCCTCCTGCGCCATGGGCCCCGCTCGCGGCAGGACGGAGCCGGAGCCGCTCCCGGGCGGACACGGGAGCTGCTGGGAGCGGGCGGCACCTGTCTCAGGTGCCGGGAACTGAGCGGCGGGCGGGGCTGGAGGGGCAGGTGACGGCAAAGGTGGAGCGAACCCGCCCTGCGCGCACACCCGAGTGCTGCACACAGCCCTGCTCGCGGACTCACACACACACACACACAGCCCTGCTCGCGGACTCACACACACACACACACACACAGCCCTGCTCGCGGGCTCACACACAGCCCTGCTCACTCACTCACATCCACCCACACACAGCCCTGCTCGCGGGCGCTCTCTCTCTCTCTCACACATAGGCGGCAGGTTTGTATAATTTTTGGTGGGGCCCAAAATGGTGGTGCCCCCCCGCTCCCGCCCTGTAAGCCGATATAAAATGAAGCTACAACGCGTCAGTGCCACAAGATTACAAGGGTCAATTAAAAGTGGAAAGTCAGAAGCAGCACTTGCCTACTTCAATATACAGTATTATATTTTGTTGCATCTGTTGTGATGAAGTGGGAATGTTCTTAATATTTTCTCTGAATACTGTGTGGGTGCCTCAGTTTCCCCTGCAAGATGCCAACTGAAGGTGTTGGGGACAAAGAGATCAGGTGGCCTCCTTGTCCAGAAGAGACACAGAGGCCAGAGGAGGGAGTGTCAGTTTGGAGCTGGCTGGGGAAATTGGGAGAGACCCAGAACTTGGTTCTGGGCTCCCCACCCCCCAAGATGGACCTGACAGAGGGGTTCTGTTTTCTGTACCAACAAGCTCTGTTTAAACTGTGTTCCCGTCATCTAATAAACCTTCTGTTTTACTGTCTGGCTGAGAGTCACATCTGACTGCAGAGTTGGGGTGCAGCGACCTCTGGTTGCCCCAGGACCAGCCTGGGCAGACTCACTTTGGAAAGTGCATGACGTGGAAGGGCATGCTGAATGCTCCGAGGTCAGACCCAGGAAGGTGTAAGCTTCTTGCCCTGGAGACAGTATGCTCCGAGAGAGGAGGCTCCCCCAGAGTCCTGACTGGCTTTGTATGGAGATGTTCCAAAGCATCACAGCCATCCCTTCCACCCCGTGCACGTCCCAGCAGTCCGCACGGGCACTGACCCTCCCTCCTCCGGCCTTTGTCTCTTTCCAGGCATTAGGAGGCCACCTGATCTCTCTGTTCTCCAACACCTTCAGTTGGCACCTTGCAGGGGAAACTGATTTGGGAGAAATGAAGTAAAAGCTGCCCAAACCGAGCTTGAGCACTCCTGAATTTTGAGGTGTTCAAATCTGGAAGGCAGGTGCTGGGGTTGGGAGAGGGCTGTGGGCTCCATGGGGGAGCATGGCAGCAACTGTCTGGAGCTGCATGGAGCCAGATACGCTGGTCTGAGTGGCACAGTAAGCAGTTTGGGGGTTGGAGAAGAGGTAGGGAGTTCCGGGGGGCAGTCAAGGGACAAGGAGCAGGGGGAGTTGGATGGGGCAGAGGTTCGAAGGGGCAGTCAGGGGACAGGCAGCAATTGGATAGGCATGGGAGTCTAAGAGGTTTATCAGGGGACAGGTAGGGGGTGCGGTCCTGGGGGAAGTTGGGTGGGGTCTCAGGAGGGGGCAGTTGGGGACAAGGAGAAGGGAGGCTTAGATAGGGGCTGAGGTCCCAAGGGGCAGTTAGGGGCAGGGGTCTCGGGAGGGTAAGTGGGGAACAAGGACCAGTGGGGCTTAGATAGGGGGTGGAGGTTCTGGGGGGCAGTTGGGGCAGGGGTCTGGGAAGGGGGCAATCAGCGGACAGAGGCTGGGATTCAAAGGGCTCTGGGCTGCCTGCAACCGGGGGGAGCTGAGACCCTTTTAAATCCCAGCCGCCGCCGGGAATCAGAGGGCTCTGCGCTGCCCGCTGCGGCGGGGAGCCCAGAGCCCTTTAAATCTCAGCCGCGGCTGGGATTTAAAGGGCTCTGGGCTGCCTGCACCCGCGGGGAGCACAGAGCTTTTAAAATCCCAGCCGCGGCAGGGAATCAGAGGGCTCTGGGCTCCCCGCCACAGCGGGCAGCGCAGAGCCCTCTGATTCCCGGCCGCGGCTGGGAGTTAAAGGGCTCTGGGCTGCCTGCAACCGCGGGAGCCCAGAGCCTTTAAATCCAAGCCGCGGCCGGGAATCAGAGGGCTCTGGGCTTCCTGCAGCAGGCAGCCCAGAGCCCTCTGATTCCCGACCGCGGCTAGGATTTAAAGGACTCTGGGCTGCCTGCAACCGCAGGGAGCGCAGAGCCTTTTAAATCCCAGCCGCGGCTGGGATTTAAAGGGCTCTGGGCTGCCTACAAACGCGGGGAGCCCAGAGCCTTTTAAATCCCAGCCGCGGCTGGGATTTAAAGGGCTCTGGGCTGCCTGCAAACGCGGGGAGCCCAGAGCCTTTTAAATCCCAGCCGCAGCCGGGAATCAGAGGGCTCTGGGCTGTCTGCTGCGGCGGGCAGCCCAGAGCCTTTTAAATCCCAGCCGCCGCCAGGAATCAGAGGGCTCTGGGCTGCCTGCAACCGCGGGGAGCCCAGAGCCTTTTAAATCCCAGCCGCGGCCGGGAATCAGAGGGCTCTGGGCTGCCTGCTACCGCGGGGAGCCCAGAGCCCTTTAAATCTCAGCCGCGGCTGGGATTTAAAGGGCTCTGGGCTGCCTGCACCGCGGGAGCACAGAGCTTTTAAAATCCCAGCCGCGGCCGGGAATCAGAGGGCTCTGGGCTTCGCTGCAGCAGGCAGCCCAGAGCCCTCTGATTCCCGGCCGCGCTGGGATTTAAAGGGCTCTGGGCTGCCTGCAACCGCGGGGAGCGCAGAGCCTTTTAAATCCCAGGCGGCTGGGATTTAAAGGGCTCTGGGCTGCCTGCAAACGCGGGGAGCCCAGAGCCTTTTAAATCCCAGCCGCAGCTGGGAATCAGAGGGCTCTGGGCTGCCTGCAACCGCGGGGAGCCCAGAGCCTTTTAAATCTCAGCCGCGGCTGGGATTTAAAGGGCTCTGGGCTGCCTGCGACCGCGGGAGCCCAGAGCCTTAAATCCCAGCCGCAGCCGGGAATCAGAGGGCTCTGGGCTTCCCGCTGCTGCGGGCAGCCCAGAGCCCTGTTATTCCCGGCCGCGGCCGGGAGTAAAAGGGCGCTGGGCTGCCTGCCACCGCGGGGAGCGCAGAGTTTTAAATCTCAGCCGCTGCTGGGATTTAAAGGGCTCTGGGCTGCCTGCAAACGCGGGGAGCCCAGAGCCTTTTAAATCCCAGCCGCAGCCGGGAATCAGAGGGCTCTGGGCTGTCTGCTGCGGCGGGCAGCCCAGAGCCTTTTAAATCCCAGCCGCCGCCGGGAATCAGAGGGCTCTGGGCTGCCTGCAACCGCGGGGAGCCCAGAGCCTTTTAAATCTCAGCCGCTGCTGGGATTTAAAGGGCTCTGGGCTGCCTGCAACCGCGGGGAGCCCAGAGCCTTTTAAATCCCAGCCGCCGCCGGGAATCAGAGGGCTCTGGGCTTCCCGCTGCAGCAGGCAGCCCAGAGCCCTCTGATTCCCGGCGGCGGCTGGGATTTAAAGGGCTCTGGGCAGCCCTGGCGGCGGCGGCGGCAGCGGCGGGGGGGCGCTCCAAGCAGGGGAGAAAAAACATTGGTGGGGCAGAGCCCCTGCTTGGGATTTATTCATGGGGCTAAAGCCCCAGAGCCCCATATAAGTCGGCGCCTATGCTCTCACACACACACACACACACACACACACACACAGCCCTGCTCGCGGGCTCACACACACACACACAGCCCTGCTCGCGGACACTCTCTCTCTCTCACACACACACACACAGCCCTGCTCGCGGACTCACATCCACCCACACACAGCCCTGCTCGCAGACTCTCTCTCTCACACACACACACACACACACACACACACACACAGCCCTGTTCGCGGACTCTCTCTCTCTCTCACACACACACACACACACACACACACACACACACACACAGCCCTGCTCGCGGACTCACATCCACCCACACACAGCCCTGCTCGCGGACTCTCTCACACACACAGCCCTGCTCGCTCGTTCACTCTCTCACTCACCCCCCCAGCCCTGCTCGCTCTCTCTCACACACACCCACACAGCCCTGCTCGCTCGCGCACACTCTCTCACACACACAGACTCCTGCTCACTCACACTCACACACAGCCCTGTTCTTTCTCTCTCACAGCCCTGCTCGCTCTCTCTCTCTGTCACACAGCCCTGCTCACTCTCTCTCACACACAGCCCTACTGCACATATAGAGCACTGCACACACTACACACATACACATGCACACCAACTACTGCACAAACACACAACCCTTCACACACATTCCAACTGCTGCACACTCACAGACCTGCACATGCACACTGCTGCACACACAGACACTGACTGCTGCACATACTGAGCCCTGCACCCCCCCGAGTGCTGCATGTGTGTGCACACACGCAGTCTTGCACAGACACATGCCCTGACTGCTGCACACACAGACACACACACACACAGACACCAACTGTTGCAGGCACACATACTGACTGCTGTACACACACAGCCTTGCACCCAGGCATAGAGACACTGACTGCTGCACACACACGGAGCCACACACAGACACTGCTGTGTACACACACACACACACACACACACACACACACACACACACAGCCATGCACATAGGCACAGAAACACTGACTGCTGAGCACGCACACACAGAGACAGACTGCTGTACATGTGCTTGCGCACCCCAACTGCTGCGCACACACAGACTTCTGCACACAGAGAGAGCTCTACACACACACACACACACACACCGCCCTGCACATACACCCTGACTGCTGCGCACACACACCAGAGCCCTGCGTGCACATGCACACACCCCCAACTGCAGCACACAAGCCCTGCACATACACAGTCCCTGCGCATGCATGCGCACACACCCACCAACTGCTGCAGGCACACACAGAGACACTGACTGCTGCACATGTGCACACACACAGTGCCCTGCATGCACACACACACACTGACTGCTGCACATGCAGACACACAACAGTGCCCTGCACACACACACGCACACAGACTCTGCTGTACATGTGCGCACACACCATCCTGCACATGCAAACACACACAGTCCTGTGCACTTTGGGCACACTGACTCCTGCACACACATACACGGTCCTGCATATGCAAACACATGCACTGCCCTGTGCATAGAATCATAGAGCTGGAAGGGACCTGGAGAGATCTAGGCCAGTCCCCTGCACTCAAGGCAGGACTAAGTATTATCTAGATCATCCCTGACAGGTTTTTGTCCAACCTGCTCTTAAAAATCCCTGATGATGTGTCGGATTGTTTTGCATAAGAGTGTGGGAAACTGACATGCAAGTCTCAAGGATGAGGCTCGTTCTTATCTGCTGGGAGGAAATAACAGGATAATAAATTAGAGGGTTGGCCAGGATGTTAAATAGCCAATGAAGTTATAGCTGTGCTTGTCTGTACCTTATTAACCAATTAGCAATTGCTTGATTGCCTGTATTAATTGTATAAATGAAATATGCTGGAGAGAAATAAATGACTTAGCTGCAAATCATTCTGACTTTTGAGCTTTGTTCATGCCCGCTGAGAGGCACCGACGCAACAAATGGTGACCCCGACGTGATTCGTATTGAATCATGATAGTGTCGGGAGCCTGAGCCCAGAGGCGAACGGCCAGGAGCCTGAGCCCAGAGGCGGGGAGTGCCTATCCGACATGATTCGTATCGAATGCTGAAAGTGTCGGTGGCCTAGTCTCGGTGGCCTGTTCCAGGCGGAAGAGCCGCGGCGGGGAGTGCTGGAGAAGGGCCGGCCCCCGGGCGTCCAAAGGAGAGGCGCATCTGAGCTCAGAGGTGAGCGGCTAATATGGGAACCGCTGCATCAGCGGAAGAAAAGATAACACAGAAGCCTTTATTGCACATTATGAAGCGGCAGGGAGAAAGGCTCCCCTCTGATATGTTATCCGCCCGCTGGTGGGGACACAGAAGGGGACTTTTCGTTAAACCAAATACAGTCTTTGATAAAACTGTTTGGGAGCGGCTACGCTCCGAGCTTTGGGAGTCGGTGACTCAGGGCGATAAGGAAGCTTTCTCCCTGAGTCAAGTATGGAGTAAAACAAGGAAGAAAATACAGAAGCCTTTATTGCACATTATGAACCGACAGGGGGAAAAGATTTCCCCTGCTGCACTGATTTACTTATTAAGAAGAGAGGGGGAGTTGGGGAGGCTCCTCCTGACCGGCCTTCGGGCACAGGACGAGGAGGTGCTCCGCTGGAAGCGAGCCCTGGACGGGAAAGTTTTGGAGTGCATGGCGCAGGCAGAGGCTCGTGAGCAGGCAAAGGCTCGTGAGGAGGTGCTCCGCTGGAAGCGAGCCCTGGACGGGAAAACTTTGGAGTGCACGGCGCAGGCAGAGGCTCATGCCGTGGCCCTGGAGGTCGTTCGGACCTACAAGCAAGTAAGTTGTTTTGGCAGCAGCCCGGAGAAGGCGTCCCACGCTGGCTGGTCTGAGGCGGGGACAGTGCCGGGAAAACCGTTGTGCTTCTCCGGTATGAGCAGCAACAACTGGGTGTTCTGACACAGGATTTACAGTTTAAAAGAAGCCAAGCAGGGAAAGTAAAAGAACAGCATGAGTTAATCGAAGACAGCTCATTTTTTTTTTCTTTTGGCCCCGGTCAAGGACATATTGCTCACAGCTCACACTAATGAGAGCTGAAAAACCGCCCAAAAAAGCTAATGAGAGCTGCAAAATCCTGCCAGGCACTAACGGACTGTGTTAGCTGTCTCCTTTTACAGGTATGGAAGAGCTGCCCAAAGATTCTAGCAGCCCTGCCATTTTTGCAACCAGGAGACTGACTGCTGGGACCCATGATTTTATTGCAAAAGACCCCTTCACATCAGAAGAATTTTTCTACTGATGATTGGCCTAATTATTTTTTAGTTCCATTGTGCTTTTAAATAGCAGGAAAAAAGGACAAGGTAACGTGCTGGCTAATCTTTCCCTTGTCCGCTGCAGCCCCCACGTCCTGATTATTTCCCCCGTAGAAGCTGAACCACGACGGTGGTGGAAAAGAAGAAAAAACACTCACGTTGTTGATATTGCCAAAGTCCAGAAATTCCTGACTAAAAGGACATTGAGAACTGACCCTGGTGAAGAAACAAAGAATTGTACACTGGCAGGAAGAAATTTGGGACTCCTGCTGAGAAATGTGATGTTAATTGGATTTTGGGATTTATTCTACAGGCTGCGCCCTGTGTTTTGGATAAAATTTTTAGCATATATTGCCCTCCCTAATTGGATTGTAATGATATTACCCCCCCCATTACTAACCCCGGTTTTTTAGAGTTTGATTGTCTTTTGTTTTTAAAGTTTGAGAAAACTCAGCCAAAAGGTTTGTTGAGTATTCTCAAGGGGGGGGGGAGTTTATGGTGTTATTTAGGCATAAATTTAGGTAATTTGGGAGAATGGCTTTGAATTTATGTGACCCAAAATACCTTTATGTAAAGTGCTTTGGATCGGGCCCAGGCAGGCACGCAATAGATAGAGAACTTGAAGAGGAAAAAAGGATCGGGCCCAGGCGGCGGGCAACAGACAACAAGCTTGGAAAACTGGTTGATAACCTTGAGGGTGTAGTTGATAGAAAAGGTAATTAACTACAAGCGAGTAATGTTAGGCAGAGTAAAAAGTTAACTCTGTGGTTGCTAAAGGGAATAATAGCTGAATTTTGTAAAAATGCTGAGAGAGAAAAGTTTTTGGTGTTTTGAAATTTTTGTAAATACATGTAGGCAAAGAAATTAGTTTGTAATTGTTTGGCTATGAATAATTTTGTTGCATTAGCTGAAGAATGTATATTGTGCTATGTAATTGTAATTGTATTAGGCTACGGGCATATAAGTGGTGATTTTTTTTTGTGTTTAAAAGTAGAAGTTAATAGTAAGAACCCTTAAGCTGTGAATAGCTTTGAATTTAGAAGTAAGTTAGGATGCAATTGTATTACTGTAAATGATTTAATTGATGATGTAATTTTTCTTTTTTTGCCTGATGGTATTAAGGGTATTTGTATATTGTATGTGATGATTGCTTGCCCAGTAGGGGTAGTTTTGTTTTGTTTTTTAGATATTAAGAAAATTGGTGTTAGCTGTATAGCATTTTTATGTACCATGCATTTATTTATGGAGTTAAATTTATGTTATGTGTCTTATGTTTTGTTTTGTGGTGTTTATTTGTTTGTTTTTCTGGCCAGAATTGTTTTTTGCGTTTTATGTGGTTTATGTTGTGTTTTTTCTAGGACCCCCCCACTCCCTCAGTGTCAGTTTGATCGCCTGACATCTGAGGGATGATTTGGTAATAGAAGTTTGCCACAAGTTGGTGTGCTATAGAGAAGGGGGGAATCCTGTAGAATTTACACCATTTATTTGTTGTGTATTTATGTTTGTTTTGTTTGATGTTGTTGGTGTTGTATGTTATGAATTGCATGGTTATGGATAAGCCTTATAGATTGAGGAAGTATTATTTGGTTTTTAGTTTTGCTTTGCTTAATGGGTTATTGTTAATTTTTTTATGTTTTTGGAATAGAGGGGAGAATTTCCCTATGCTGCCTTGGTGGAAAATCACAGCTGCGTGGTTACGAGAATAGAGGGATGAGATAATGTTGTTATGAGAAAGTAGGGAACTGCCAGAGCGAGGCAAAGGCCAGGTGGCCTAATTGGATCAGATACGGCGCATGGGAAATGGGAAGACAGTAAGCAAGGTGGATTCCGGCGAAGTGGGTCCGGCCTTGGCTGATTTTGGCGCAGAGTGCCATAAATACAACGGCCTTCTGCCTGCTGCCCCATGTTGCTGCAGTGAAAGCCCTTATTGGAAACCTGCTTTGTGGGTGTTTGCATATTGGCAGAACCCTCCTGGCCCCTTGGGCCACTTGCGTTACCTGGAGGAGGGATGTATAGGTAAAAATAGGGCATTGCGGAAGATATTGTTACGGTTTAGTTAGGCAGCTGGTGTTTAGATTTGCTTTTAGTTTTGCTGTGTAATAGATTGTAGTAATGTGATGCTATAAGTTGAAAATGTTTTGCTGTGCCTTCCTTTTTTTTTATTATGAGAAAAGGGGGGAAGTGTCGGATTGTTTTGCATAAGAGTGTGGGAAACTGACATGCAAGTCTCAAGGATGAGGCTCGTTCTTATCTGCTGGGAGGAAATAACAGGATAATAAATTAGAGGGTTGGCCAGGATGTTAAATAGCCAATGAAGTTATAGCTGTGCTTGTCTGTACCTTATTAACCAATTAGCAATTGCTTGATTGCCTGTATTAATTGTATAAATGAAATATGCTGGAGAGAAATAAATGACTTAGCTGCCAATCATACTGACTGAAGAGCTTTGTTCATGCCCGCTTGAGAGGCACCGAGACGCAACAATGATGGAGATTCCACAACCTCCCTAGGCAATTTATTCCAGTGCTTAACCACCTGACAGTTAGGAAGTTTTTCCTAATGTCCAACCTAAACCGCCCTTGCTGCAATTTAAGCCCGTTGCTTCTTGTCCTAGCCTCCCTCCTCCTTGTAACAAACTTTTATGTACTTGAAAACTGTTATCATGTCCCCACTCGGTCTTCTCTTCTCCAAACTAAACTTCAATCTTCCCTCACAGGTCATGTTTTCTAGACCTTCGATCATTTTTGTTGCTCTTCTCTGGACTTTCTCCAATTTGTCCACATCCTTCCTGAAATGTGGCACCCAGAACTGGACACAATACTCCAGTTGAGGCCTAATCAGCGCGGAGTAGAGCAGAAGAATCACTTCTCGTGTCTTGCTTACAACACTCCTGCTAATACATCCCAGAATGATGTTTGCTTTTTTTGCAATAGCGTTGCACTGTTGACTCATATTTAGCTTGTGATACACTATGACCCCAGATCCCTTTCCACAGTACTCCTCCCTAGGCAGTCATTGCCCATTTTGTATGTATGCAACTGATTGTTCCTTCCTAAGTGGAGCACTTCGCATTTGTCCTTATTGAATTTCATACTATTTACTTCAGTCCATTTCTCCAGTTTGTTCAGATCATTTTGAATGTTAATCCTATCCTCCAAAGCACTTGCACCCCCTCCCAGCTTGGTATCGTCTGCAGACTTTATCAGTGTTCTCTCTATGCCATTATCTAAATCATTGATGAAGATATTGAACAGAACCAGACCCAGAACCAATCCCTGCGGGACCCCACTCATTGTGCCCTTGCAGCTTGACTGTGAATCACTGATAACTACGCTCTGGGAATGATTTTCCAACCACTTATTCACCCACCTTATAGTAGCTCCATCTAGGTCATATTTCCCTAGTTTTCTTATGAGAAGGTCATGCGAGACAGTATCAAAAGCTTTACTAAAGTCAAGATATACCACACCTACTGCTTCCTCCCATCCACAAGGCTTGTTACCCTGTCAAAGAAAGCTATCAAGTTGGTCTGACATGATTTATTCTTGACAAATCCATGCTGACTGTAATTTATCACCTTATTATCTTCTAGGTGTTTGCAAACTGATTGCTGAATTATTTGCTCCATTATCTTTCCGGGTACAGAAGTGAAGCTGACTGGTCTGTAATTTCCCGGGTTGTCCTTATTTCCCTTTTTAGAGATGGGCACTAGATTTTCCCCTTTCCAGCCTTCTGGAATGTCTCCCACCTTCCATGAAATTTAAAAGATAATTGCTAATGGCTCAGATATCTCCTTAGTCAGCTCCTTGGGTATTCTAGGGTGCATTTCATCAGGCCCTGGTGATTTGAAGATGTCTGTCTAGCATACACACACACACTAACACAAGCATAATGCCCTGCACTCCTACATCCCATGCCCTGTGTGTGTGCACACACACTCTTCCTCGCTGCTGCAGTTTCACTGGCAGCTCTCTCTGAATTTCAGAGATTTCCCCCTCCATTAATCTTTACACACACCCTTTGCCAGAAACTATCCCCGGGCAACGGCACTCCCCCAGGACTGGGGTCTCGGAGCAGCTTCCCCTCTCCTCTGGCCTGTCTCTGAGAGCTCTCCCCCCCACCCCGGTAAATGTGCTGGTGACGGGGGGGCGGTGAGAGAGGGAGACACAGCGGACTGGCATTTGCCTGTGTGTTGGGAGGAGCCGTGTGTGTGTGAAAGCACATTGCACTGCTGTGACTGAGTGCACAAGGCGCAGGGCAGTGGCAAGTCAGGCCCCGGGTGTGGGTGTGAAGGTGATTCTGTGCGTGTCTGTGGGGCGAGCAGATAAAAGGCACATTTAATAATAATAGGAGATGGAAAGCTGGTTATTGGGTGTCAAATGTACAAGCCTTGTCAGTGCTGCTGGGGTAGAGGCTTCCTGGCCAGGTGTGTGTGGGGGGGGTTTGCCTGGTGCTGGGATCACAGTGCTCCCTGGGGAGTCACCTTTGCCTCTTGGGGGGGTGTTGGGGCAGGGAACACATTTTCCCCTGAGTGCATGTACAGCAGGGACTGTCCATGGCAGTGGGAAGGGGGTGCCAGTGTCTAAAGCAGTGTGCAAGGTTCGGCAGAGGTTGGTTGGGACCAGAGAGCTGTGATTGCAGGGGGCCACACTTGGATGCACCTTAGTCCTTCTCTTCTCTTGGGACCAGTGCAAATTGGCCCCCTCGCCTCACCTCTAGAACTGACCCCAGATGAATCTCTGTGAGGACTGAATGTTTCACTAGCTACTCCCCATTACTGCTCATTTCCACGCCCCTCTCTGTGGACAGGCCTGGCGTCCAATGTGCTTTTGCACTGCCAGTGAGTCTCCAGCACAACTGGGCAGAGCAGGAATGTCCCAGCAATGTCTGCTCTGGCCGGCTGGGAACCAGAACGTACTGGAAGTGCTGGGAGGGCGCCTGCCCCACTGAGATTTCTAGGCTGGTTTGCAGACCCAATGTTGTTCACAGCGGCTTCTACGTGTGGTCACTTGGTTGAATCAAACTGATATCTGAATCTTTGGAGGTTTGCCTGACACTGGTCATCTTGGCTGTTTCATGTTTCTGTAACTAGATGGCTGATTTACTTGTATATCCCATCTTTGCTTTGCCCTGGTCTGGGCAGTCCTGAGTGCCAGAAAACCTCAGCACTGAGTGCTCCAGATTTACGCCAGTGTCAAATAGCAGAATGAGGCCCTCTTCTGTATTCACCATGCCTGTGGGATATAAATCACATTCATACCAAGGTTTGCTGATCTCCCTGCAGATCTCTGCAGCAGTGGCTGCCTGAGCAGAGCCAGCATCTCCCCTAGTGATCATGGCTTTCAAAACTCCCCCGAAATTCCAGGATCATTTGTTAAACAAGGGGAGGGGTGGGATTCAGGCAGGATCATCACTGAAACAGGCTTATGGGCATCACTCAGCTTTGACTTCTGTGGATCTTCTCTGGATTTAACTGGCATAACTGAGAGCAGAGTTTGGTCCAAGAGCCTCCATTCACTCAGAGTCAAGAAGCTTCGTTCTGCAGATGGAGACCTTGGCAGATACTGTTAGCTCGAAGGAAGAGAAATTGACCTAGATGGAAAATCCCTCTTGGGAGATTGACGGCAGAGTTGGTTGAGGATACCAGCCAGGGACATTGCAATGCTTAACTTTTAGGCACCCTGCGATGCCCAGGCCCCCCCTACAACTCATAGACTGAGATGCCTGGGAAAGGGATTCTCAGAAACCAGCAAGCTGAGCCGGGAGTCATCTGAAATAGCCTGTGGGCGATGCTGAGGAAAGGGGTGTGGCCTAACCCCACCTCCCCAAGGGACTGGCCAGGTGGGGGGTCCCAGTCTCTCCTGGAGTCAGGTGCCTCAGCCAGGGCAGCCCTTCCTCATAACAGGCCGGCGTGTGCTCACAATAGCGATGTGACGGCACCATGCTGGGCTGTGGGAGACCCTTTCAAATCCCTGCTCTGCCTGATTTGAACCTGGGTCTCATCTCCCAGCTGAGTGCCCCAAGCACTGGGCTACAGAGCCATCCTCCTGTGCTTCTCTGGCCCACTGAATAGCTAATTAATACAAAGGAAAACAGGTGAGACTGAGAGAGCCCCAGCTGAGCGTGCCCAGAACTGTGTTGGTCAGAGCTCAGCAGGGAGATGTGGGTTAAAGTCCTTGCTCCAGCTCAGGCAGAGTAGGGTGATTACGCACCTACAGGGTTAGCTGAGCTGGGCCTTTGAGGCTCTGAGTGGTGCCTTCCTGTTGGATTGAAGCACTTCTGTCCCTTTGTGGAGCTGTCCCCCTGTTGCCATAGCTGCCCATGCGCTGCGTGGGACAGGATACCGCTTCCAGGCCATCCCGAATGAACTGACCCCAGGTGAGACGCTCCAGCAGGAGAGTAAGATCCAGAAGCAGCCAAGTTCCCATGGTGCCATATGATTGCAAGGAAAGCTGGCTGGGTTCCACCTTGACCATAGCACATGGAGGTGGCCAAGAGGAAGAGAGTCACAGCTGTGGCTGGAGTTGGCTCCTTCAGTCCTTGTGAATTGTGCTGGCACTGTTGTGCTCTCACCTCCAGAGGCTCCCATAGCTACCAGCAGGTACTGATCTGAAAGGTGCAGGGGACAAAGGACTAAAGTGTCTGAAAACGTCAGGTAAAGCTCCAGCTGTGCCCTGACCCAAGGATGTATAAAGCAGGTACAGACTCTGTCCCCTCTGTCTTTTATTCTTATATATTCCACGTGCATAGCTCAGTAGGACGGGATATTTGGGTGTTAATGGAATTAACATTCCTGAGGCCATTCTGCACCAAAGATTTAAAAATTCTGCAAATTTTATTTGTCAAATAAATGTGGAGGCTCCAGCCTGGCCTTGGGGAGCACAGGCCACTGGCTCACAGAGGTGGGAGATCATAGTGCAGCTGCACCCCGGAACACAGACTCAGTATTGAGGCTGCACCCAACCCTGACACGGCGCAAGGAACGGGCCTGTCTCAGAAACACCCCAGGGCCCTGCCCCTCCATGCCAGGTGTGGGCAGGCAGGCTCAGCAAGGCAGGATCCAAATGTGGACAGGCTTAGTGTGGGGAGAATCCAGGTGTGGGTTGAGAGGGTTCTGTGTGGGGCAGTCTGGGTGCGGGTGGCTCAGTGGGGGATCTGGGTGTGGAGGGATCTGGATGCACAAGGGCTTGTTGGGGGGTGTTCTGGGTGCAGGGGCAATGGGACTCTGCAGGGGGTCCAGGTGAAGGTGGTTGGGGTTCAGCAGGGGGGTCTGAGTGTGGGGAGGATAGAGCTCAGCGGGGTCTGGGTGCAGTGGGGGTCTAGATGCTGGGAGTGGGGCTCAGTGGGGTTGGGATCCAGGTGAAGCTGGTTGTGGCTCAAGGGTGGGGGGATCTGGGTGGGGGTGGCTCATCGGGGTGGTGCAGGGGGAGTGGGGCTTGGGAGGGGGGTCTGGGTGTGAGGAGGAATGAGGCTCATTGGGAGGGTCTGGGTATGAGGGGGTCTGGCTGCATGGGGGTTGGACAGATGGGGGAGCAGCTCCCTGCACAGTGATTTCTCCTCCCTGCAGCTGAGGAGCAATGGATGCAGGAAGCATGGTGGTGGTGGTGGTGGTGGGGAGTTTGCCGAGTTTCCTATAGCCAGGGGAGAAATCTGGGGTGGGTCTGACCCAGCCCCGGATGCCATGCAGGGAAAGAGGAAGTCCTGTCTTGCTCAGCTGGGACTAGCAGCTGAGCCTGACGCAGGGTAGGAGCCACCAGCCATGTCTTTCCCCAGTCCCGCCCCATGCCCCACAGTGATTTACCTCTCTGCTGGCTGCCCTGGGTACCAGAAACACACTGCTGGGGAGAGTTGCATGACCGGTCTTGTGGCTTGAATTTGCTTCCCCATCGGAAAGCAATTTTTCTGTGGGAAAACAAAGAAATAAGTGTGGGACATAAATTCTGGGCATGTGCATTGGTGCGGAATTCCCCCGGGAGTAAATTAATCTGTGCTCACAACTAATTAACCCCCCCCAACTCATCCCAATCAATGACACGGTGGGCAGAACGCTGCAATATTATCTCCAAAAACACATGTTCACTCAGCTGACCTAAAAAGAGCCCCTGATCACCGTAAGAGTGCTCCAGTCTCCAGAGCGCGGCATCACCACAGACACTGGAGTGGATCTGATATTTCGTCTGGCATAAGACAGGAGTGACGTGCACGTAATGGTTTCTGAGGGACGTTTGGGACGGGTGTTCCTGGTGATGGGTCACTGCTTGGGGGTGAGAGATTTGTCTGGCAGCCTCCCTGAGATTGGGGTGGAGTGGCCCACTGACCCAGCTCTGGACGCGTGGGAGACCAGCCGGGACTCATATCTGCTTTCATAAGCTGCAGCCTGATCATGTCGATTCTTCTCTGTATTCCAGGCTGACCTTAGACTCCTTGAAATGTCAGGTCAGCAAAGCAGTATCACTGAGACGTTAGTCCGTGGGCAGTGCTGATGGAGGCCGGCTTTCTCCACAATCATTCTGCTGGTGGTGAGGGAGAGCGGCACGGTCCCAGGTCCCCTGCCCATCTGTCAATGACTGAGCTCAGACACGCTGGGACAGAGTTTATTGTTTCTAGCAAAGCTGATATCTTAAGGGATTTTGAACTGGGGAAGCAGGATGACGCTAATCTTGCAGCATTTGAATAAGGCCATTTATCTTTGCCTTCTCCCCGGTGTTCCTGTGTCACTGGCTACAGGTCTTAAATAATGTTAAGGGTTTGGGTGGGTTTCGTATCAGCTCTGCCGGTTCCTGGCACCCCGTCTCCTCGCTCGAAGACTCCAGCCCATCATCTCCCATCTGTGGCAGCCACATTATAAGAAACTTGAATGGCCTAAGCTGCAAGAGGGTCCTCAGTGCAGAACCTGAACCGTCTTTTGCTGTACTTGTTACTCCTTGGAAAGCTGTGGCCACTGTTAAAGCAACCAGGGGAGGGATAGCTCAGTGGTTTGAGCATTGGCCTGCTAAACCCAGGGTTGTGAGTTCAATCCTTGAGGGGGCCATTTAGGGATTGGGGCAAAAATCTGTCTGGGGATTGGTCCTGCTCTGAGCAGGGGGTTGGACTAGATACCTCCTGAGGTCCCTTCCAACCCTGAGATTCTATGAACCAGCCACTTCTGTGTCCCAGCAACTGCCAGTCCTGTATCCACGGAGCGGCACAAAGACAAAGGGCACAATGCATCCCTGATGTACCTCAGAGCTGCTCCGCCAGGGAGGACTGGCAGAGGTACAAGAGGCTTAAAATGTGCCCAGATGAAAGTGCTGGGGTCTCCCACGTGGTCTGGAGGGATTGTGGGATCTTCTCTGGGTGGATCTAACTGCAAAGGTGTTGCACCTCTTGTGCTCCGTGCTCTGCCTGTGCCCTAGTGGCAAGACAAAAGCTGTCAGCTGCTGCAGGGACCCCAGAGCACCCAGATGCTGGCCCCGGAGGTCTGAGCTGCAGCAGGGGCTCTGGAGCTCTGAGCCATTGCCACAGGGGCTGGAGCTGTTAGCCCCTCCAGGCAGCCTCCTCCTTTATTTTTAGTAAAAGCCACAGACCGGTCATGGGCTTCTTTGAATTTCTGTCTATTGCCCATGACCGGTCCGTGGCTTTTATCTTAACCTTACTTCTCACTCTGAGGACGCGTTTCCAGCCAGTTGTGCATCCACCTTCCAGCAGGTGTGTCTAGGCTGTATTTCCTAGTTTCCTTATAAGTAGGTCATGTGACGTTGAGATCTAAACTGCTTCCCTCTATCCACAAGGCTTGTTACGCTGCACTGCTGCCCAGCGGGGGAGGAAAGGATTAAGTTTGCTCTCAGGGCAGAGACATAAGGGGGGGGGGCAGTTTGCTTCGCTGGCTGGGTGGCATAAATAGAGTTGTTAAAGAACTGGCTGAAACCGACTCATTCAGCGCAATTCAACCAGCGCAAGCTCCAGTGACTCATGAAGCGACTCTCAACAGTGGGGAAACTGGCCAGCAGGGTGGTGAACTCCGCATCGCTCTGCCTGGAGAACAAAGGACAGACGTGGCCAGCAGAGTATAAATGTGGGTTCTGGAAGAAGCTTGGGGCTCTCACCTGGGCTGGCGGAAGGAAGTCAGAGGGAGACAGCCAGAGCCTGAGAATGGAGTTCGCTACAGCTTGGCTTGTGCTTTGTGGCTTGATCAGAGTGGACTATGCTTTAACCTTCTCTTCTTTTATGCTAAGGACTTCCAGTGCTGCGTTCCAGTTGACCAATAAATCCCCCTGTTCTGAAAAGGCTGCCTGGGGGTGTCACGGTCCCTGCGAATACTTGCTGAGGGGTGCTAGCTAGGGTGACCAGATAACAACTGTGAAAAATCGGAACAGTGGTGAGGGGGTAATAGGAGCCTATATAAGAAAAAGCCCCAAATATCAGGACTGTCCCTTTAAAATCGGGACATCTGGTCACCCTAGTGCTAGCGGTTCTCACGACAAATTTTTTGATGGCTGTGCTGACAATTTTTCCTAAAATACTTAACTTTAGGAAAAACAGAGAAATGTGCACATCTCCCTGTCCCAATCATTGTCATTTATTTATGCAGGCCTTTTTTACAGACTGAATAATCAAAATAATGTACTGGAGCTAAACAGAATAGAAACACAACTAAGGTGCTTTGCACATTCTTGACTTTTTTGTTATTTCTTGTGCTTTTTTGGTTGCTACTTTTTTTTTGGATGTAAGTCTGCTGTGAAAAGTGGTACTTGTATATTAATCTCATTTCATAGCCTCCTAGCTAGCTGCTGAGTCTGACATGAAAAATGATATTAACAAATATCACTTTTCACAGCAGATTTACTCAGCCCTGGCAATTCCAGGGACAAATTAAGCCCTGGATGGAGAGGTGGGCAGGGAGGCAGTAGGGGTTGGGGTGATGGGAGGTGAGGGTGGTGAGCTCAGGGGCTCCTGGAGCCTGCTGCCTGTCACCCCAAGACTGAAGTCTGACCCCACTGCCTCTGGGAAAGTGGGGCTTTCATTGGCTGCCTGCTCCTCCACCATGGGCCAGGGCCCAACCCCTGCTGGGAGCACTTGGGAAGGGGCCACTGCTCCCCTGCCCCCCGATCACCTTGCAGGAGGCTGTGGCTGCAAAAAAAGCCCCTGGTGGCTGCATTTGAGAAACACTCTGCTAGTCCCTGAAGAATGGATGAGGACTGGAGGGGGAGGAAATCAAGTCATTATTTCTGCTTGGAGCAGAAATCTGGAGTAGCTTTATTCAGTGGAGCACTGCTTCTGGGCTTGGCCAGTCAGCACTGACAGGTGGGATGGGGTGGTGGTGCAGAAGCTAAAGACAATGTCCAGTTTTGGGCCCCACACTACAAGAAGGATGTGGACAAATTGGAGAAAGTCCAGTGGAAGTCAACAAAAATGATTAGGGGACTGGAGCACATGATTTATGAAGAGAGGCTGAGAGAACTGGGATTATTTAGTCTGCAGAAGAGAAGAATGAGGGGGGATTTGATAGCCGCTTTCAACTACTTGAAAGGGGGATTCCAAAGAGGCTGGATCTAGACTGTTCTCAATGGTACCAGATGACAGAACAAGGAGCAATGGTCTCAAGTTGTAGTGGGGGAGGTTTAGGTTGGATAGTGGGAAAAACTTTTTCACTAGTAGGGTGGTGAAGCACTGGAATGGGTTCCCTAGGGAGGTGGTGGAATCTCCACCCTTAGAGGTTTTTAAGGCCCCGTCTTGACAAAGCCCTGGCTGGGATGATTTAGTTGGTGTTGGTCCTGCTTTGAGCAGGGGGTTGCACTAGATGCCTCCTGAGGTCCCTTCCAACCCTGAGATTCTATATTCGGAACAAAAACAATCTTAGCAACGGCCTAGGCCCATTACTAGGTAGAGACAGTAAACGTGTTAATGATGCGAAAAAGGCAGCCGTGTTCAATAAGTATTTCTGTTCTGTGGCTCCGTGACAGTTAGTATCATTCTTCCTTTGCAGCACTGTAATGTAGGGTTAATACTCACTCTTCACGGTGACTCTGTAGTTATGTAGATTTCCAGAAAATGTTCCACTGTTCTAAGCCAAGGGCACAGGGAGCCTTTCAGAACGTAACAAGTACAAACCCCTTCATTTAGATCAGTCCCTAGCTATGTACTAGGTTCATCCAGGACCAGGTCATTCATCATTGGCCTGCAGACACAGGTAACTGCCTCCTTTATTTGTCAGTCTCAGCAGCACCACCTACTGGTGAGTCCATTACAATGCATAACACTTATATGAATTCACATGGCGTTGGCCCTGTTTCTGAAAGAATCTCCCCAGGATGGACGCTGTAGACTAGGCTGTAAATACATCCGCTTGGAGTAGGGTTTCCAGATGTCCTGATTTTATAAGGACAGTCCTGATTTTTTGGGTCTTTTTCTTATATAGGAACCTATCTCCCCCCCACCCTGTCCCGATTTTTCACACTGCTGTCTGGTCACCCTAGCTTGGAGCATTCAGCCACAAAGCTCTCGTCCCCGTTCTGCTCTCCCAGTGAGATAACCCGGCCCCAGCACATATAGATCCTTTAGGAGTTTAATATAAACAACTAGGGATTGAGATTATTTCTCTAGATTTCATAACGAATCGATCTCTGCAGAGGCTGGAGTCCTTGGCAGAGACACTCGGCTGCTATCTGGGCTGTGTGAGCTTCCACGCACTGTGCTGCCAGCATGTACCTAACTCTGATCTAGGGCAGAGCGTGGGGCTCACTCTCCTGGCCTCCTTCAGCCATTAACCTCCCTGCTGAGGCTGCCAACTAGTGCCAGTTGGGGGCCTTCGTGATGGGGACACCTGTCTGCTGGGATCTGGACTGAGATCCCCCAGATTTGTTTCATACAAGCCACCGTCTGATGAAAACAATTTTCAGCCCTTTCTAACCAAATTAAAAAGGGTAAATAGGATGACGCGGGTAGTTACAGGCCTGTCAGTCTGACAGCAATGCCGGGAGAGAGAACAGAGTGGCTGATATGGGACTCAGTTGGTAAAGGAGGGTAATTAATGTAAATTAACATGGATTCATGGAAAATAGGTTCTGTCAAACTAACATCATATCTTTTTTGCCCCAACGAGATGAGAAGTTTGGCTGATGTAGATAATACTGCTGAACATGGGCGGCGGGGGAAGCTTCCCCTTGGAGAGGCTGGGGGCAGGGGAGGACTGAGAGCTCAGCCCTGGCTGATGTTGAGCTCTCAGCTGGTACCACGGCAGAGCTCTCAGCCCTGGCTGGAGCTCCCAGCCTGGAGTCTCTCCTTAGTTCCACCCCTTCCACCTGCAGCCCTGCCCACAGCCCCATCCCATTCCACCTCTTCCCCCACGGCCCCTCTCCTGTTCCACCCACGGCCCCGGCCCCCTTTGACTCCCACTCCATCGCCTTCCCCCACCGCCTTCCCCCAACCGTGGCCCTAGGCCTGCAGCGGGGAGCGAGAGTTCCTCTGGTCCCTGGGCTGTGATGGGGGGAGATTTTTCTGGGGGCCCAAATCCACCACTCCCCCCTACCCCTGATGGTGTGAGATTTGGCTTAGCCTCCCCCAGCCTCCATTACATGCCACCTATGCTGTTGATGTAATAGACTTCTGTAAGGTGTATGACTTGGTACTACACAATATTTTATTACAAAACCTTAGAATGCTGTTTAATTAGCATGGCACACATCAAATGGATTAAAACCTGTCTCAAAATGTAATTGTCAATGGGGAATCATCACTGAGTGGGTGTGTTTCTAGTAGGATCCGGCAGGGATCTGTTCTTGCAATGGTCACCTCGGGATGTGCATAAGCCCAAACAGAGCTGTGCCATTGGAGATGTCCCAAGATGTTGCTGTTTTGCTGCAAAAGCCTTGGTGACATCGCTAGGAGGGCTGAGCAGCTAAGGTGTGGGTCTTGGCCTTTTAATAGGCACAGGTTCAAATACCGCTTCTGTAGTGCATTTTCTCTCCCAGGTGGGAGCTGAAGGTTGGTGCTGTTTCTCCTTTGGGCTACCCTGGGACCTTACCAGCTGGCTACTGCCCCAAGCGACGATGTGCAAGAGGGACCAGTGTGTTGTCAAGGCACTTGGTCACAAGGGGTTTGTCTGTTTCTTGTTTGCTATTTTTATTTTAAAGTGAGCAGGTGTCAAGTCCATAACCCAAGGAATCTCACGGGACTGAGCTTCAGGTGTCATTTTTATCCTTGTTTGGCTTCCAGTTTCCAGAAGCCTGGCAGTTCCGTAGGGGTCCGGGGCAGGTGTTGGGCACACACCTCAGTGCAGGCGTAAGCCATGGAGTCGCAAGCTGCGGCAGGAGGGGTTTCACCTTCATGTGCTGTGCTACCATTCACTCTGTGCAGTGACTTTTCGGTCTCAGGCCTGCCCTGCACACAGAGTGTGATTTGAATCCGAGTTAGTGAAAGCTGTGCAGCCTTGGGTGTGGACATTCTTACATCATTTGAAACCTGGTTTACATCGGTTCAGCTCACCTCTGTAAATATAGAGGTGCCAGGAAACCAGTTTTAAATGGATAGAAGTATCTCCACACAGTTAACTAAACTGATTGCATTTAAACCAATGCAACTTTCTGTGTGTAGACAAGCCCTAGAAGCACAAATTCCCCTACAACAAGGCTTGTCTAACTCCCTCCTTTGCTTCCTCAAGTTAACTAGCTAATCCCTTTTCCCTGTTACCGTCTGTTGTTACCTGCACACTCTAGGGCACCCCACCTTTACCCCTCCATGGGTTTAAGGTGTAAGCCAGTTAATTTAGGCACCCCCGGCCCCGTCCTTTCCCAATTACTCGGGACCCAGGTGAAAGACACCTACCCATACCCAGTTCTTAGGTCTGAGGGTGTAACCTGCGGATTGCGGGGCCTCTTCCTGGTGAAAAAGCCTTACACGGTAATATCCTTAACCTCTATTTATTAACAATCACCAAGCAGATTACACACCTAAGCATACAATGCTCTGCTCACCAAGCCTGATCACGCAGGAGGACTTTTCCTGTTGGCCAGGCAAGGCCAGTCTCATTTAGGTTCGGAGGATTCTAGCAGCTCTGATCTTGGGCTGCGTCTTGGAGCTGAGTTCTTCTTCTTCTTCCAGGTCTTTCCTTCTTATTCTTAGTTTTTCCTTTTCCTTTCTTTCCCGGCTGGTCTCCTCCTCGGACCCCAGTTTATTTCGTGAAACTTGAGTCCTGCTTACCTTAACCAATCATTTTCTTAAAATGTTACAAAATAATTCTCCAACCAATCCTAACATGTTGCAAAACAATTCTTTACCCAGTCATACCCACCGCCTTAGTTGATTTAAATCTTGCATAATCAGTTATGCAACAGACATAGACAATCAAAGAATCAGACAGAAACCGTACAAATAAACAATGGAGAAGTAGGGACCAGAAAGGCAAAACAATGAAGAAGTGGAGATTTCACAATCACAACTGTCTCACAAGGAATCACTTATCAAAGTTTTCTTTAAACATATTAAGATCTGTTTCTTTATCTGGTGGTGCTGGGTACCGTTAGGACAGGAGCGGCTTCTTAACAGCCTGATATTTCATTGTTTTAACGTAATTTAGATGGAATGTGAGGATGCGATGTTCTGCTTTTTAGCTCATGGCTGCTGCTGTCCTAATGTGGCTGCAGAAAAGGCCTCAGACCTTACACCATGGCTAGGGTTGCCAGGCGTCTGGTTTTCGACCAGAACACCCAGTTGAAAAGGGACCCTGGCAGCTCTGGTCCACACTGCTGACCAGTCAGCGGCACCGCGGAGCTGAAGCAGGCTCCTTGCCTGCCCTGGCTCCACGCAGCTCCTGGAAGCGAGACATGTCTCTGTGGCCTCTAGCTGCAGGGAGGCTTCGTGTGCTGCCCCCGCCCCGAGCACTGGCTCCGCAGCTCCCATTGGCTGGGAACTGCAGTCAATGGGAGCTGCAGGGGCAGCGTCTGTTGGTGTGGGCAGCATGCACCACACAGAGCCATCTGGCCGCACCTCCACCTAGGGACCAGACATGCTGGCTGCTTCCGGGAGCAACGCAGAGCCAGGGCAGGCAGGGAGCCTGCCTTAGCCCCACTGCGCTGCTGTCTGGGAGCCACCTGAGATAGGGGCTGCCCAGACATAACCCCCTCTCGCACCCAAACCCCCTCCTAGACCCACACCCTGCCTCTCCCGTACCCCTGCCCCAGCTCTGAGCAGCCCTCACACCCAAACCCCCTCCCAGACCCACACCCTGCCCCCTCCCGTACCCCTGCCCCAGCCCTGAGCCCCCTCTCACACCCAAACCCCTCCCAGACCCACACCCTGCCCCTCCCATACCCCTGCCCCAGCCCTGAGCCCCTCTCACACCCAAACCCCTCCCAGACCCACACCCTGCCCCCTCCCCTACCCCGGCCCCAGCCCTGAGCCCCCTCTCACACCCAAACCCCCTCCTAGACCCACACCCTGCCCCCTCCCGTACCCCTGCCCCAGCCCTGAGCCCCCTCTCACACCCAAACCCCCTCCCAGACCCACACCCTGCCCCCTCCCGTACCCCTGCCCCAGCCCTGAGCCCCTCTCACACCCAAACCCCTCCCAGAGCCACACCCTGCCCCCTCCCGTACCCCTGCCCCAGCCCTGAGCCCCTCTCACACCCAAACCCCTCCCAGACCCACACCCTGCCCCTCCCGTACCCCTGCCCCAGCCCTGAGCCCTCACACCCAAACCCCTCCTAGACCCACACCCTGCTCCCTCCCGTACCCCTGCCCCAGCCCTGAGCCCCCTCTCACACCCAACCCCCCACCCAGAGCCACACCCGGCTCCCTCCCGTACCCCTGCCCCAGCCCTGAGCCCCCTCTCACACCCAAACCCCCTCCCAGACCCACACCCGGCCCCTCCCGTACCCCTGCCCCAGCCCTGAGCCCCCTCACACCCAAACCCCTCCCAGACCCACACCCTGCCCCCTCCCGTACCCCTGCCCCAGCCCTGAGGAGCCCTCACACCCAAACCCCCTCCTAGAGCCACACCCTGCCCCCTCCCATACCCCTGCCCCAGCCCTGAGCCCCCTCTCACCCACAAACTCCCTCTAGAGCCCGCATCCCAAACCCTGTCCTGCACCCCAACCCCATGCCCCAGCCCTGAGCCTCCTCCTGCACCCCAAACCCATCATCCTTGGCCCCACCCCAGAGCCTGCACCCTCATCTAGAGCCCTCACCTCCTCCCTCACCCCAACCCCCTGGCCCAGCCTGGAGCCCCCTCACACACCCCAACCCCTTGCCCCAGCCCGTGAAGGTGAGCGAGGGTGGGGGAGAGCGAGCGATGGAAGGAGGGAGGCTGGAGGGAGGTGGCAGGGGCCTTAGAGAAGGGCCGGGCAGGGGTGGGGCAGAGGTGTTCGGTTTTGTGAAATTAGAAAGTTGGCAACCCTAACTGTGGCTACTGCACTTAATCTTATCCTGGGCCAATAACTCTTAATTTTTATCCTTTCTAATTTATTCCTCTCCTGGTGGGTTATGCCCTTAATGAACTCTCCTCTGCTGCTCTCTAGCCAGATCTTGACTTTCCATTGTCCTCCTTGTTTCTTCTTGTCCTCTTTCACTCTGTAGCCTCTTGGCTGCTGCTAGAGCTGGAGCAGATGACAACTTCCCCTTCCTCAGAAATCCAAGTTTTTTCTTTGGACTTTTATTTATCACACCATGAATTTAGGCCTTGTCTACATTCAAAGCTGTATCAGTTACCTAAAGGGGTGATTTTAAACCAGTTCAGTTAAACTAGTGCAAAAGACTGTGGACAATCTCAATTTGGTTTAAACCTGGTTTATAGCAATTTACCTTCATTCAGAAAAGGATCAATATAAACCTAGTTTCAACCAAATGAAGAGTGTCCATACCGGGGGGTTGCATGGGGTTAGCTATATCAGTTTAATATTTCAGGGATTTCACATCAGAATCACACCTTTATTTAAACCAGTGCAACTTGGAAGATAGACTAGGGGTAACATTTTTAAAAACGCCCAAGTCACTTAGGAGGTGTTGTGATAATTGGGCCTACAAATTTACTCTAATTGTGAGCGCAATTATAAAAAGTATATGAAAGTTCATAAAACGTTACACTAATCTATAATAACAAATGTTAATGAAAAGTAGGCCAAGCCGGTTTCAGTAATAAGTTTTATGAACAGGTGCAAGAGAACCAGACAGAGACTAATTTAGTCCAAACAAAAAAGGCCACAGCCACCTGCGCGGGAGCAGAAATCTGGAGCAGCTTTATTCAGTGGAGCACTGCTTGTGGGCTTGGCCAGTCAGCACTGACGGGTGGGATGGGGTGGTGGTGCGGAGCTACGGTGGCTGGCAGGGCTAAAGTCAATAAGCAGTTTAAGGATATTAGGAACAAAAGCAATCCTAGCAATGGCCTAGGCCTGTTACTGGATGGAGACAGTAAACGTGTCAATGATACAGAAAAGGCAGCCGTGTTCAATAAGTATTTCTGTTCTGTGGCTCCGTGACAGTTAGTATCATTCTTCCTTTGCGGGACTGTAATGTAGGGTTAATACTCACTCTTTTCTCGGTGACTCTGTATTTATCTATGTAGATTTCCAGAAAATGTTCCACTGTTCTAAGCCAAGGGCACAGGGAGCCTTTCAGAACGTAACAAGTACAAACCCCTTCATTTAGATCAGTCCCTAGCTATGCACCCATAGGAATCCTAACGGGAACTCCAAGTGGCCTACCCATAGGAATCCTAACCTAGAGTGGGGACCCCCAGCCATAGGAATCGTAACTCCAACTCCAAGTGGCCTACCCATAGGAACCCATACTGGGGTTGGTCCAGAGGTGACAATAAGCTGGTCCGGCCCGGTCTGGAGTACCGGTAAAAAAAGGTGCAGTAGTGTACCGGCAAAGCATTCAGTACTGGCTCACTGTCACCTCTTTGGGCTGCATAACAAAAAGTTCAAACTCAAAGCTAATAAAAGCTTGGAAAGGGAAAACTCACATTTGTTTGTTGTTCCTCTCCCTCTCCTCCTCCAGCCAGGGAGCAGGGGGACTGGCTGAGGGAGAAGCCTCCCCGGGTAGCCTGCTGCCTGCACAGGAACAGTTTAAACCTAGCTGTTCACTCCCCGGTCTGAACCTCAAGATTCGGGGCTATTTCTGGCATCCTTGTTAATTTCACTCTCGGTTTGAGGGGCGGGGTGACCAAAGCCAGGGCAGTTCATTAATATTCAGTTTATATTATTGAAGATCGCCTTATCCAGGGGGCAGAAAAGAACTGCCCCGGCTTTGGTCACCTCTCCCCCCCAACAACCGTCCTCCTGCTCCCTGCTGCAAGCTAGAGGGGAGCCCCTGCAGCCCCTGCTGAGTGCGGGGGTCGGGGGAACGCGGAGCCTAGCCGCCTCGGGCAGCCTGGCTGGAGGAGGAGGAGGGAGGACAAGGAGAAAAATGTGACAGTGAGTTTTCAGTTTTTCAGGCTTATTCCAATAGTAAAGTTTTATTACAGACAGTGCTGGTAGTAGTAATAGTAGCTTTATTTTCTATATCTAAGTCATGCAATGGGAAGGACCCATGAAGTATGTAGGAGAGGTGGGTTGCTTGTGTTTGGACTGTATGGGTAAGAAATATAACTTACTTCCACCCCTGGCCCCACCCCTTCCATCTGAGGCCCCGCCCCTTCTGGGGGAGTGCGGGCAGAGTGGGACCATACCAGTAAGAGCTGTATTTTACCTTCACCCCTGGGCTGGTCCTGCTTTGAGCAGGGGGTTGGACTAGATACCTCCTGAGGTCCCTTCCAACCCTGATCTTCTGTCATTCGATGAAACCTAACCTGAGAGTGGGGAGCCCTAGCCATAGGAACCCTAACCCTAAGGTGGGGAACCCTAACCCTCAGGCAGGGAGCCCTACCCATAGGAACCCTAATCCTATGAGTGGGGGAGCCCTACAAAAGGAACCCTAAGCCTAACTAAAAGTGGCATTCCCATAAGAACCCTACCCCTCACTCCAATGACCTACCCCTAGGAACCCTAACCCATAGGAACTGTAACCGTAACTCCAAGTGCCCTACACAGAGGAACTCTAACTCAAACTCTAAGTGGTGTACCCATAGGAACCCAACCCTAGGGCAGGGAGCCGTACCCAGAGGAACTCTAAAACTGGGGTGGGGATTCCTACCCATGGGAACCCGAACCCTAACTCCAAGTGCCGTACACATAGCAGCCTCATCCCTAAGGTGGAAAGCACTATCCATAGGACCCCTAACTATGAGGGGGGAGCCCTACCCCTAGAAACCCTAAGCCTAACTCCAAGTGACCTAACCATAGGAACCCTGACCCCAGGGCTGGGAGCTCTCGCCATACAAACCCAAACCCTAGGATTGGGAGCCCTACTCACAGGAACCCTAAGCCGAACTACAAGTGCCCGACCCATAGGAGCCCAGATCCTACAGTGGGGAGTCCTACCCACAGGAAGCTTAACCCTAACTCCAGGTGGTTTACCCATAGGAACCCTCACTCTAGTGCAGGGAGCCCTGCCAATTGGAACCCTCACCCTAACTCCACCTGCCCACCCAGAGGAAGCAGGGTGGGGGCTGCACTTTCATGTGAAGAGATTCTTGTGAGCAAGCTCCAGAAATTCCATAGAGAGAAATGTTATTTGATTGCATTTGACGAGTGGGGTGGGGATGGCTGAATTCACGTGAAATTAATTGGTCATAAATTCCACATGAATTTCGGGGAAAATCTGTTACCAACTTCTTCTAATTTCTTACATTTGCAGCAATTCCTCAGCTCTGCAGGGGGAGCTAAAGACTGAGCTCAGGCCTTGTTTGAATTCTCAAGCATTTCTTGGCTTATTTGACTGTGTTGTTATTTAAGCATGAGGAGAAAAATTATACTAGCTTATTTATTACAGACATTTTCATTGTCCCTCCCCAGTGTTTAAGAAAGAAGCTGGCAGCCAATTACTCTCCTGGAGGTAATTAGCTCTGCGCCAAGGGGCTGTGTCTCAGAGGAAGAGACTTTCCCATCATTGAGAAATGTACGAACCTGTAGTTCTGTGCTATGGGGCTTTGCATTTCCTAGCCCCCCAAACCACATTTTCATTGTAGCAAGTCTCAGAGGGGAGCTGGGTTAGTCGGGATCTGTAAGAAGCGACAGAGTCCTGTGGCGCCTTATAGACTAGCAGATGTATTGGAGCATGAGCTTTCGTGGGTGAACAAACGAGGTGGGTATTTACCCACGAGAGCTCATGCTCCAATATGTCTGTTAGTCTATCAGGAGCCACAGGACTCATTTTCACAGTAGTAATTACTCTTTACACATGATATATAAGTACTATGGTCTCTGTTCAGAGAGGAGACTTCTTGCTGAGCAGGAGGGCTGCTAATGAGCCAGCCAAATGCTCACACTGGAAAGACAACAGGCCTGTTCTTTAATTACAGGTGCCCAGTTTGGGGCTCCCAGGGTTAGGCCAGCTGAGAACTCCACTGTTCTCATCCTGCCTCCCTTCCCCACACAGCCGGACATGCCTTTCCTGGGCTGATATGGGGCGGGATCAGAGCCACTGCTTTCATCCTGCCTTCGCCCTATGGGATGGGATCCACCCCTGGAGTATTTGGAGCAGGCAAGCCTCATGCTCCCCCAGAGGTGACACAGCGGGGTCACACGGGGTCACGTGCACCCCCAGATTCCTCTCGCCAGGAGGCAGCTTCTTCTTCTGGCAGCAGCACTCACCATGTGTCCCTGCAGCAGGGTGTCGGGCTGAGCTTCCCCCGCTACATAGGGCTCCTTCTCCTTCCCTGCTACTGATGTCCCAGTGCTTCCTGCTGCCTGCTTTGCAGCCCTCCTGCTGAGGTGAGGCTGGGGGTGGAGGAGAGGCAACATGTGGGATGGTCATGTGTCCCCCCCCGAACCTTTCAACTGTGGCCCCCAGTATCCAGTTATGTGTAGCCTCTGTGTTCCCCCTGCATTGTGATAGGCTCTTGCATGGGTGCAGAAGGGAAGGGAAGCTCCTAGCTGCATCCTCCCCACATACCCATATTCTCACCAGCTGCAATCTGGGCTGCATTGGAAGACCCGGCTGCCGAATTACCGCAGAAGACCCGGCACTTCGGCAGCAGGTCCCACTTCGGCGGTAATTCGGTGGTGGGGGGCTCTGAATTGCCGCCGAAGACCCAAAGCGGAAGAAGCTCCGGGGGCCTGGGCCCCACGAGAGTTTTCCGGGCCCCCCGGAGTGAGTGAAGGACCCTGCTCCAGGGCCCCCGGAAAACTCTCGTGGGGGCCCCTGAGGGGCCTGGGCGGCCCTGCTTACCTGCAGGTGGAGGAATATTGTGTCATTAATGGCTGTTGGGGCAGCTGATGGTGTTTGAGAGATTTGAGGCTAGTTAGGGCGGTTGGTGAGATTTGCAGTGATTCATAGATTTTAAAGCCAGAAAGGACCATTCTGACCTTCTGTATAAGACAGGCCAGAGAACTTCACCCAGGGATTCCTGCATCTAGTTTCTAACTAGGGTGACCAGATGACAAAAACAAAATATCGGGACACATGTGGGGGCAGGGTGCCGACGAAGCAAAAAAAAAAAAAAAAAAAAGCCAGAGCGCCGCCAAAGCCAAATATCGGGACGAATGGTGTCCTGACAATACTTCCGTCGGGACGCAGGATAAACAGCTGAATATTGGGACAGTCCTGATTTTATCGGGACGTCTGGTCACCCTATTTCTAACACCTGGTTAAGCTGGAGCATTTGGTGACAGTTCCTGGAAGCCGATGGCCTTTGGCAGGAGATTCGGGCAGTGTTGCTTGTTTTAACAGTCTGGCTCTGAGTCTGACTGAAGGGAGAATTCCTTTGCTTTCACCAGAAAACCCTCAAAGTCCTGGGGAAGGGATATGGTCATTTGGATGCAGACAGCAACGAATGTGTCGTTGACCCTTCCTAGAGATGAAAATCAGCTGATTCTTTTGGCTATGCCAGCTGCCTCCAATACCATTGTCCACGAAGTGCGGTTAACACAGCCTCAGGCCCTAGCAGTCCTAAACAAAATTGTCTGTGGCTCTGCTCCCCTCTGTCTCAGAGGTAGCAAACAGTGGTACCACACTCTTTCTGTCCTTAGGGCTATTCAGATGGGTCTTCACAGCACTCCCTTTCCTCACTGCTCTTGTTCAATGCATAGGGGCCCCTTCAGAGGGCTAGTGAAGAAATCTGGGCTGTGGGGTCTTCACCTCAACCAATCCACTTCATGCAGTGAAGTCAGACATGTAGTGCCCAACAGAGTTTACAGCATGGATGGGAACTAGCCAGGTTCCTCTCCGGCCCAGCCCCTCCCCCCGGCTGCTCTCCAGCCGGCCCAGGGCTGCCTCTTCCCCGCCCCTGTGCTCCTCTCCACCAGCCGGTCACCAGCTGAGGGCTCCTGCCAGTGGGGGGCGGAGAGGAGCCCTCCAGCCCACCCCACCTCCTCCCTCCAGGGGCTCGGGGGAGGCTCAGCAGCAGGCCTGCGGGGTTTCTGGGTGCTGCGTGGCCGCGCACCACAGACACCTGGGCTACCCATGGCGCAGCCCCTGCCTCCTCCCTACGCTCCTGTGTCCCTGCCAGGCCTGGTGCACCCACCCCAGATAAGGAGGCCCAAGCAGGCCACGGACAAGCAGGTCAAGCTGGCCCCATACAAGCTGGCCAAGCCAGCCATGGCCCCAGCTAAGTTTGACCTGGCCAAGCTGAACAGACTGGCCAAGGCAGCACCAGTCAAGGAGTCCAATCTCGCCGTGGCCATGGCAGCTCTAGCCAAGCCGACAAAGCTGGGCCCAGCCAAACGGGCCTAAGGCAGCCCCAAACAAACCAGCCCAAGCCGGCCCCGGGCCAAGACGGCCAAGCAGGCCCTGGGATCAGCCAAGCCGGCCCTGCCCCGGCCCCATTCCCAGCCCAAACTGGGCCCCGCTGAAGACAGCCCCGGCCTGGCTGGTGAAACCAGCCCCGGCCAAGCTGGTGAACCTGTTGAGCTGGCCCCAGCCAAGCCGGCCAAGGAGCCCTGGACATGCCCGCAAAGCTGGCCTCAGCCAAGCTAGCCAAGCCGCCCCTGGCCTCAGCCAAGCTAGCCAAGCCGCCCCTGGCCTCAGCCAAGCTAGCCAAGCCACCCCTGGCCTCAGCCAAGCTAGCCAAGCTGCCCCTGGCCTCAGCCAAGCTGGCCCTGGGCCGGACAAGAAGGAGAAGCCAGCAGCTGCCAAGCTGGCTCCAGCCGGGCCGGCCCCAACCAAGCCATCTAGACATCACCAGCCAAGCCGGCTCCAATGAAACCGGCCCCGCTGGCCCCAGTCAAGCTGGCTGCAGCCAAGCCATCCAAAATTGCTCTGGCCCCATCAGCCCAAGCCCCAGACAAGCAGGTCAAGCCAGACCTGGCCAAGCCGGCCCCATACAAGCCAACCCAGCTGGCCCAAGCCGACCCCGGCCCAAATCAGCCCCGGCCCAAGCCAGCCAAGACCGGCAAACCAGTCCCAGCCAAGCCTTCCCCGGACAAGCCACCCTGGATAAGCAGGCCACGGACAAGCCACCCTGGATAAGCAGGCCACGGACAAGCCGGCCCAAACTGGCCCCGGCCAAAGCTGGCAAGGCCAAGACGGCTCTGAACAAGTCGACCCAAATCAGCCCGGGCCAAGCTGGCCCAGGCCAAACCAGCCCCGAGTCCTCACCTGCCACCCCAGCCAAAACCTCCAAGCAGGCCCCGGCCAAGCCAGCTCCGGCCAAGCGTGGCAAGCTGGCCCCGGCCAATCCGACCCCGACCCCAGCCAAGCCGGCCCCGGCCCAGCCAGCCCAGGCCAAACCAGCAAGGCCGGCCCTGACCAAGCTGTCCAACCAGCTCCGATGAAACCAGCCCCGCCACCCCCAGCCGAGCTGGCGTGGCGAAGCCGACCAAGCCTGCCCCAGCCCCATCAGCCCTGGCCCCAGACAAGCAGGTCAAGCTATCCCCGCCCATGCTGACCTCATACAATCTGGCCAAGCCAATTGCCAGCCCCAGCCAAGTTTGACCCAGCCAAGCTGGCCCAGCTGGCCAAGCCAGCTCCAGTCAAGCCATCCAATCTGGCCACAGCCATGCCAGCCCCGGCCAAGCTGGAAAAGTCAACCCCTGGCGCCGGCCCTGTTCCCAGCCCATACTGGGCCCCCCTGACCAAGCCAGCCCCGGTCACTGCCATCTAGCCACAGCCCGGCTGGCTCCAACCTTGGACAAGCCAGCCACAACCCCGCTGGCCCCGGCCAATCCAGGCCTGGAGAAACAGGCTAAGCCATCCCCAGCCAATCCGGCCCTGGAAAAACCACCCCCAGCCCCTGACATGCCGGCCAAGACGGCCTAGGACAAGATGGCCAGACAGCCCTGGACAAGATGGCCCCAGACATGTGAGCCTTGCACAAGACAGACAAGCCGGCCCCTGACATGCTGGCCAAGATGGCCTCGGACAAGACGGCCCCGGACAAGACGGACAGGGCAAGCAGAGTCTGACTCTCTGAGGTAGCTGCTGGTTGGGGAGGGGTGTTTAAAATGTTTCTCCTGAGTGGGCAAAGGACATGTGCTGCCTGTAGGGATCAGTCTTCCATTGGCAAGTGAATGGAAGAGACCATTCCAACTGCCCTGTGTCCTCTCTGGGATTCTAGGAGACTGCTCCCTTGGAAGCTTGTCCACTCCAGGCCGCAGCCTGGGCGGAAAGGTCTGACAGTCACACTCCCTGGCACAGCGCTAGCCAATCCAGCTCCCAGTTTCTGTTGGTCCCTGTTCTGCAGAAAGGTTTGTATCTATCTAGAATTCTAACTAACTAGGCTTTCATAAAATTGCCCATCATTGTGGCTTCTGGGTGCAGAGCTCCAGTGGGACCTCTAGTCCCACTGCATTGGTTCAGGGTTTCAAGCAAGTGAACGATAGCGGAGGGGGCATATGCTCAGCACTTACGTAGGGATGACCATGGAGATCCTCAGCTCCCCCTCCTCCATGAGGGAGATGGTGATGGCCGTGGCCGTCATCTTTAGCTTCTGTTGAAACCACTCACAGTCCGAGGTGGTGGCAATGATGTGCCACTTTCCTACAAGCTACACACAGTGGCTCTTTGTGACTCTGGGCCCGCAGTTTCACGAGTGATGGGAGGGGTTGGATGCTCAACTTAAAGAGTGCCTGCCCTCTGAAAACCAGGCCCTTTGAAGGTGCCTCAAACTGGGCACCCAAAATCCCTGGTCACATTTGAAATGGCAAGTCTAGGTCCATATTTCATAGAGCAGCAGTGGCACCCTCTCTTGTTCCTCATGCGAAGGACATGGATCAAAACCGGGTTGCTTTCAGAACAGCTCCAGAAACCCCCCAGAGAGTGGCAGAACCTGGCTGAGTTTGCTGTACACTCAACCCAGCCGTGTGTCAAGAAACAAACACTCTAAGGCCACGAGGGGAGTTCTCCCCACATTACTTTTAAGATCTACTAACCTCTCCCTGAACATTACCGAACATTTATTGCCTTTCAACACAGAGCAATCAGGAGCTAAAGCCGCCTTTTCAAAGGGGCAGACAGAACACAATGTGAATGCGCCCGCTGCTGGCTCCACCGTTGCAAACACTCTTTCTGTAGCCGAGCAACCATGATTAAATGGAGCCTCTGTGCTTCACTCACCCCAACCCCATGCCCCTACTTATACAGCCCTAGAAGGCTAACGGCATTTTGGGCTGTATGAGTAGGGGCATTGCCAGCAGATCGAGGGACGTGATCATTCCCCTCTATTCGACATTGGTGAGGCCTCCTTTGGAGTACTGTGTCCAGTTTTGGGCCCCACACTGCAAGAAGGATGTGGAATAATTGGACAGAGTCCAGCAACAAAAATGATTAGGGGGCTGGAGCACATGACTTACGAGGAGAGGCTGAGAGAACTGGGATTGTTCAGTCTGCAGAAGAGAGGAATGGGGGAGGAGGAGGGATAGCTCAGTGGTTTGAGCATTGGCCTGCTAAACCTAGGTGGTGAGTTCAGTTCTTGAGGGGGCCATTTAGGGATCTGGGTCAGAAATCTGTCTGGGGATTGGTCCTGCTTTGAGCAGGGGGTTGGACTAGATGCCCTCCTGATATTCAATGATTTGATGATCCTCCTATTGAGCACAAGGATCTGGCACTGGGACCAAAGGCAGGAATAAGCTGAGAGCATTAAAGGAAGCTGTTGTATAGTGTGCTGCTTGGATGGCTTTTCAGCTGGGGCTGCAGATGAATCAAGGGTACATACATCTCTATCCTCTCCTCAGCACCTGGGTGGGGTGCAATGATGCTTGCTCTGTGCTTAGCCAGAACAATCAGACCTTAGTGAGTGCTCCCTTCCTATCCCCAGAACTAGGTATGTTACCTTCTCTTGCTCCTTGATCAATGTATCCTGAGCTTCAGCATGAATCAAGTAGAGTAGGGGCAGCCCCAGGCTCAGCAGCAGGGCCGGCTTTAGGCCAATTCAACCAATTCCCCTGAATCGGGCCCCGCACCCAAGCCCTGCCAGTGCTCTGTACCGGGGTGGCCCAGCTTCCCCAGGGGGCAATTTAAAGGGCCTGGGGCTCCCAGCAGGGACTGGAGCCTCAGGCCCTTTAAATTGCCACCAGAGCCCCACTGCTGGAGCCCTGGGGGCTATTTAAAAAGTCTGGGGCTCCTGCTGCTTCTACTGCCCCGGCCCTTTAAATAGCCCCCGGAACCCCGCCGCTTCCCCAGGGCTCCCGTGGCTATTTAAAGGGCCAGGGTGGTAGAAGCAGGGGAGCCCCAGGCCCTTTAAATAACCCCCAGAGTCCTGGGGTAGCAGGGGGCTCCAGCTGCCTCTGCTGCCCCGGTCCTTTAAATAGCCCCCGGAGCCCTGCCGCTTCCCCAGGGCTCCCATGGCTATTTAAAGGGCTAGGGCGGTGGAAGCAGGGGAGCCCTGGGCCCTTTAAATAGCCCCTGAGCCCCGGGCTGCTGCTGCTACCCTGGTGGGGGAGGGAGGAGGAGGAGGAGGCACTTACCGTACAGGGTGGGCTGTACCCCCTGTACCCACACCCCCTGCCTGCACCCAGCCCCTGCCTGCAGCCAGCCCCGCACTCCCAGCCCTGCCTGCAGCCAGCCCCTGCCCGCACCAGCCCCGCACCCCCTGCCCTGTCTCCAGACAACCCCTGCCGCACGCCCCTGCCTGAAGCCAGCCAGTCCCGCACTCCTCTGTCTCCAGGCCTGCCAACCCTTGCCGCACCCCCCTGCGGCCCTGCCTGAAACCAGCCAGCCCACCCCACATCCCCCTGTCTCCAGCCAGCCCCACACCCCTTGCCCTGCTTGCAGCCAGACCCTACCTCCAGTCAGCCCCTGCCCTGCCTTCAGCCAGCCCCATGTCCACTGGGGCCCTGCAGTTCCCAGGGCAGTAACCTGCACACCTGCTTCAATGAGAGGGGCAGGGAACAGCTGGGACCCACACATGTGCACGCCCTAGGGTGACCAGACAGCAAGTGTGAAAAATTGGAACAGGGGTGGGGGGTAGTAGGATCCTACATAAGAAAAAGAACCCCAAATCAGGCCTGTCCCTATAAAATCTGGACATCTGGTCACCCTAGCACACCCCCAGGGAGTGGTGGGGACCCACACATGTGAAACAGAGCTCATTTCTAGTTCAGGCCCATCTTCTTAAAAAAGAACTTTAGGTAGGGTTAACGTACATCCGTATTTTCCCAGACATGTCCAGCTTTTTGGTTCTTAAATCGCCATCCAGGAGGAATTTTTAAAAATACGGACGTATGGTAACCCTATTGGTACAAAAAATACATACTGTGGCACATTCCTTAAAGCAGGGCACATTCCTTAAAGCAGAACTTTTTACAGGGAACCGGTTGCTAAGAAATGAAAGGCTTTTTTTTACATGTTTTTTTTTTTAAGTCATCCCTGCCGGGGCCCCGCCGAAAATGTTCGAATTGGGCCCCGCACTTCCTAAAGCCAGCCCTGCTCAGCAGCACAACCTTCATCTTGCAGTCACCCCCTCTCATGTCTCAGCAAAGACTGGGAAATGTGGCGAGGTCTCCAAGGAAGATACCAACTCCTTCGGAACTCCTGGCTTTATAGAACCAAAGCAGGTGTCAGAGTCACTCCCTCCCTGTTCACTCACCCACCCACCAATCTGCCACTCACTGGTTGTGCAACATTGGAGGTAAGAGAGTGATTGTTGGCATCAGCTGAGGCAGTTTCTAATCGCACTGCAGTGAATGTTCTCATACCCAATGCACAGAGGATGGTCTCTTCAGATCCCAAGGGGAAGCAGGGGGCAGAGGGAGGACAGCTTGGTTTAAGCCCCACTGGACATTTGCACGGTGTTTAAGTTGGAAAATTCCAAGGACTCTTTTCCAGGTGGCAGTGAAAGGAAAATGGGCCTCGCCTTGTTCTTCCCTTTCCTTGGCTGTTCAGGGATCTTGGCAGGGCCTGGTGAGGACTGGAGATCACCAAACTAAAGAGGTTCAGACAAAACCCGCTCCAGGAACCTTATCCTACACTGGATGTTCTGCATCCCAGCCCAAAGGAGCGAACTCAGAGGCATCTCTGCTCATCTCTGCCTCCCATATGAATTCAGCCTTTCTGGACGTCACTGACTTTGCCAGATGCTGCTCCATGAAGAAGCCCATATCTTGGGTGCCAGGCTCCGCAGCACCCTAATAGCTCTGGGAGGCAATGTCCTCTGCCTCCTGCCAACACATCGCCAAGTCCACTCGCCTGCATGAAATTCACCCCTGTGCAGGTAGCATGAGGCCCATGCACCACAAGGCCTGGCAGCACTTGGCTCCCACTTAACCCTTCCAAACAGGACTTAGGGCCTTCATTGGTGCACAGCCCTTGCTCCAGCCCCTTGCAGAGGGCCAAATTCTGCCTGAGGGCTTGGGGGGCTACTGAGCTGTTTGTTAAGGCATCCAAGGACAGGGCCCTTTGGGCAGCATTGACCTCCCACAGCTGGAGCTGTGGAGTCCAGCTTCTGCCGAGGCCCATCTCTCATAACTGACATTTGTACAGGCTGTTTGACTCCAGTCTTCCCTCCTGCTGGGAGTGTTCTGGTGTATTTCAGCACCACCCTCTGCCATCCAGTTACCTGGGGGGTCGTGGTGGTTTCCCTCTTTTGAATGGAGTTGCCCTTTCTCCGGGCATCACTAACTCTCCTCTGCCAGAGACTCAGGCGAGTGCTTCTGGCCAGCAGGCGTTGCCTTGGAATCCACCACCTTTCCCCACCTACTGGATGGTTCCAGGGTGAGGACACCCCCTGATGCTCTTCAAACACCCGCCTCATGTTTCTCAGAGGACGTCAGTAACCTCCCCCCTCATGCTAAGGACCTGGCAGCCCATTGTTCCCTCTGCTCACTCTTCACATCATTACGTCTCTTGGGGAAGAGCTTTGAAGAACTGTGAGATGTAGAGAACAGGAGCAGCAAGACACCTGCCCATTCACTCCTCAGCAGACGTGGGAGTCTAATGATTCCCCCACCTGCCCCTCCTCAACTATTCTTCTCCTGACATTTGGAAGCTCGACTTGCTTTGCTGGCAGAGCTGGTAGATTCCTGGGCCAAGAGTTCCCGGGCTTAGGGGCTTCACAGCACGAGCACCACTAAGTGCCCCACACAGGCGAGTTCCTGGGGCATAGCCATTGCTGTAGAGGAGCTGACAAGATCCACGGGGCAGTGGGCTGAGCCAGCCCTGTAGGAGACCTGGGGAGTCCAAACTGCCCAATGGAGAATGGCTGCAGAATGGGCCGGGGACATGAGGAGCTGAAATCATCCTGGCGAGTCTGGACAGGCCCAATCAGCAGCGCCTCCCTGCCACCGCCCCAGACACCAGCCCTAGAACTATCCAACCAGCAGCTGTGTGAAGTTACGAAGTTTGGCTCTGTATGTGTTACTGAAACGTGTTGTGAGGCTGAAAACACCCACAAGCAGCCTTTCAGGTACAACAGTTAAAAAGGCCAAACAGTGTTAATGGCTTATGGAGGAAATGCCCCCAAGCACCAGGATTACCCCAGGAACTGTGTACAATAGAAACCTCTCCGAGACAGCACTGCACACTGGGAACTGTTTGACCCAGATTACTGCAAAAGAGCTTTCCAGCCAGTGGGAAGAAGATTTAAAAAGGGACAATGACATCATGGGGGGACCTCACTCTCCCTATAACAACACACCTGGAAACACCTGAGGGGCAAGGACTGAACTGGGGAAAGTGATGGTCCCAGGCTAGAGGGATTTTTAGCTTGTGTATGAAAACCTGGGAAAGCCGAGGCAGCTTGTGCCTTAAGGATCTGCCAGCCTGTTTATCACCCAGGGTGAGGATTTGCTAATTCATATCCCACCTATCTAGCGTGTTAAGATCAGTTTCTGGTTTTGTTTATTTACTAAGTAATCTGCTCTGATCTGTTTGCTATCACGTATAATCACTTAAAAACTTTTGTAGTTAAACTTGTTTTTGCTTTGTCTAAAACCAGTGTGTGGCAATTATAACTCGGGGCAGAAGGCTGTTGCATATCCCTCTCTCCACACTGAGGGAGGGGGCGAATTTAATGAGTTTATACTGTAGTTCCCTGTGCAGCGCAAGATGGTATAATTTTGGGTTTACACTCCAGAGGGGGTGCGTGCCTTCACAGCTGGGAGGTGCCTTAGCTGAGCCTTCCCATGCCGAGCTGATCTCAGCATGTGTGTGAAGCTGCAGCTGGGTGTGTGAATGCTGGTGAAAGAACAGGCTTTGAGAGCTGGCAACTTATCACAGCACCACAGTGTGAGAGGGAGCCCAGGCTGGTGGGTCAAGCGGGCTCAGTGGTACCCCAGTTCCAAGTGGCACCCTGGGCGGGAACCCATCATAGGTTGCCCAGAGGAAAGGGGGAAGGTGCCTTTCTCTGCACTTGGGAGGAGTGGGGTGGGGGGGGCTAGTGAGGACATGTGACCTAGTGGTTAGGGTGCTGGTCTGGAATTTGGGAGATCCAGTTTCAATGCTTGGCTCTCCCCAGATGCCTGGGGTTCCCTCTGTACAGTGGGGTACTAGCGCTGCCTCACGGGGGTTTGGAGTGGTTAAAGATGCTAATGATTGTGAGGTGAGGGGAGCTATACGAGGCCCATAGATAGGTTTGAAATGGGGGATTTCCACACAGAAGGGGATGGGGGAGGGGAGCTCAGCAGGGACGATGAGGGTTGAGGGCATGGTGGGGAGGATACCTGGGTGGGAAGGGAGTTGAATAGAATTTGCTGTGGTGGCTCCGTTTCTGGCCCTGCAGGGCTCTCCAGGTGGGGTGTGAACAGGAGCAGGGCGGCTCCTCCTCACCTGGCTTGGAATTTCCCTTTATCTTTAAAGTCTTCTGGTGGCAAACTCAGGCCCCATCCTGCTCCCATTGAAACCAGTGGCAAATCTCCCCTTGGCCTCAGTGATGCCAAGGACTGCAGCCGGCTGGCGGGGAGGGCAGGGGAAGGGGGGCTTGTTTCCCCCTGTGCTGGCTCTGCCTCTCCCATCACCTCAGGAGCTGAGGGGGCCTTGGGATCCCCTTCCTGGCTCCATGCTCAATAGCAGCCTGTTAACCCTTGCTGCTTCCACAGTGCCTCACTCTCCCTTCTCAGCTGGAGGAGGGGGTGTCGGTGGTCAGGGAGCAGGAGCTGGGCAGGGGCTGCAGACGGGACTGCGGGGAAGGGGCCAAGAACTCTCAGGGATCAGGGCGATGGGATGCGGGGGTGGGGGGTGCCTGACATTCTGGATGCTGGGGAAGGTGGGTAGGGGGGATGCAGGGGCTTTGCTGCTGGTCAGGCGATGGGTCTGCGCAATGAACCAGGTGCTGCTGGGCCGGCAGCCTTTGGCCAGCACGGTTGCTCGAGCATTAACAGAGCGCACTTACCCTGGGGAGCCTCGGGTGGCTCTGGACTGGAGAGCAGGGCCTGGCGCTCATGGGGCAGGTGTTGGGCTCAGCTGCCTCTCCTGCTGCTGGCAGGCTGGGGAAGGTGCCTGCTGGCCAGCCAGAGTCCTGCCTTGTGCGGAGCTCCTCCTCCTCCGCAGGCCACAGCCTGGCAGGGTGAGCTCAGCAACATGTGGGCCAGCTCTGCCCCTCCCTTCCCCTGCCCAGCTCCAGCCCCCACCTGCTCCCATCCAGCCCCCTCCCTCCCCTCCTGCATCTGGGCCTTGACCACTCCACCCCAAGTCTCAGGTGCATCCCACCTGGCTCCCAGGCCAGCCCCACCTGGCACTGCTTCTTCTGGCAGATCAGAAGCCTGGGTTGGGATTCACTGCAGTAAATCGGCCTGGAGGGGGGAGCCTGCTCCCCATTATTCACTCCATGGGCTCTAATGTGTCTGTGACTCAGACTTATCGACTGGCCCAGGGGATGTGTCCAAAGGCTGCCTTGTGGAGGGGGGGGGGGGAAGAGGCCCCTTTAAAGGTCACTCCCCTAGTATGGAGAATTATCCTTGGGGTCTAGAACCCAGTGCAGACTCCAGGGCTTCCCACGAGGTCCCCAGACAAACACTCCAAGCTCTGGGGGCAGCTTCTGAATCTTTATTTAGCAGGGAGAGGAGAAAACCCCTCGTGAAGCAGCGAGTCCAGCAGAGCCCAGACCACAAGTGCAGCAAGACAGAGCAAATCACCGCAGAGGAGGGGAGAAGGGTGAGGGACGAAGCAGCAGCCTGGATTTCTGGAACATTGACGCTTCTGCCATCAGTTGGAGCTGGAGGAGCTGCAGCTGATGGGTCCTTCTTAACTGCTGTAAGACAGTAACAGATGAAGACTGGTCATGGGATGGACAGGCAGGCGCAGAGCTGGCACCAGGGTTCGTTAGCCCAGCTGAGAAATCCCCAGGTGCTGGTTAGCTGAGACACTCACATCACAGGTGCAGTGGTGCCAATCCGCAGTCACCAGTGACCAGCACAGGCATTTTGGCCCTGGGGTCAATGGATCCCAATTACACCCCTCTGCCTTTGGCTATTTAAATCTGAAATTTCACAGTGTTGTAATTGCAGGGGTCCTGACCCAAAAGAGTCGTGGGGGGTCGCAAGATTATAGCAGCGAGGGTTGCGGTTTGCTACCCTGACTTCTGCGCCGCTGCTGGAGGCAGCGCTGCCTTCAGAGCTGGGCAGCTGGAGCTGAAGGCAGAGCCATGGCCAGCAGCGGTGCAGAAGTCAGCATGGCCTGGTGTGCTATTGCCACTGTTACTGCTGTGGTGCTGCCTGCAGAGCTGGGCCCTCAGTCAGCAGCCACCACTCTCTGGCCGTCCCACTCGGAAGGCAGCGCAGAAGTCAGGGTGGCAATACCGCGACTCCTCCTAAAATAACCTTGTGCCCCCCCTGAAACTCCCTTTTGGGTCAGAACCCCCAGTTTGAGAAACACTGGTCTCCCCCGCATGAAATCTGTATAGAACACAATAGACTCGATTTCATGGCGGGCGGGGACCAGATTTCATGGTCTGTGATGCATTTTTCATGGCCATGAATTTGGTAGGCCCTATCAATGGGCCTGGGAGGAGGGTGGCTAGGAAGTTTGGGCATTAGGGGCTTCCAAAATTATTCATCAGAACTGTTTCTGATGTAAAATTCAGCTTTTGATTAAACAAAATCCGCCCCCCCCCACCAAAAAAGCCTGCCTTTGTGTGGAAATTTCCACTTTTTGCATGAAAATCAAAACTTTCAATTCAGAAATGCTGACGCTGTGCCTCACGGGAGTTGTAGTCCAGGTGCCTCATGTACCTATTCTCCACTTTGAGCTGGGTACCCCTGCTGGTGGCGACTAGTGGGGAGAGATACAAAGGGGGTACAAGCCAAAGGGGGGGCACATGGCCTCACCATGTGACACCCCTACATGACTCCTCCCCACCCCACCCCCATCCTGGGGCCCCCATGCTTTCCCCATTCCGTCCCTTCCCCATCCCATGTTACTTGGTGTCCCCGCCAGGCAGCATGGGAGAGTGCAGCAGCCCGGCAGCATGGCCAGAAGAGGAAATGCTCTGGCCCTGCCTCTTCCCTTCCAGCTCGGCCCCGCTGGTTGCTGGCCCCTCCCCAGTGTTTGAGGAGGGTCGTGTGACCCTCCGGGCCTCTCCCACCCATCGCCCATGCTGGACTTCATCTCCCATGATGCACAGCCTCTCTTGACTGAGAGGAAAGACTGTGGTGCATCATGGGAGATGCAGACCAACCGGGGAGCCCAGGCTGTAGAATACAGTGGGGTCATGAGACACCCAAACTACAACTCCCATGAGACACTGCAGTGGCCTGTCAGAATGTTTTGCCAAAAATGTGCATTTTTCAGCAGAACATCTCCCTCCCTACCCCTGGCCCCTTTTCCACCCAGCTTGCCTGGGTGCCTCTGGCACAGAGAGAGCTGATGTAAAGTGAAGGCTCACTGATGGGCAGAGGACCAGCCCGTGTGCTTCTCAGTAACATGCATGGAGTTCTGCATGTGAAGCAGACCCTGTTCAGTGCAGAGACCAGCCCGAACCCACCGCAGGAACCCTGGCAGAGTAGCCAATCAACTCACCTGAGGGCCTTGACACATTCATCTGTCAAAAGAAAGAGAGAGGTGTGAGTGTTGCAGAATCACCCTGCAGCTTCCTGAGCCTCTAGTCAGCTAAGAAAAATATTGGAACTACCAAACTCCATAGGCAGAAGGACCCGAGCCCCGGCAGGTCACTGTTTTGTGAGCAGTGCAGCTGAATAGAGTCCAAGCCTGACAGTGCAGGTATAAATGAATTCGGTGCCCGGTGGCATTTACCTGACTTGGGGAGGACGACCAGCATGTCATCGGTGAGGCCCATGGGTGGGTAGAGCTCCTTGAATGTCTTCATGGCCTCGGGGTTCACCTCCTGGATTCTACCTGCATCCAGAGATCAGAATTAAAGCAAATCTCCCCAGCTCAACCCTTGTGAAAGCACATGACATGGTTCCTTTGCAGCTGGATGGACAAACCGAGGACTGATGAAATGATGACAGACCATATGCCAGGAGAGTGAGGGAATGAGACGGATGGAGAGGCAGTTGTGTGAATATAGGATCAGCTAGATGGTTGGAGAGAGGAATGTGTTCTGGACCCTTGAATAGTCGAAGCTTTGATGTACTGGACAGTGAAACCCTGCATGCTGGGCCATGCTGCCAACAAACAGACCTGTTACAGGATCTCCGTGGTTTCCAGCATTCACCCGGCAGTTAGTGAGAGCTGGCGCCACTGAAACATGGCTGTTGGTTAAAACTCTTCCCTTTGCTTGGGTTGTGTCAGCATGCCCTTGGGGTGTGGCAATGCCACTGTGCCCTCAGGACTGGCGCTCAGGAATCGTCTAGGGAAAGAGTTTGCTGGCACCAATGTTTACAAAACAGCAACTATTAGAAAATAGTCACAGGAACATTTCCAAGTTCCCTTCAGCCCAGAACAGAAATAAATCAGTGTGGCTGGTATCCAGTCGAAGCTAGCCAACATGGCTCCGTTCTCTATCTCCATACTCCCCCATCTAGCTAGCCCCATCACTTGAGGAGCTGAAGTCACCATAGGTGCTGGGTACCTTTCTGAATACTGAACACAACACACTGCTCATGCAAAAGGCAGACCAAGGACTCTCCATGGAAATGGTTCATCAGCCAATTTCAAGCAGCAAATACAGCTGGAAAACTCGTAAGCTGCTCATGGGTCACTTGTGACCAGAACTAAAGCTACCCCTGTCCCAAGGGTTTGGTCAGTTTGCTTCTCTCTGCTCAACAGCCACCTCTGCTCTAAACTAGCGGTTTTTGCTTGCCCCATGAGTGGGCCTTGGGGCAGGGTTCGCTGTCTGGTCCAGCCATTGCCCAAGGTCCGCGGAACAGGCTAATAGCCCCAGTGATGGGCAAACCCAGGTCTCCCAGCTGAGCTCACACGGTAAAATACACGGACGCCTCTGCAGGGGCCAGGGCTTTACTCAGACAGGCAACTTAGTGCAGATGCTTGAGTTGTGATGCTGGACAGAGAGGCCAGGAATCCTGCCTCGGCCAGGTGTCGGGGGACAGCTCAGCTGCTGGGAGCTTCACCAATCCCGCCTCAGCTCAGTGTTGTTTCCTCCTGCAGTGTGTGGGCCACGTCCCTGTCTCCCATCACCTACTGTAGAGCTGCAGGGTGGTGCTGCTCTTCCCGTCGTCGTCCTTGAAGGTGTACACGATGGCGTAGTTGGTGTAGTCCGTCGCCACCACACGCATGTCCTGCTTGCCCATCTCTGTAGACAGAAACCAGGTGATGGCCAGATACTGCAGTGTCAGATCCTCCCTTTCTTCCCCAGCTACCACCCAACAGCTGCGAGAGGGGCAGTGTGGCCTAGGGGAGAGAGCTGGACTGGGGCTCAGAAGACCTGGGTCTGCTGCTGGGCAAGTCTATGTGTGCCTCGGTTCCCCCATGTGTCAAAGAGGGATACTGATACCCACCTCCTCTGTAAAGCACTCTCAAACCTACTGCAGAAAACAGCCACATAAAGGCTAAATATTATTGGTGTGGGTGCTAGTGCTTTGCACATGGCTTTTTCCTGCGGTATTTTGGGTCAGAGCTTGGGCAATGGCTACGTGGGAGTATCCCCACATAGTCCCAATAAACCTCAAACCCCATGGGAACTCAGAGGGGGCACGTTCCACCGGCCAGCCCTGCCAGTGCCAGTTTGTCCCACCTCACCTGGGCTGGTTGGCATGTGCTGAAACCAAGGAGATCACAGTTGTGTCTTATGGCTGCTGCTCCCATTGGCTCAGGCCAACCTGATCCAAAAAGATCCTCTGGCCCTGCTGCTGCAAACGGCTAGACGGGCTTTGAACAGAAGCATGTGACCAGGTGTGCAGTTTGCCTGTGCAGGTGCTAGGACTGAAGGCACAGATCAGGGAACCTTCTGCAAATGGCTGGTTCTGGTCATTTGCCTTGGCACGGCTCTAATTTGCACACACGGTTGTGGTAACTGGGTGTGCAAGCTCAGCATGCAGTTGCACATACACCCTTTACACACTCAGTAATGACAACATGACTCATCTTGAGAACTTCACCTCTCGTCAGGTGATGGGTCCGGCTCAGATAAACAACACTGAGGCGATAACCACCAGCTGGAAGCAAAGGGGTTGCTGGGGCTGACGTCCCCAGCACTGGCATCTCTGGTGGGGAGGCAGAGCACGGAGGTGGGAGGGAGTCCTGTTGCTCACCTCTCTCTCAGGGTCAGCCATAGAGTCCTCATTGTGGCCCCTTCAAGGGGCGCTCCCCTGGATGCTGGGGAGCTCGGGCAGGATTGCTTCGCCCTACAGTATAGCTCCGCCATAGCTTCCCCTAAGGCAGTGCAGCTGCGTGTCATGCCCAAACCATGGCACCGGCTCCGGGCACCATTTGGCCCTTGGCAATTGACCCAGGAGCTCTTTGAAAATATATGACTGATAAGCAGCAAAGGCATGTGACTGAGCCATGAGCCCCCTGCCCCTGTGCTGGCCAGCGTGGAGCGCACCAGCCACCCAGGACGTACGCGAATTGGTGTAGTGACCCAGCTGCCCAGTCTTCTCAAAGACCAGCTCCACTTTCTTACATCCGTCTGGCCTGAAAAACAACAAATGACAAAACAAGCTCATGTTAAACCAGAATGTGAGACATCCAGACCACCTGGCATCACCTGGGTGAGGAGTGAGCCCCTCCTGACCTGGGGAGGGGACATGGCACCGCTGGGGGTGGGCATGAGCCTGTCCCAGCGGGGGAGGGGACATGGCACCGCTGGGGGTGGGCATGAGCCTGTCCCAGCGGGGGAGGGGACATGGCAGTGCTGGGGGTGGGCATGAGCCTGTCCCAGCGGGGAGGACATGGCAGTGCTGGGGGTGGCCATGAGCCTGTCCCAGCGGGGGAGGGGACATGGCAGTGCTGGGGGTGGGCATGAGCCTGTCCCAGCAGGGGGAGGGGACATGGCATCGCTGGGGGTGGGCATGAGCCTATCCCAGCGGGGGGAGGGGACATGGCATCGCTGGGGGTGGGCATGAGCCTGTCCCAGCGGGGGGAGGGGACATGGCACTGCTGGGGGTGGGCATGAGCCTGTCCCAGCGGGGGAGGGGACATGGCACCGCTGGGGGTGGGCATGAGCCTGTCCCCGCGGGGGGCGGGGACATGGCATCGCTGGGGGTGGGCATGAGCCTGTCCCAGCGGGGGAGGGGACAGGGCAGTGCTGGGGGTGGGCATGAGCCTGTCCCAGCGGGGGAGGGGACATGGCAGTGCTGGGGGTGGGCATGAGCCTGTCCCAGCAGGGGGAGGGGACATGGCATCGCTGGGGGTGGGCATGAGCCTATCCCAGCGGGGGGAGGGGACATGGCATCGCTGGGGGTGGGCATGAGCCTGTCCCAGGGGGGGAGGGGACATGGCATCGCTGGGGGTGGGCATGAGCCTGTCCCAGCGGGGGAGGGGACATGGCATCGCTGGGGGTGGGCATGAGACCATCCCGGATGTGGGGAGTGGATGTGGCATTGCTGGGGGGGATGTAAGCTTGTCCTAGCTGGGGGAGAGGACGTGGCGTTGCCAGGGTGGGTGGGTGGATGAGCCCGTCCTGACCAGAGGGGTGCAGGGAAATTTAGTGGAGATTTTCATTTGTGGAATTTTACTGTCCAAATTCCTGTTCGCTGGCAGAAGAATCCCGCTGTGGCCATGTCCCATGGGAACTGGTGGTACACACAGGGCTGGTGCAACCATTTAGGTGACCTAGGCGGTCGCCTAGGACGCAGGCATTTGGGGGGCGCCATTTTCTTCGGCAGCAACCGCGGCAGCCGGCATTTAGGCAGAGGGAGCTGGGTAGGGGAGCGCGGGGAGGGCTGCCTGCAGCAAGGGGAGGGGGGCAGCACACAGGGGAAATCCCCACCCCAGCTCACCCTTGCCCCGCCTCCTCCCCGAGCACACCGTGGCTCCTTCACTTCTCCTGCCTCCCAGGCTTGCAGCGCCTAAGCTGATTGGCGCTCATGTGCGGAGCAGGGGTGAGATGGAGCAGGGGGGTGCCTCAGGGTGGGAGGTGGGGAGCTGCCGTAAGGGGGGTGCCTCAGGGCGGAGTGGGGGAGCTGCCGCGGGGGGGGGGCACCTCAGGGCAGGGGTGTGGGGTGGGGAGGGCGCAAGGTGGAAGTTTTGCCTAGGGCGCGAAATATCCTTGCACCGGCCCTGGGTACACATGGAGTGACCCATGGTGCCCAGTGAGGAGAGCACATGGTAACTTCAGCACCACAGTCCTCTGCCATGGAGCTAGAAAGCAGGGTTCTCAAACTGCACCGCAACCTCCTTCTTACAGCAAAGTTACTATATGACGGGGGGTGGGGAGGGGGCATGGGGCGGGCAGAGCCCAAGCCCCGTCGCCCCAGGTGGGGAGAGAAGGGGCCACAGATCGAGCCCCGTCGCCCCAGGTGAGGGCTCAACTCAGGCTTCAACTTCAGCCCCGGGTCCCAGCAAGTCTAATGCTGGCCCTGGTGACCCCATTAAAATGAAGTCATGACTTTGGGGTCCCCACCCACAGTTTGGGAACTGCTGAGCTAGAAGAAATGCTCTGCAGATGCTGCCAACCACTGTAGTTACTGGGCATGGCCAGTAGGAGGAGACAGGCAGGCCCAGGCCAGGCCAGCATGCTAAGATCACTTACAAGGGGTAGCCAATTTTGAAATGCAGATTGTCCTCTGGCGTGACGGTAACGATGGCTGCAGATGTCTTCATCAAGTCCTTCATTTTCTGGAAGATTGGGCAGTTCGACACCGCTGCCATGATGTGCCACATCCCTGAGAACTGCAGCATAGTGTTCTGGATGAGAGCTTGGAAAAGAGATCGCCACCCCGTCCTGCCAGCCGCAGCCCTCAGCTCAGTGTGCTGGACCAGCCGGGAGCCTGTGCCCAGGAACGGCACCCAGAACCTTACTGCTGTTTGTTACTCATTGTGACAGCTCTTATCTTCCAAAGCACAATACACAGGTCAGCTGCAGCATCCCTGCGACACTCTGCACCCCATACCCACCACAGTGATAGGATTATGATATAATTATGATGCATCTTCTACAAAACATGTCATGGGAGGTGTCAATGGAAAAGTTATGGTTTGCTGAATATGATTATCCTATTTGCATGTATCATTTTTGTATCTGAAGTTATGAATATTGACTATGCACCTGTATTTCAAGTGTTTGCTCCTGGGTAACAGACACAAAGTACAGGTTTCAGAGGAGTAGCCGTGTTAATCTGTATCAGCAAAAACAATGAGGGGTCCTTGTGGCACCTTAGAGACTAACAAATTTATTTGGGCTTAAGCTTTTGTGGGTAAAAACCCACTTCATCAGATGCATAGAGTGGAAAATATAGTAGGCAGGTATAAATGCACAGCACATGAAAAGATGGGAGTTGCCTTACCAAGTGGGGGGGTCAGTGCTAATGAGCCAATTCAATTAAGGTGGAAGTGGCCTATTCTCGACAGTTGCCAAGAAGGGTGAATATCAAGGGAGGGAAAATCACTTTTGTAGTGCTAATGAGGCCAATGCAACCAAGGTGGCCCATTTCAAACAGCTGACAAGAAGATGTGAGTATCAGCAGAGGGAAATTAGTTTTTGTAGTGACCCATCCACTCCTAGTCTTTATTCAGGCCTAATTTGATGGTGTCCAGTTTGCAAATTAATTCCAGTTCTGCAGTTTCTCGTTGGATTTTGAAGTTTTTTTTGTTGAAGAATTGCCACTTTTAGGTCTGTAATTGAGTGTCTGGGGAGACTGAAGTGTTCTCCTACTGGTTTTTGAATGTTAGAATTTAGTTAGTTTGTTATATGCTCGGTGACAAGCCTTGGCTTTGGTTAGAGATCTGGGGTGCAATTGACCTGGGGTGAGTGACTGGTCCTTTGGGTCTGGGCGTAGCTGCCTATTGTTGTGAACTTTGGTGTAAGGGACTATCTGACAAAGGCAAGCTAGACCAGCGTGCCCAAGGGGACTGTCTGACTCCGTGCTGCAGCAGTTATAGTGCCTGAGCAGTTCACACTTGATATTTGGTGAGTGAAATCTAATCATAGAACATACACCCAGGCTGGGGTTTGTGCCCTGCTTCTAACCAGTCTGCCCTAGGCTGGCACCCATGGGCATGGGCAGGAGCCACTCCAGCTGGCTTGGCAGTGCTGTTTGGGAGGGAGGCCAGAGGTGAATTAGAGCCTCGGCTGTGTGCTGGCGCTTTGCACAGGGGTGCAGGGCAGCAGCTCCCCCAAGGCATGCAAGTGCTGGGGCCCAGCCTGGGAGCTCAGTTACTCTATAGGCAGGGCCGGCTCTAGGCACCAGCAAACCAAGCGCGTGCTTGGGGTGGCACATTTCCAGGGGCGGCATTCCAGCCATCCTTTATTTTATTTTTTTTTAATTCCAGTGGCAAAAGCCTAGAGCCGGCCCTGGCAGCAGCAGCGCGTCGTGCATGGGGGGGCCCTGGGGCCGCTGCGGTTCGCGCCGTGGGGGAGCAGCGCCCACACCTTGTGGCTGGGCCGGGCAGGCTCTGAGACGGGGACACTCGGGCTGGGGGCTGCCCCGTGGGCACACGGAGCCGCCTGCAGGTACCGCAGGGCGGCCACCCCCCCAGCACCGCAGCCGGGGCTGGGCGAAGCGGACTGAGCCGCCCAGGGACTGCAGCAGGGCGGCCAGAAGCATCAGCATCAGCGGGGCCATAGAGGACGGAGCACTGCCGTGCGGGGCTCACTCCCGTTCTCCGGGGCTCTGCTCCCTCTGGGGCTACCCTGGCCCAGCTCCTCAGCCCCCTGCTGGGGCGGTCTCCTGGCTCTGCCCTCCCGGGTCCCAGCTGGTCCTGGAGGCGGGAGCCCTGGCTGGAGGAGTCCTGCTGCTTACCCCGACCCTGCCAGCGCCGGACCGGCTGGAGGTGAGGGGGGAGCCCAGGGCAGGGGCGGCAGGGGGTGCGGGTGGGATGGGGTGGGGAACCCAGAGCTGGAGCGTCAGGGGTGGGGTAGCCCAGGGCAGGGGCGGCAGGGGGTGCGGGTGGGATAGGGTGGGGAGCCCAGGGCAGGGGTGGCAGGGGTGCGGGTGGGATGGGGTGGGGAGCCCAGGGCAGGGGCGGCAGGGGGTGCGGGTGGGGAGCCCAGGGCTGGGGCAGCAGGGGTGCGGGTGGGATGGGGGGAGCCCAGGGCTGGGGCGGCAGGGGGTGCGGGTGGGATGGGGTGGGGACCCCAGGGCTGGGGTGGCAGGGGTGCGGGTGGGATGGGGTGGGGAGCCCAGGGCAGGGGCGGCAGGGGTGCAGGTGGGATGGGGTGGGGAGAGCCCATGGCAGGGGCAGCAGGGAGTGCGGGTGGGATGGGGTGGGGAGCCCATGGCAGGGGCGGCAGGGGTGCAGGTGGGATGGGGTGGGGAGCCCAGGGCAGGGGCGGCAGGGAGTGCAGGTGGGATGGGGTGGGAGAGCCCATGGCAGGGGCAGCAGGGGTGCGGGTGGGATGGGGTGGGGAGCCCAGGGCAGGGGCGGCCGGGGGTGTGGGTGGGGTAAGAGCCCAGGGCTGGGGTGGGCGGCAGCCAAAATTGTTTTTGCTTGGGGCTGCAAGCAAACCAGAGCCGGCCCTGTCTACAGGACTCAGCCGAGTGACAGTGCAGGTGCCAGCGGAGAGCAGGGTCTGGCCAAGGACTCTACAAAGCACAGTCAGAGGCTCCGACTCAAGCTAGCATCCCTAGTAAACCAGCTGGCTCGGGGTGAGCCATCCACTCCCACAAGTGGGCTGACCTGCGAGGCGGCAGCTCCGGAGAGCCCCAGCTATTCTCTGCTCTTTTGCTCAAATCCCCCCCTTATTTGGGAAGCGAAGCTGGAAGGAGTGTGAAGCCTCCCCGTGGGTGAGGCCCACCAGGGGTATCCCCCTGCAGCTGCTGGGTCTGACCACTGGGGAGATGGACCAGCCCACTCTCCACAGTCCTCAGACTTCCAGGGACAACTACACTGGCGCAGACTCGAACCCCTGCCCCAGAGGCGAAAGGCCTCACACCCTACTGGGCTACAACCAGGCCTTGGCTGCGTCACTCCTCTCCCTGAAGCATTTTGCCCCCTGCTTAAGTGGTGCAGAAAGAAGCTTTAATGTTTGATTGAGAAGAAGCGCGAGGACACAAGAGCTGGAGCAGCTGCTCCCTCCGAGTTTGCTGGGCCAGGGGTGGGTTGGGGTTCAGTGTGTATCAACTCACCCTTTACGGGGCTCGCACAGGAGGAAGGGGAGACCTTGCCTGGGGGGAGGGAGGGGCTGGACACTGCCTGGGTGTGTCTCTATCCTCCCCCCAGCTCCAGAGAGTCGAGGCAGCATCATACTGGGGCAATGTGTTCTCCTAATGGTGCCCCTGGAGAGCCAGGCTTGGAATGGACTAGCCCTGCTGGTGCCCAGCCCTGCCCTGCCCTGCCCTGGCAGAGTTGGGGGGTGGGACAGGAACAACAGGAGGCCAAATCCAGAGATCCGTACTAAGTTTTTACTCAGTGCTTGCCTGGGAAAGAGACTGCAATCAAAGGGGTTTGCCTGGAGTCAAGAGCTCAGGATTTGGCCCATGGGCAAAGCTGCAGGAGCCCCCAGGATTGGAGTGGCATGGAGCTGCATGCCCAGAGCACCCGGGGGAGCTTGCCTGGGCCAGCAGGGAGGTGCTGCCGATCAGGCTTGGGGCTGTGGGAGGAGGGACTGGAGGTCCCAGGCTGCAACAGCAGAGGTGCTGCAGGCCATTACTGAGGTATCTTGGCGGAGCAGCCTGTGAGCCCAGACTGCCTGGGGAAGCCTGCTCCATGGCTCTTTGCCTATCCCAGTCACAGAAGAGGGAGCCCCTCGCAGCGTGAGAGTGAACATTCACTCTGCCACCAAGGCCTGTTGGGTGTTACCTTGGCAGCATCGAAGTCTGGCTGCACGGGGACCTCAGCCCGGGCCTGGAATGCACCGAGCAGAGCCAGCGTAAGGCTCAGCAGCATGGCCGTCATCTTCACGACTGTCCCCTCACTTCTCTGCATGGACGGCGAACCTGGGGAGTACTGGAAGGTATGCGCCAGCTCCCAGGGGGCACCGGACTTTATATCCCTCTGCAAAGGGCCCACCGGGAGCCAGGGCGCCAGCCACAATTAACCACCCAGCCCAGCCCACCCTTTACATAACAGGTTGTGCAACAGCAGCGTGAGATAACAATTGGGGGTATCAGGTGACAGCATTAGCTGGTTTGTCTAATTGCTGAGCCACGGCTGAAAAACGTGTTCTCCGAGAGCCCCAGTGAAGAAAAGGCTCGTTAGCTCCTGAGCTAGCAGGTTGGACAGCGGAGCATTAGGATTCTGAGTTGGCTTAAGTCCCACTGAAATAGGAAGCAACACAGAACCCTTTGTCTCCAGGTGTGTATGTGTAAATCAGTCTCTGTTGTTCCCCTTCTCGGAGCAGACAGAGCTGGTCACTCAGTCAGACTCGGTCACTTGATAGCACTGGGGTTAGCCTGGACCCTCAGCAGCTAGAATGGAACCTCCGACCTCTAGGCTCTACAAGCTTCACTCTGCACTGCCTGAGCTAAAAGACTCTGCTCTCATAGCCAAAGCCGTAGCGAGCTCCAACCTTATATGGCCCAATCGCCAGTAGAGGGAACACTCTGAGTAGGCTGTATTTGCATCCCCAGGGCATGGGCTTCCAGCTGGCTGCCCAGCCAGCACGTCCATGGGCAGGACCCCCATCTGTTTGAAGTGAGCGTCACGGGAGGTAACTTCGAGTTCACTGAGTCACTGTTAGCACTGGGCACTCTGTGCCATCTGTGTGGCCAGCCCCAGACATTCAAAAATCACAACTCAGGGCTCCCAGAACCATGGGAGCAGCTTAACAATCATAAGATGTTTTGAAAGCAGTAACCGCTGGGCTCTTTTCCTTTGCCTTCCAGGCTTGGGACCTTTGTGGGAGCACTCACATCACAGTTACAAGCATTTCACTGCCAGAGGGCTCAAAACGTGCTGGTTTTTTTACTGAAAGCGAGAGTTTCCTGTAATTCCCTCATTCCAGGATTTGGGGCTTGAAAAAAGACACTAAAAATCATGAGACCTCTTGATAAGATAAGCAGAGCTGGCAAGGGAAGAATATGCTGCCTGAGCTCCCCAATGCACAGCTATGCACCCAGCTAGCAAACATAAATCAGGCCTGCAGGCACTAGCAGGGCATTCCCGGCCTGCCCAGAGGATTCAGGGGGCCTGGGGCAAAGCAATTTCGGGGGCCCCTTTCATAAAAAAAAGTTGCAATACTATAGAATACCGTATTCTCATGGGGGCCCCTGCGGGGCCCGGGGCCTGGGGCCATTTGCCCCCCCCCCGTCCCCTGGGTAGCTCTGGGCATTCCCGGCCTGCCCAGTAAAAATTTGCAAACTCAGAGTGGGCTGAGATCTGCCCAACAAATAACTCTCACTTGATTATGAGCCCAGCTCTAGCCCTGGTTGGGGACTTAGCTGTTCTCCCCAACATTTAAGGGGAACCAAGAGGCAGCAGCTGGCAGGGTGATGACAGCGGAGGAGGCAAGGAACGTGCCAGTGCCCAGGAGAGCAGGTGGAATCCCTGCAGGGAGCCTGTGCTGCTGGCAAACCAGGTGCCAATTTATGCCAAGGTCCCCATGCCTTACTTGGAAATTGACAAATGCCTAGCTGGACTGAGTCAGGCTCATCTGTGTGCAGGGCCGTCCTTAGACATTTTGGTGCCCTATGCAGCTGGCCTCAGGCCTCCATGTGGGGGCAGGAGCAGGCTTGGTGAATGGGGGGAATCAGCCACCAGCACTCACCAGCAGCACGGCTGGGAGCCAGCATAGCGTAGCGGGCTGGGGCTGGGTCACTCCACTTCCCGCCACCCGGTGAGTGCAGAGTGGGCTCGACCCCTGCTGCAGTCCCCTAGGATGTTGCTCAGTGGGTGTGGAGCAGGGGCGAGGGCTTTGGGGAAGGGGTGGAGGGGGGCAGGAGATTGGGCTGGCCGCTGGAGCAGCATGCAGCTGTGTAGGGCACCAGGAAATCTGGGGCAATTTGGTGCCCCTAATTTCCTGGTGCCCAACGCAGCAGTGTACTTTGTGTATGGGTAAGGACGGCCCTGTCTGTGTGTTAATATTGTTAAAATAGGTATTACCAATATAAAAACCAAGCTGTGTGTTTAGTCTTTATTGGGTGCTTGTGAGTTGCTGCCAGCATTAATCTCATTTCTAACATCTGTGTCCTGTGCTGTGAGGTAATATTTGAGCATTTGTGGTAGAAGCCTCTGTAGTGGTGGAAAGCACCAGACAGGAGAGACATTAATTAGTGTGAAATGCTGACCTACAACAGAAGGTGCAGAGAAGACCCGTCAATACCAGAGAAACTGTTATGGAACATCAGAGCATAAAAGACTTTGTTGATTGCTTTCCCCATGAAGAGGAGACGTGGAAGTGACTTCCTCCCAACAGCTGAGCTGGAAGTTCAGAGAAGAGAGAAAGGGAATAAAAATCCCTGACAAGGAGAAATCGTATCTCTGTGCTGCTTGGACTCTCGAGGGCAAGGTTTTCCTGGCATAAGTAAGAGCTCCCCAGTGTTTAGCCTGGATTAGCCCTAAGGGACATATAAAGCTTGCTTATTACAGAAGCTTCTATTATCTTTTGAAACTTAACATTGTAACTCCTGTGTGTCTGTATGTTTCCCCGCTTTAACTTTGTAAATAACTTTCATTTCCTTGTCCTAGTTAATACATTTTTAAATCATTTCTTACAGGACTGGCTATAAGTGTTGTCTTTGATGTGAGATCCAAGGTGCAAGTGTTCTGGGGTAAGTAGCTGGGACTGGAAGTAAGCTGAATATTGTTGTTGGTTTTAGTGTAAGGGCCCATCTATCACAAAGGCAGGCTCCCCTGGGGGGTGCGACAGATCGGAGTAACCGAGGGGATGGTCTGTGGCTCCACGCTACGGCTGTTGTAGTGCCTGAGGAGTTTACACTTAAGAGATGGTTGGTAAAAAACTAAGTATAGAACTCGCAACCAGTTTGGGGTTTGTGCCCAGCCGCCTGCCCTCAGGTAGGTTCTCGCTCGTGAGCCACGATGACAGAGCCCTCTGCCGAGAACGGAGGGTTGGGGGCCACGGTCTCTCAGGCCAAAGAGGAATTTCTATTTCACTGGAGTGGGAGGGGAGAAAACACACTTCACAGCTAGTGGGGAAGCTGCCATTTCAATGAGAGGAGCTTTCGCACCTGGCTTCTGATTCCCTGCATGCCAGCAACTGCAGAGCTGCAAATGGCTAAGTGCCTTTCCGAGGTCTCCCAGCTGTGCTCTCGCCCACTAACCCGAGCTCTGATCCAGCGACACAGCCCCACAGCAAAGAGCTCGCGCTGGCTGGGGCCACACTTACTACCTGTCTGCAAAGGTTGAATCTTGGTTTAAGCATCTAGAGCCCAGAGCTGTCCTAGGAGGCAGGTCCATCTGGGCCTGGCAGTGCTTTCCCGACCCTCTCTCTGACATTGTCCTGATTTTGCTGTTTTTATCCTTTGATGGTAGATCAGGCCAGTTTCTGCCTCCTTTCAATGCTTGCCACTGCCAGTGACTGCAATGGTGCTGAGTCCACCTATGCTGAGGCTGAATTTGGCCCATTCTGTTCCACTGTCACTGAAACAAAATCCTGTCCCCCACCCCCACCCCCAGTGAACCCTTGGCTCAGCTTGGAACCGCTCTGGGCGGCGGTCCCATATGCAGAGATCTATGCGCCTCAGGAGGCAGTGCCAGCCAAAGCGCCATTTCATCACCAGATGGAGTCGCAGAGAAACACAAGAACACTGGGTAGCCCATTGAGTACGGAGCTGCCTGAAATGGCCACAGTCCTGTGGGCTGTGCCGCACCCCTGGCGTGCCCCCTACACCAAGGCATGCGAGGTAGCCCTCAGAGCCTGCACCACGGGACTTCTTCACCCCACACAAAGTGGGGCTCTCGGGGCCCCTTGACCTGGCGTAAGGGGCTGGCAGAGGGGTGAGGGTCTCACCCATGGGCTTTAGGAAAGCCAAGGGGATGCGAGACTCACCAGCTCATTCTGTTAAAGAAACAAGGGGCATGGCCAAGCTGAGAGTAGCTGGAAAACCCCCATCCGTATTTCCAAGGCAGCGCTGGGATTGCTGAGGAAAGGCTCCTGCAGTGAGGAAAGCACGGCCCTGCCTCCCCAGGGTGGGGGGAGGAGATTGTGAGGCACCCGATGCCATGGTGAGGGGCCCCTAGAAGTGTCCAGCGCCCTGGCATTCACCAGTGGGTCTCAGCATCCATTGTGAACACAGGAGGCTCTGAGGTCAGGCCAGGCCTAGGGCTGATCTGACCATCCTTCTCCCTGTCACACGCAGGGCCACGTGTTCAGCTTTGTCTCAGCTGCCCTGTCTCTGCTGGCGTCTGCTAGAGAACTGGATTGTGCGGGCTGGGCGATAGAAGGGGGTTGTGCAGGATACACCTGCACTCAAACCATTTTCAGTGCCACGTCAAGGGTAGTGGTATCAACAGGTCAGTGTCGTCGTGGAAACAGGGCTTCTGAGGCAGGTGCTGTGCTGGTGTTTGCCATCTTGGCTGCCACACCAAGGATTGAACTGGGGACTTCTTGAGTGCCTACAGCTTGAGCTAAGAAGCCAACTGGCCATAGCAGGAGTTGGAACAGCTCCCAGGGGACCTGCGAATGTCCACCAGTGAGTTACAAGATCACAGCTGCTGCCACCATACGCCCATGGGACAGACTGGGGGGGGGGGCTGCGAAACCCAGAACTCTCCCCATTCCTCAGAGAGAAGGGTTAGGCTAGATTAGACTGGAAACTAATCCCGACTTGTATCTAAACCACCACCTCAGGCCAGCTCTCTGCCCCAGGCCACATCTCCGGCGAGCTACATCCAGCTCATCTATTCACTCCATGGCATAGACAATGTTCTGCGACCCACAGCCGCACCCCCAAGGCTGGGAGATCGAGAGCTAAGCCAGGCCCGGGCAGCACGTGAGTGGGAGACAGGCAAAGGCGACCCAGGCTGCAATCAGAAGTGATGCCGGTGCCTCAGTATTCTTCTCTCCAAGTCCATACTGAACCAGTGCAGAGGCTGTCACCACTTCTAGCCGGTGTAGGAAATCAAGCAAAGGGATTGTGTCACTTACCCCACTCCTCCTGGAGCATCAAGGGAAAGGTGCATTGTTAACATTCTGGCTCAGCTGGTGCACACTGCTGCCTGCTACCCCAGCAGTGGCTGTGGTTCTGGGCTGTGTGGCCAACCAGCTTTCAACCCCTTTCCCAAACCCAGGGCATCTTTGGATGAACAGTGTTTCATAAATGGTGGCCTGCTGACTCAGGCACAGGACTAGGCGGTGGGAGGCTTGGATTCTATTCCCAGCTGTGCTATAGATGCCATGGGTGACCTGGAGTGAGTCATTTCACCTCTCCGTGCCTCAGTTTCCCATCTAATGAAATGAGGATGATGACACCTACCCTACTGGGTAAGGTGCTTTGAGCCCCTTGGATGGAACCATGCGGTGTAAGTGCCAAGTCCCCCGCCCTCCCGCGCCCAGGGAAGAGCTCTGTGTTGAGTTAGTCCCTGCGAGAAGGGAGACCTAGTCCCAATCACCCTTTGCACTGCAGGGCCAATACAAGCCTGTTCCTGGGGGGTGAAGTCTGGCAACTGCCAGGCTCCACCTCACATGCATCCGACGAGGTGGGGATTCACCCACGAAAGCTCATGCTCCAATACGTCTGTTAGTCTATAAGGTGCCACAGGACTCTCTGTTGCTCTCTAAAGAGAGGTGTCCCTCAAGACCCTTCCTGACGAGGCGCGTAGAGCAGGGAGTCTGTGGTGGAGGGAGGCTTCAAACCCCAGGCTCATAGTTTGCAGGCCAACACCCCAAGCCTGGACCATCCTTTCTCCCTGAAGGGAGGAAGGAAGAGGATTTCAAAGCTGCAGGGTTTGGTCTCAGCACAGGGATACGGAACACGGGCTGTTGATCAGCTTGCAATGTGGAAGCTAAGCTCATGCCATGTGGAGAAAAGATTATCCCTGCATTGCTGTCCAGTTCCTTTGGCTGGTGATGGGCAAAGCTCACAGGTCTGAGTAAGCAGGACATTGGTCACAGCTGGGACCATCTGTGAGATGGACACCTCCTCACTAGGACTGGCCTGAGACCCAGCCAGGCTGCTGACCAGTCATCCCACAGGAAGGAGTGGAAGCAACAGGAACACTGACAGCCAAACTCTTCCCCAGCGAGGCACTGCTGGAGGCTTCTGTAGACCTCACTGATCGAAGCAGGGGCTTTGCATCTTCTGCCTCTCGGCGGCCAGCTCAGCTCAGCGTGTGGCTTGGCGCCTCATGAGTTCTGATGAGGGGGATATCGCTCTGGCCCAGGAACCCATTTCGCACAGGGGCAAGGTTAAGAACAGGACTGGTGGGTGGGAGCAGCGGGTCTGAATCTGCAGCGCGGCCCCCTCCTGGGGGAGAGACCAGAACCCACAACAGAGGGAGATGAGGGATAATGTGGCTTGAGGGAATCAGTATCCCCAAGAGGTGTCACAGTCGTCAGCCCCGTATTTACACAGAGAAGGGCCGAGGTTTGCCCAGACAAGACTGGCTCAGCCTGTACTCCTAGCCCCACCTTTGCTGAGCACTGCCCACATCTTACTCCTCACTAGACTTGGGCTTGGCTGGAGCTTGGGGCTGGGGTGTGAGGCTGAGTCAGGGCTGGGATTTGGATGCCAGGATCCCAAACTCCACTGAGCTGTTGTGGGGAGATTTCAAATCCATAGGGTGGAAATCTCCCTGGCTCATCTGACCTCTCGAGACTGCCCCTGTCTTGAGTCAGACAGTTCCCGTCCCCTCGCAATGGCCCATGTGCCCAAAGCCTTTGTGAGGAAGCAAGTGAGAAGCGACAGGCTGGTGTTTTACGTCTCGGTTTTACTCGGGGCAGGAGGGGCTGTTCTACACAGAAGCACTAGCCCAGTGGCGCACAAGGCTGCAGAGCAGAGACGGCTACATCTATGCAGGGAGGATCTGGGCCGGCAGGTCAGTGTGTCACTTTCTCTCTGAAGGAAACCTGGAACGGTGTCTCGCAACCTCCGCCTGGAAGGGAGAAAGGAAATGCTGCTTAGACATCAATGACCTTCCCAATGCCTACCCCAGGACTTGTAGCATAGCCAGCAGCCTCTCCCATAGCTGCTTAGCCCAGGCCAGGACTTAGGGAGACCCTGGGTGGTGACACTGAGCCAGAAAGACCCACGGGGTCTGTCAGTGTCCAACAACCCTGAATCCCTTTCTATTCATCACAGCCCTGTCCTGTCTCTGCCACCAGGGCCCCACGCGCCCTTTAACGAGGGGACAGACATATTTTTGGTGAGCTCCAATTTGGGCCAGAGCAAAAAAATGCCTTGTAAGTCAGTGGGCGATCCCTGCATGAGCCTGCCTGGCAGTGTAAAGGCCGGCAGTGTTCGGCACATCCCACGCTGGAGGCAGGTGCTGCTCCTGCTGGGAAAGGGTTAACTGGCTTCTACTAACTCTGAGGTGGGTGATTCATTCCCTCCCCCGCCCCCCCCCCCGAAATAAGGGAGGTGGGTGTGGTTCTGTAGAGAGAGGATCTAGTCCTGAGGGAGGAGCTGGAGAAGCAGCCCAGGCTGCGGAGCAGGCTGAGATGAACTTTATGTTCATTTTGATGTTCAGAGGGACGGTGCCTGTGGGCCATGTCTCAAGCAGGCTGGGAATGGCACTGGCTCAGAGAGAGCCTCTCTAAAGGCACACGCTGTATACACAGCTCTGGCGTGCTCTCCAGTCTGGAGCAGTGGAAGAGACGCCACCCCCGAGAAGGGATCCTACTCACCTATGCAGCCTCCGTCATGCATTTGTCTGGGGAGAGAAGGACAAACAGAGATCAGCTGCCATGGGCACCCGCCTTTGGAGAGCCCCACTGGCCAGAACCCATGGGGGAACCCAGCGTGAGCCTCTGCTTAGGGCTTCCCTGGGCTGTTAGCCAGGTGCAGGAAAGCTCAGCAAGGGGTGCAGTTCCTTCTTGCTCGTTTGCTGCGGGTTATAGCAGATCCAGGCAGGACTGGCAGGGGGTCGGGGCGGAGGGGCGTGGGCCGAGCCGTGCGGGGTTCGGGGCGGGACCGGCGGGGTCGGGGCGGAGGGCGTGGGCCGAGCCGTGCGGGGTTTGGGGCGGGGTGGAGGGCTGGGCTGAGCCGTGCGGGGTTCGGGGCGGGACCAGCGGGGTCGGGGCGGAGGTGTGGGCCAAGCCAGGCGGGGTTCGGGGCAGGACCGGCGGAGGGGCTGGGCCGAGCCGTGCGGGGTTCGGGGCAGGACCGGCGGGGGGTCGGGGCGGAGGGGCTGGGCCGAGCCGTGCGGGGTTCGGGGCGGGGGTGGAGGGGCGTGGGCCGAGCCGTGCGGGGTTCGGGGCGGGACCGGCGGGGGGTCGGGGCGGAGGGGCTGGGCCGAGCCGTGCGGGGTTCGGGGCGGGACCGGCGGAGGGTCGGGGCGGAGGGGCAGGGGCCGAGCCGTGCGGGGTTCGGGGCAGGACCGGCGGGGGGTCGGGGCGGCGGGGCTGGGCCGAGCCATGCAGGGTTCGGGCGGGACCGGCGGGGTCAGGGCGGAGGGCGTGGGCCGCGCCCTGCGGGGTTCGGGGCCGGACCGGCGGGGGGTCGGGGCCGAGGGGCGTGGGCCGAGCTATGCGGGGTTCGGGGCAGGACCGGCGGGGGTCGGGGCGGAGGGCTGGGCCGAGCCGTGTGGCGTTCGGGGCAGGACCGGCGGGGGGTCGGGGCGGAGGGGCGTGGGCCGAGCCGTGTGGCGTGGGGGGCAGGACCGGCGGGGGGTGGGGGCGGGGGGGCGGGGCCGAGCCGGGCGGGGTTCGGGGCAGGACCGGCGGGGGGTCGGGGCGGAGGGGCTGGGCCGAGCCGTGGGGGGTTCGGGGCAGGACCGGCGGGGGTCGGGGCGGAGGGCGTGGGCCGAGCCATGCGGGGTTCGGGGCAGGACCAGCGGGGGGTCGGGGCGGAGGGGCTGGGCCGAGCCGTGTGGCGTTCGGGGCAGGACCGGCGGGGGGTCGGGGCGGAGGGGCTGGGCCGAGCCGTGTGGCGTTCGGGGCAGGACCGGCGGGGGGTCGGGGCGGAGGGGCAATGGCAGAGGGATTAGCAGGGGCACTGCAGTGCTTTGCGTTGCTACTGCAGGAAGCTTTGCGGTTTGCTCACTGTGCCTGCCCCGGGCCGGTCCCATTAGTCCCAGACGTTGCTGGGCCTCTGTCCAGGGAGCAGGACCTGCCCTGCCTCCTTTCCAATGGGTTTAGCTACTTTAAACTTATTTGGCGACTAGACGTCACCTCTGTTCCACATCCCCGTGCCCTCAGGAGACGGCTGGGCTGCTGCACTAGGGCTGAACCTCACAGCTCGTGGTCACTCCTGTGAGCAAGAGTCAGCAAGATTTTTTTGTTTGCTGGGGTGGGGCGAGTGCAGGTGCTGGGTGCTCTGGGCGAATCCCTCGGTCGGTCTCCTCTGCCCTCCAGTGTGTGCAGAGAGCTGAGCTCCTGCGGAACTGGGTCTGGGGGCTGACGGACCTGCCGGCAGTGAGGATAGGCCCTTGCTGCTTGGTGAGCCTGATTCCCCTAGCGCAGCCCGAGTTCCTGAGGGGCTGGCACTACAGTCCAGCATCCTTCCCAGTCCGGGCAGGCTAAACTCCAGACATGGAAGAGTCCTCGTTTAGCGGAGGGTTTGCGGAGAGGTGAACGCTGCAGACCCCTCGGACGCAAAACCAAATGCCAAAGAGAGCAGCAGCTAATCCAAAGTGTGGGTCAGCTCTGCGATAGAGCTTGTGGACCGGCTAGGACGTCACTCCACATTCAATCCTAGCCTAGGGCCCAGGAGCAGGGAGCTTTACATTGCTCAGACAACGGGAGCATTTCCTGGCCGTATGTGTAAGAGTCACAGGCTCCTTCAAGTGATGGTGCTTGGCCAATGCTGCCAAGTGGATCAGCAGTTTCCCCCTCTGGTTCAGAGCAATGGAGGCAGCGTCCAGCTCGGCTGGAGTCATTGGATAATTAGGGGAATGTGTACAGTGCCCGTCAGTTTCAGGGACACTGAGAGCCTCCATTTCCAATCAAGTCAGCAGGGGCCAAATTCAGGAGCCTCTCTTTGGACACAGATGGCCAGATTGAGGCACCTACCTAGGACAAGGCTGGGCTGGAGCCTAAGTTCCCTCTAAGCTGCGTGGCCGCCCTGCAGGCTATCAAGGGCCATGCAGGTGGGGAGAGGCACCTCTCCCCTGGCCCCAGCCTCAGAGCTGCCAGGCCGGGGGAAGTGCCTCTCCCCTGGCCCCAGGCTGCTACGGCAAGAGAGGGCTGGGGGGAGTTCTGTCTCCACAGCGCAGCCTCGGGGAAGCCTGCAACCTGAACTCCTCATCCCCAGCCCCACCCTAGACCCGCACCCCCAGCCAGAGCCCTCACCCCCCCACACCCTATCCCTCTGCCCCAGCCCTGAACCCCCTCCCACACTCCACACCCCTCAGCCCCACCCCCATCACATATCACCTCCATATTGGTGCACATGTCACGCCGCACATGGCTGTAAAAACTTAGAGGGAACGTTGGCTCGAGCTACACGGCTGGGAACAGCACACAAGCAATCTGCATTGCAGCCAGGCTTGCCAAGTGCCCCCTGGGCTCCCCTGAGCTCCACGGGGCATTTCTCCCAATCTTATCTCTTGTCTTGTTTACCTACGGTTTGTTCTTACCAGTTTTTGGCAGCAGGAGAATAGCGTCCTCTGGGAGCCCCTGCGCCAAGGAGAACTGGGTGAACTTCTCCTGTAGTTTGGGGTTCAGCTCCGTAGTTCTGCCTGCAGCCAGGGAAGCAAGATGCTGGGGGTGAGAGTGAGCCCCTCCCGCTACAATCAGCCCGTCCATGCCAGCCTGTGTGTCAGCACTAGGCACCAGAGACCCACACCCCAGGGTCTGTGTCCGGCAGCCTCACCAGCGAATCCCCTTTCTGTGCATCACAACCAGCCTTGCCTCAGCTTGGGACACAACAGCCACTGCCCTGCCACTGGGCTCTGAGGCAGAGCCTCTGGTTCTGCAGGGCCCCAGGACCCCAGCCAGCTCCTTCCTGGGGATGAGCCCCCACCTCCTCAGAAATTCAAACCAGAGCCATGTGGAGTGGAAGAGGGTGTCTCTCAGATGGGGGGCCGGAGGGCTGGAGCCGAGCTCTGCGTGTCTGCTGGCAGGACAGAGGTGCCGCCCCTGGGCCACGTACCGTACAGAGTCACCATGGTGGAGGTGTCCGTGCCCTTGAACTTCTTGGCGTACAGCAGGGCGTACTCGTCGTAGTTGGTCTCCACCACACGGATGTCGTGCTGGCTGCCCCAGCCTGCAGGGGGCATGGACAGAGGTGCAGGGCAGAGATGAGCAAGCACAGATACCAGTGCATATATGGAGCGGGGCTCCCCCCCAGGCCTGACACCCCCAGCTAACGAGCGGGGCTCCCCCCAGGCCTGACACCCCCAGCTAACGAGCGGGGCTCCCCCCAGGCCTGACACCCCCAGCTAACGAGCGGGGCTCCCCCCAGGCCTGACACCCCCAGCTAACGAGCGGGGCTCCCCCCAGGCCTGACACCCCCAGCTAACGAGCGGGGCTCCCCCCAGGCCTGACACCACCAGCTAATGAGTGGGGGGGGCGCTGCCCCGGAGCTGGTGTAAACAGGCATTGCCGCCAGTGGAGCGGAGACGATTCATGCCAGCTGGTAGGGAGGCCACACCCCCGATTCTGAGCCCGACAATCCTCTCTTTGGGTGGTTTGTCCCCCATCTGGTACTGAGACAAAACCGCACGTGGTTTGCCCGATATTGGACTGGTTACAGCATTTAGAAGAGCCCCAGGCCAGGGCACGCTGGCCGGAGCAGGCAGAGCGCTCCTCAGCGTGGTGCCCCGTGCAGCGGGACCTGGAACGCCCACGGCAGCATTTGGTTCTAGAGACACAATTTTGTCCTCCGAAGAGGAGAGTTAGGTGCCCCCTGCTCTGCCAATCCAAATGCTCCTGTCACTCTGCCAGAGACTCAGACGCAGGCTGAGGGGCTCCGCAGTGGTGACCCTAGAGCCCAGCATGGTCACGCGACAGATCCATGTCAAAAACTGCCAAGATGACTGAAACGTGGGGCTCTGCACCCCCGCTCCCACTGACTCCACAGCGCTCCCACCCCTGAGTCAGGCCGTGGCAGAGTGTGGGTCAGGATCCAGGAAGCCAGCCCCGACGGCATTCGTTCTGGTGCCCTCTGCCCTGGCCCATTGCACGCACGCTTTCTACAGTGGCAACTGGACACCTGTGCTGGCCCCATTCTCAGGCTGAGCTCCTCAATCGCTGCTAAATCCTTGTGCTAAATCCGCTCCCATTCGGGACTGGTCGGGAGCTGGAAGGTGCCTCTAAGGAGAAAGCTGTGGGTTTATTTAACTAATGACTCCTGCCCATCCTGCCCAACAAAGGGGCAGACTGTCCTGCTCTCAGCTGCCTGGCACCGCCCGGGGCACAGCGTGCCAGGGCAGGGCGGGATGCTGTAATGGAGCCAGCACTGCAAGCACATGCACTCACGTGGGCTGGTGTAGCTGAATCGGCCTGGCTGCTCTGTCTTGATGTAAAGGCTGTTCCTCGTCTCGCACCGATCAAACCTGGGGCAGCGCGTGGGAAAGGCAGAGAACAAGCATGTTAGAGGGCTGAGGGAAGACGATTTTCCCATTGCCCCCACCAGCGATGAGGGAGATCCAGCGTCCAGCTGGTGGTGGGCAATGCCTGACGCCTGGCTGGGCTCCCTTCCTCTTCCTTACACGTGTACCTGGGTCTCATCTCATACCCTGCAGTCCACTGGCTTCCACACTGCCACTGGCACCAGGTGGAGGAGATTCAGACCCTGGGGTCTTTAAAACCAGCAGCCCCTGGGCTTGGGAGAGACACAGGTGTCTCCTGCACTCTGGCATCTGAGCCTTCAGCTCCCACTGGCTTCAGTGGAAGCTAGGGCCAGTCAGTACCTTGCAGGGACCAGTGTGGGGGGACCCCTATGGCCGCTGCTGGGAGAGCTGAAATTCCCCCAAACTCCACCGGCCAGACCCCACCCTTGGGTGCACAGCAAGCTGAGAGGTGCGACCCCCATGCTGCTGCCTTTCCCATACTGCTGAGAGAACCCCAAAGCCCCTCTAGGGGGCACAAGAGCCCAAGCTGGGATCCTCCGGCACTTGCCAAGGAAATCTGCTCACACAGCAGCTTCACAAAGATCGGCTCCGCTTTGGATGTGCTGAGCCTGCTTGGCAAGAACTCTGGGTTCCTGGCCTTGCTGCTGGATACCAGGACTCTCTACGCTGGCAGAGCGTGAGCTGGAGCGAGGCTCCGTGTCAGATATCGCCCCCCAAGCTGGCAGAGTCACGTCAGCCCTTACTGCCCCCCGTTACCAGCTCCTACAACGCATCTAGAGAGCCAGGCAGCCATCCCATCACCTGGCATCCACATCGCATGGCAGGGACAGGGAATCAAGGAATCAGGTCTCCTGGGATCTTTCCCAGCTCTGACACTGATTCGCTGTGTGACCTTGTCCCTGCCCCCCTCTGTGCCTCAGTTTCCCCATCTGTGAAATGGGTGACCCTGACTGACTTAATGGTCGTGGGAGCTAATTAATGGCTCCAGAGTGCTTTGAGATCCTCGGATGGGAGGGCAAAGTGTTGTTTGGACCCCCACGGGAGAGCTTTCTGTCTGACCCACCACAGCCCATGTGGGCAGCAGCCCCCCCCCCAGTAGTTGAAACAGAGCCTGCCGGGCTATGCTGGGAATCGTAGCTGAGAGGAGCTGTGGGGTGGAGACCCAGGGGAATCCAGGGCTGGGGCAATACAGAATGTCAGGTGCAGAGTATTCCAGGGAAACCCGGCCCCTCCCTCCCATGGCAGGGACAGGACGCTGTGCCCGGCAGCGCCCCCAGGAAGGGGGTAGCGGCACTTTCCAAGAGCTCCTGGCTGGGGCCTGCTGCTTGGACAGGGCCAGGCTGTGACTGACACCCTGGAGGCTCCAGGAGGGGCTGAGCCACAGGCAGCCAGATCCCCCCCAAGAGTCTGGTCAGCTCGGGGGGCTGGGCTGGGCTTCTGCTGCACCCAGAGGTGCTAGGAGGGAACGGTCGCTGCACTCCCCGAGCCCAGGCCCTGGGACTGAGCCCTGCCCTCGCTCCAGGGCGTAACAGGGAGGAGAAGGCTGCTTGGCCCCCCCACTCCCAGACCCGCAGACAAGGGGCACCGGACACGCACTGTCCATGTCAAGATGGGGACAGGACCCCAATCCCACCTGGGGTCTCCCTGGGACTGGCGAGAGCATCCCTTGGCTGAGGGACCCCAGCGCCAGCTGGGCCCTGGGAAGGGGGTGGGATGAGCCTTTGCGAGGTGGGAACGATGCCCTTCCCTCTCAGGCAGCGGCACCGCAGCCTTACTTGGGGTAGGTGGAGGTGACATTCAGGTTTCCATCTGCTGTGGGCATGACGACCGTGGTGCACATCTTCAGCACCTGCTTCTTCTCCATGAACCACCTGGAGCTGGAGGCCAGGCCGATGCTATACCACTTCCCTGTGAACTGCACACAGCCCCCAGTCACCACAGGCACGGCCAGGGCAGGCCAGACCTGGGTGCAGCGAGCCGAGGGTCCTGCCTCGGGCTACACCTGCTTCAGAGGAAAGTGTAAAAACCTCCCTATTGGCTGATTATTGGGAATAACCTGCCCACCTGGCTCTGCTCAGCCCCGGACAAGCGCCACCCACCCCTCTAGAGATGACCAAGCTGCTCATCTCTGCACAGCCCCACCCGCTGGAGGCTCAGCAGCTGAACCTGGATCCAAATGTTCCAGCTGAACCAGAACCCCAGATCCAAACACACTCTCAACTGGGGGGAGGGGAGTTCAGCACCCAAATCCAGCGTGGGAGCCCGATTCTCAGCTGGGCGCCAGCCACCTTCTTAGGGGCCTGAACCACCCTCTGCTCTGAATTGCCCTGCTCTCGGGACCGGTTGGAATCGGGATCCAGATCCATCCCTGCCTCTGAAAAGAGAAGGAAGGGAGCCAATCCCCTGGGCCTGGGCACACACAGGACGGGCCAGGTTACCTTCTCCTGCTGAAAGTCGGGTTGTACGGGGACGTCCTCCTGCCCCTGGAGAGCACCAACCAGGGCCAGCCCCAGGAGGCTGAGCAGCGTGGCCTGCATGCTTCTGTCTCTTCCCGTCCCTGTGGCCTTTAGAGCTGAGCTCTCGGCAGGGCAGAGCGCAGGGAGAGAGGCAGGCTGTGTGAGCAGGAGCCCCAGCAGAGCCCCTATTTATTGGGAGGCAGCTGACATCCCAGGGTGGGATAACAACCCTAGCAAATGCCAGCCCTCATCACGCCCCTGCGGAGCTGGGTTACGCAAGAGGGAGGGAGCCAGTGAGCAGCAGGCTCTGAAATGCAAAGGGCAGGCTGGGGGCTGGGCACCCACAAACTGCTCCCTGCTGTTGACTTTAGCTATTTGCCTCCCAATGCCAAAAACTCTCACAGCAGAACAGTGGCTCCCAGCCAGTTTTGCAACCCTCCCAGCCCCCCAGGAACAGCAGAGAGTTTGGCTTCAGCTGGCAGAGAATGAAAAGATGTAAACTGCAAAGAACACCACAGCCAAATCTATTCCTAGGGAGAGTGGGGCTGGGGGAGCAGATGGTTCCAGCCTGACCCAGGCAAAGGGTTTTCTACCTTTCCCCACATGCACAGGGCAACCTGTGTACTCACCCTCCGAATGGTTTGGCCATAGACTCAGGAAAACAACAAAAGCAAGACAAGTATCCGAGGGGTGGCCGTGTTAGTCTGTATCCACAAAAACAACGAGGAGTCTGGGGGCACGTTAAAGACTAACAGATTTATGGGGCATAAACCCCACTTCTTCAGATGCATGGAGTGAAAATTACAGATACAAACATAAATATACTGGCACATGAAGCAAAGCAAGACAGGAGAAAACCAAAGCGCCCAGCAGAGAGAGAGCACAGAGTGTGCCTCTCCACTGACGTGCTGCATGTCTCAGGTCCAAGGGCTCTTTAAAGCTGGATCATGTGATGAATCCAAGCCCCACAAAAGTCTTCTAAATTCTGTGTGACAGTCTCCTGTCTACCAGCCACAGGGTTGCAACTCAGGCTATGTCTACACTGGCAACTGAACGACAAAACTTTTGTCTTTCAGAGGCATTAGCCCCCTCCCCTGAAAGACAAAAGTTTTGCCGCAGCAAGTGCCAGTGTGAACCGTGCGTTGTCGGCAGAAGCGCTCTCCTGCCAACAGTGCAAACGCTGCTCTTTGGGGGTGGACGGTTGTTGTCGGCAGGAGAGCCGATAAACAGCGGCTACACCGCACGACTTTTAGCGGCACGGCTGTAGTGACATAGCCATGTCGCTAAAAGCTGGCAGTCAGGCAGACTCTGGTGCATTTCAACAGGCAGAGAAAAGAAACTCGTGGCAGTCCCAGAGCAACATACAGCACAAATTCATGGCAGAAAGCTAGGCCTGGCATTCCCTTCCCATGATCGAGGCCACCTGCTCTCTCAGCTGAGTGCTGCCTGTGACCATATCCGTAGATGTGTTCTGCATCTGGCCCCCCGGCAGGAATAGCCTGCTAGGGCTTGTTGGCCCAGCGAAGCAGCACAGCATATGCCCAGCTCCTTTGGGGTGGCTCAGATGCTCAGACCCTTGCAGGATTAAGTCCTTAATTAGCAATACTTGAAAGTGTCTCTTGAAATAAATGGGGGGTTGGTGTTTCTGCTGGCAAAGATCCTTCCCACAATCCAGAAGAGCAAGTTTGTGGCTACCACTGACGTGATGCACAGCAATACTGTGAGGAGGGTCATATCTAAGCGTGGCCTGCACAACCCATGCTCGTGGCAGCTCCATTGAAATCTGGCCCAGCCAGGTTTGATTTGAGCTCATCAGCCTTGATCCCAACAGCTCCTAAAGCTGTTCTTATTCCCCGTCCGGATGATTCCATGGGCTGCCCTAGATCCCAAGCCGACTATCAGCAGAGTGAGGACCAGCTCTCCATCCTGCCTGGAACTCTAACATGCACCAACTCTGGCTCATCCACAGAGCTCTTAGGGGCCCCCCCTGAAATGCAGTGATGAGCCTGGTCTCTGCAGGCATTTCTGAGCTACTTCCCCAAGGGTGAGTCTGCACTGCAATGAAACACCCAGGGCTGGCCCGGGCCAGCCGACTTGGGCTGCTGGGCTGGTTCATTGCAGTGTGGGTCCCGCCTGAGCTCTGCGCCCCTCCCACCTCGCAGCGTTCTAGAGCCTGGGCTCCAGCCGGAGCCCAAAGTCTACATCACAATGAACCAGCCCCGCGAGCCCGAGTCAGCTGGCACAGGCCAGGCGTGGGTTCTTCACTGCAGTGACACACCCTCCGAGGCTTGCTTAGCCGTCTCTCCCAGCTGTTTTGTGGGGTGGAGAGGGCAGATGTTGTATGGTACATCTCACCGCGGTTCGTGGGGACAAAGAGTTTTCTGCGTCCGTGTCTTCTGCAGGAACAGCAGAATAAATTCTAGAGGTGAAATCCTGGCCAAACTCACATTAACTTCAGTGGAGCCAGAGCCCTATAGGTCTTATTCCCACTCCCAGAAACCCACCGAATGCAGAAAGCTTCTCATGCCTCCTACAACAGACACGAGCCATTTCCTCTTCCAGACACGGAGCCCCAGGGTATTTCACTTTCCATGAATTATCTGGGAGGTGCCTTTACATCTACGTTTTTTATGTTCCTTGGCACACTTTTCTGTGCCTTTCCCTATATGCTTCATTGGCCAAAGGCCTTTGCTGTTACCGTCTGAACTGTCTATTTGTACCTCAAGTCCTACAGCATGGTTCAGTGTGTTGGCACCGTTTTTTACCCTGGCCTTCTAACCTTGCTGTGTGCCGCCGGGCGATGCACTGGCCCTGTTGTACAAACACACACAAGCAAGCCACGAGAGAAAAGCGTGATTGGCACAGCCTGCCCTCCCCTTGTGAGCCAAAGCCCAAAGGAAACTGCACCAACCAAGCCTGCCCCTCTGCCCCCTAATTGCCTTCACACGGGGCTTGCAGGGGAAATGTAGCATTGTGCACTGGGGTGAATTTCAACCTAAACGTGTTCATTTCTACAGAAGCCTCCCATGTTCGCTAAAAGCAGCAACCCTGCTTGGCTCTGTCAGTCCAGTCTGAGCTCTTGTGCCATTTGGGGTTTTCCTAAGGCCCCAGCTTCTGGAGGTCTGGGACTCGGTGAGAATCTCAGCTTTCAGTTAAAAAAACCAACATGGCAGTTTCTTGCTCTTGTGGTTGTGGAGAAAAGCTTGAAAATGTGACACCCCCACCCCACCCCGCCCCCCACTGCCAAAAGGCTCAGGAAGCAGAAGAGGAATGAAGAGAACCCAGTGGTGATAGGTTTGAAAAATCTCATGATTTTTAAGCCACTCTCATGATTTTGGGGGCCTGACTCATGATTTTGGCAGAACTGCGCTCCACCTAGTCACCAATCTCTGTCAAACAATGCCTCCTGCATGGGAAGCTTTAACGATTAATTTATATCCCCCTAACTCTGGCCTCCTGTCCAGTGACCTCCCACAGACCAGGTGCCTTAACTGAAGAACCCTTTGCTAGTTAAAGGATTTGAGTGAGGGCAAGTCTCAGTTGTCTGCACTGAATTCTAACAATCCCAAGGTCGTCAGTGTCTCCTCATCTATAAACTCCGTTGTCCTGTTTATCAGCTGAGCTGCCCTGCTCTTTACACAGGCTCTGGCCAGTCTGAGCTTGCGTGGCAGAGGGAAAGGATCTGGGCTTTGGTGCAATTCCCTGTCTTCACTAAATTGTAGCCGTAGAAACAAAAGCACTCGTTCAAGCAATGAGCTATCATCAGTCCATGGTGCAGCCGCTAGAGAAGGGGCGTGGTCTTGGCTTGTATCCCCAGAGCTGTATATATCCAGGGAGTTTCTGCTGTCACTTTGTATAAGGAACGCTGCCCCAGTCAAATATTTCCATCCCAAGGGCAGCACTGGAGAATGACACACCCTGTAGCTCGCAGCCCATTGCCTGCCCTTATCTCTGGCAGTCACCCTGTAAACCAGCCACACGCTAATCACTCCTACAGTGGGATTCTTTTATCTGTAAGATCTGGCAACCCTGCCCAGCTCTCTAGGCCCACTCCTCCCATTCCCAGTCCAGTCCTGCTCTGGGCACCAGCCGGGTTTGGTACAGTGTCACTCGGGGGAGGGCTGAGTGAAGACAGCCACAACATGAGGCCTGGAGGGAAAGGGACAGAAACCCGGGAAGATCAGGGCAGTGAGTGGAAGCCTCCCAAAGAGACCCCCCACCCCTAGGCCTGCTCCCTGCAGGAGGGAGGGTGTCTGGGTTTGCTCACCTCATTGTTAAACTGGAGAGAGATGATGAGCCCAAACGGAGTGAGCAGGGCCTCAGCCCGGCAGTCCTGAGGCCTGGCTTCTGTTCCGGGGTTGGCGAGGTGCCCCTCACTTAGTCAAGCCACCTCTCTGCGGCCAGCTTCCACCTTTGCATATGTGGATAATAAAGCCCCTGGCCTTTTGCCCGGGTAAGAGGTGCTGTGGAGCAGCCCTGAGGCTAACGCACAGTGCTGGGAGTCAGGGCTCTTGGATTCTAATCCCAGTTTTGCTGCTAGCTGACTCTGAGACCTTCAGCAAGGCTGGTGCCTCAGTTTCCCCATCTGTAGCACACGGGTCCTGCCGGGGAAATGTGGGGGTTAATACATTTGTATTTGTGAAGTGCTTTGAGATCCTTGCAGGGGAAGGGCTGTGAATGTGCAACATGTTTTTAACACAGAGATTTTCCTGAATATTAGTGCATCAGCCAGGACAAAGGGACCCTTCTAGAGTCCTGCCCTGCCCTGGCTGGGGCTCCCTCACCAAGATGCTCCCAGCTCCCAAGCCCAGCCTCTCCCCACAGCTCCTTCCCTGCCAGGTGTCTGCTTTCGTAACAGCTGCTTTTTCTGCCCCAGGCTCCCTGCACACATTCCCCATGTCCAGCTGCAGCCGGTTTCTCCTGCAGAAAGAGCTGCTGTGCCAGGGAGGCATTAGCCTTTATTAAAACAACGCCGAAGCCAGGCAGGGTGGGAGAGTCCTTGGGGGGTGGGGGCAGAGCGGGGCTGGGGTCGCAGCCTTTCCCCACCCAGTATCCCACTGGACTGTAAAAGCCCCTGTCCATAGAGATGGGGTCACAATCCAGCCCCATCTATTCCCGTGGCCTCCCTCCCCATAGTGTCTGGCCCATACACATTCCTGGCTTCACCCTCAAAGCCCCATTAGCCATTCGCATTGCCGCTGTGTCGGAGGCCCCCCTGCCATCGGGGCTGTACGAGAACAGAGTGAGAGACAGGCCCTGCCCTGAAACATTTACTGACTAAACAGACAAGACCAAGGGCGGGATTGTTATCCTCAGCTCACTGGTGGGGACTGGAGGTGCAGAGAGGGGATAGGACTTGCCCCAGGTCACCCAAGAGGTCTGGGGCAGACCCAGGACAGGATCCCAGCAGTACTGACTCTGAGCACAGATGGTGTCTGGAAACTGTCCCACCTGCTCCAGACCTTGCACTTGCAGGCCAGTTCTGGTGTCATTTACCCCCGTGAAATGGGGTCTTTGGTTTCAGAAGGCGTGAAAGCAGCAACTGGACTGAAATCTCTGTTCCGTTGCAGCACCGTGTGTTGGCTTCATGTGCATGTGGCTCAGATGTGCTGTTGCTTTTCACTGGCCGGGATGACAGGTAGGCGAAGGGACCTGAAATTAGCACTGCTAATAAAAGAGGATTTCTATTAGCTTAAGCAGCAGGGGTCTGTGGGTGAGGGGCAGGAGTACTGGGGTTCTAGGCTGAGCTCCCCATGGGGCTGTCCCAGCATGTGAGTCCCCAGAGCTGAGCCCCTCAGAGCTCGCAGGGGGTTTCAGTCCAGTTGTTGAAGGCTTGTTGGGTTGGCATCAGATGTTGACTATCCAGAGTCTAGGTGAGTGAACTAGGTAGGTCACCTGGGAACAAGGGCCTGGCTTCATGTTAAATAATGAGACTGACATTCATTTCTACAGCACCTTTCATCACGAAGGAGTCCAAAGTACCTGTACTAGAATCAGTGAACTACAGCCACCTCTGGGGAGGAGCATGGCAGCTGTTTAACAGGGCACAGCAACACGATGCACATTTAGGACAGAAAGCGAAGCAAGCTGTAACTATCTGAAACTGCAGGGGCGGCAGATTTGTGGGGTATGGGACAGGACACCAGGGCTAGCACCTTGACTCTCCAAAGGGTGTCGACAAGACGTAGGTACCTCTGCCTGGCAGTGATCCTTCTGCTGCTGCGGGACAGTGGCGCCCAGCAGGGCACTGGTCCCAGGCATTTTGCTCTGCCAGGGCTGGAGCAGTGGGATGCCCAGGAGATACTGCCAGCTGCCAGCTGAATTATGACTGCATGGCACATGGGCAGCAGGAACAATGAGCAGCGAACACAGTGGAAGGGTCAGTGGGGTTGCCTTACATAAGCTCCCCTGATAAACAACATGTGTTAGGAATTTCAGACGAGATTGCAAAACCCCAGTGGCTGGGCGTGGGCAAAAACAGTACCACTCCCCCTGGGGCTCTCTGCAAACGACAAGCCCACCCTCCCAGCAGGGGCCTTTCAATCCCTGTGTCCACTCAGCAAAAGCACGGGGCCCATGCAGGGGCTTCTCTCCCCCCTGAACATTCCTGCCAGTCCCCGCTCTGCAGGGCCTGGACACATCCCAGCCCAGGCTGCACGGGGTAAGCTCCCAACACGGCACACATCGAACACGGCTTAGCCTTGCTAAGCAGGTTTTTAACTATATTCCTCAAGCCCAAGCTCTCTATCCCTGTCCACCTTGCAGTCCCTCTTACAGAGCCAGCTCTGTAGGGAGTGACGCATACTGGTGTGTCCTCTCACTCTCCCCCGTCCCCCGCAGATGGTCGTTAGATCACGGCGCGTGGCCAGCCCCAGGTGTTTGGGAAGCCCCTGGCACATAAGGGTGCTAGTACAATAGCTCAATTGGGGAACACGGTTCCAACATGCTTTGGTAGCGTCTCCCCTGCAGGACTGGAGCATGTGTCGCCATGTTGCTGTGCTGCCATGTCATAGCTGGGTCCCGTGACACAGTAAATGGGACCAGTGGGTGGGAGCTTTGGGTTCTGTTCAGTGCGTGCTCCCGAGCTCACTGAGCTGTGGCTTGTCCACATGGGGAGGGTTTTGTAGATGATCATATGGACTTTTGCAGAATAACTAATCCAATGCAGCCAGCCTTGACCCATCTCCCCCTGCATCGGAGCACAGCATTCTGGGCAGGTGTCGCAGGGTGCATTGGTCCAATGATGGGTGCTATGCACTCTGGGATTCTTCTCGTGGTGTATTGTGGGATACCTTCGGAGCGCCACTGGAATTCTGGGACTTGGGGTCAAACTAGCACAGTCGCATGATCCTGCTGTCTCTCTGGGGAGGAGGGGAAAGGGCTGGGCTGGAAGGGCACAGTGTGCAGGTACGTGGGCGAGCATCTGGGACTGGAATCCAGCACTGGGTGAGCTGTAACTTACGGCTGGCGACAAGGGACGCTGGGATGGCGCCAGGTTGTGTGCATGGGGGGCAGGATGAGCGTGGCACCGTCATGCTGACTAGGGCTGGTGCCTCCACGTGCAATGCTGGGTTTTCTCGGCTTGCCCTGCAGGTGGCTGGTGTCTCTGTGGAGGATGAGGTGCATGGCTGGCCCTGCCCCAGAGCAGCTGGTGCTGCTGTGGAGATAGCACAGAACAACTGGCTGCATGTCTCCAGGAGATCCCCTATGGGACTGGCACCCCTATGTGGATCCAGCACAGTGGCGGAAGGGCTGCCTATGGCTGGAGCCATGGAGAAGGGGACTGTGACACTGCAGGGGAGGGGCCTGCACATGGCTAGCACCCCCAGTGCAAGGGGCTGCACCTGGCTGGCAGCACGGTGCAGGGTACAGGGTACCGGTTACATGCCTGGGGTCTCTGCAGATGCTCTGGGCTAAGTGGTAGCAGGGGTCAGAGTGGTAGAGGGGTCTGTGCAGGGGCCCAGCTGGGTGGATGGTTGGGGCCCTGATGGGGTTTCTCCTTTCAGCTTCAGCCCCTTGGCATTTAACCTCACGTGGGACTCTGGCTGAATGGACGTGTGTCCCCGAACCCCCGCTCCTCCCCAGATCAGCTGTTCAAGGTGTTGCAGGGGAAGCGCAGGCTGCCGCAGATCAGCCATGTTCAGGGACCAGGGACTGAAGCCGTGATAAGGGGACAGGGCTGGGGCTGGGACCCACACAGCCAATGGGGCAGGGGGCAATGGAGGCATCTCCAGCAAACCGGGTTGTTGAAGGACTGCAGACTTGCTCATGCCTCCTGCCCCATAGCACTGCCTGGCGCAACGTTCCTGCACGGAATGCCCTGCCGCAGGAATAACACTCACCACAGGGGCTGGAACCGTATGGGGCCCTGGGGGGGAATCCCACCTCCAACCCTCCTGGCACACTTGTATCCTTTTCCCATCTGCAAGGAGCACAGGGGCCTTCCCAGCCTGGCCAGCGTTTATTGTGGATTCCAGAGAGAGAGTGTGAGCTGGGCATCTGCTCCATGCCAGTCAGCACTGAGCCCAGCACAACGGCACAGCCAGCCCTGAGCAATTGAAAGGGGCAGCGCACAGGAGGCGGAAGCGAAGGGTTGCACGGCCGTGCTGCGTCAGTGTCGGGAGAGCAGGGCTTCCTCATGGGGACGAGCGCCGAATCAGGTCAGGGGAGCGGGGCAGTAGCAGTGAGGGGCAGCTGGGCCGGGGATCCCGCAGGAGGGCACGGGGGCAGTGATGGATTAGCCCCCGTGCCCCGACCCACTCTGCCCACTCGGCGCTCCTGCGGGGAAGTGGGGGAAGCCCCTGCTCCCCAATCCCGCTCCCCGGCAGAAGCACGGAGAGGATTGGGGGGGACTGCAGGAGGGAGGAGTGGGGAGCGGGCCCCACTGCTCTGGTGCAGGGCCCCACAAAACCCAAATCCGCCTTTGTGTGGTGGTATGATGTGGAAGAGACATGAGCCTGGGGAGTGAGGGGGAGCAAAGGCTGGGGGTGAACAAACACTAGGGTTAGGGCTACAGAGGAGACCCCAGTCCCACCCTTTCATCACTCCCTTGGCCCAGTGTCCACCTGGAGCTCCCCAGCCCTGGCTGAATAACTGGGCCACAGAGTTCACTGGCAGCTCCGGTGGCCGGGCTCCTGCGCCCAGCATGGCTGCAGACGTGGCTGGTTGGCTCGCGGGGTCTCTGGCATTTCCCTCTTCACCTAAATCTTCGTTTCTGAAAAGCAGATAGAGAGGGGCTGAGGGGAGGGGCTGCCAAGGGCCGCAGCCGCCACCCGCTGCCATTCAGTCAGCTTTCCTCTGATGAGATAAGGGACGTCCTTCAGAGCCAATGACTGGGACTGCAGGGACACCTCCTTATCCCGAAACATTAATGAGAGGGGTTTTGGGCCACTGCCCTGGAACAGACCCCGTTCCCCCCCAAAGGGAGCCCCCAGCCCATCTGACCCCATACACCAAGGAGCCCCACCCCATCTGACCCAGTCCCCCATGCCCCAGGGAGCCCCCCATGACATTCTATACCTTGGGGGTAGAGCCACCCTTAGGATTTATGGGGCCCTACCCAGTATTATTAAACTAGTGCCCCTATGCTCCACTGACGGCAGTCCCCAGCTGGCACCGCTGACCCCAATGTGTCGAGGGACCACAGCCACCACCCCCGCCCGCAGACCCCCAGAACCCCGCCATTGCTGACACACATGGAGGCGGCAGTGGCTCAAGGCCAGCTTTGCGCTGTCACATGGGGCGGCATCTTGCCGGAGCCCACGGCCCTCCTGCAGCCCCTCGCCAGTCCTGGCTCACCACGAGCATTGTGACAGGAAGTACCAAGCAGTAATAACTACAACAACAATACAAGTGTGCGTGCGCGTGCGTGACAGAGTGTGTGTTGGGGAGTGTGAGTCTGTGTGTATGTGTGACAATCTGTACTGGGGAACTGTGACTCGTGAGAGGCAGAATGTATGTGGGTGTGAGGAGAGCCAGCCTGTGTGTGAGACAGTGTGTGGGTGGCTGGGAAGTGTGAGAGACAGTGAGCGCACTGTCACTTTGTCACACACACACCCCCGCTCGGCCCAGCTCCCCCGCTGACTCCTCCTGTCTGTCCTGGCCCCCGCCGGAGACCCAGCAGCTCAGGCAGGCAGGGTCCAGGGAGGGACTCTGCTCTGGGCAGTGGTGGGCCAGGCCAGGGAACTGCCAGTGACCGGCCGGGCCGCTCTGGGCTCCCCAGGGCTGGGGCGCCAGAGCCGGCTGAGGAGCGAGGGAGGGAGGGGGTAGGGTTGGGGGTGGGGAGAAGCCCACCAGCCCAGCGCGGGGGAGGGGCTGGAGATGAGAGGATTCCAGTGGCAGCCAGTGAGGGGACTGGTGCCCCAGATTTTCGGATGCCCTATGTAGCCGCGTATGCCTGAGGATGGCCCTGCTTGGGGGAGAGTCCTGTAACCCCCATATTCCTCATTTCTATATAATTGTGATCTTGCATATAAAGCAGGCCATGTAAGATAGCAGCTGAAAGCCATTGTTCTATTTAAATATGTATATAATCAATGCCTATGAAATTACATGAATTGTGTTGTATGGTTTTCACTAAAACATGCTGTGGGTTTGAAAAGCGCCCAGATACTAGACCTGCAGAGACACTGACAAGGGAAGAGGTAACCAACGCCTGGGTGGGTGCTGAACAGACATCACCAGCCATTGTCCAGCAGAGGACTTACAATGCAATGACTCACTCACAGGGGTATTGCTTCACCTTGTGACTCAGCAATGCCCACCAGACATGCCTGGACTTGTGTTCACCAAACACATGGGCTAAGAGTATAAAACAGAACACAGGGGCCCATGCTGGGTCTTTCTCCTGCCCCCAACTTATGCTGCAAGCAACAAGGACACTCCGAAGACTGAAGACTCCAACAGAGGAGACTGGCCCAGGTTTAAGGGACAAACCTGTATATTAAGGACTGCAATATCCAGTGGGGTGAGAAAACCTGCTTAATCTAGATGTTGCCCAGTCTAATAGGGTCGAGAGTTTAGACTGCCTGCTTATATTTTATTTTATTTTGGTAACTAACTCTGACTTTTTGCCTGTCACTTATAATCACTTAAAATCTATCTTCTGTAGTCAATAAATTTGTTTAACTGTTTATCTTTACCAGTGAGTTTGCCTGAAGCGTTTGGTAAGGGTGTTTGCTCAGGTTTACAAAGGCTGGTGTATATCCACTTACCACTGATGAAGTGGTGAACCAATTAATAAAATTGCACTGTTTGTCTTGACCAATGCAAGACGGTACATTCTCAAGGCACAAGGCTGGGAGCTGAGGGGATTTGGCTGGTGCCTTTCTCTGTGTGATTCGTGAGTGGCTCTGGGAGCATTCATGCAATAGAGCTGGGTGTGTGGCTCCACATGCGGGTGTGCTGAGTGATAACAGCGCCTGGAGGGGTTTGCTGCTTGTCACTAGCAAAGCATTGTGAGAGACAGCCTGGGCCGGGGAAAGTTAAGGGGGCAAAGCAGTCCCACAGTCCCAGGCTACACCCTGGGGATCCCATCACACCCCCCATCTGACCCTGTCCCCCATGCCCCTGACAGCCCCTCATCTACTCCTATCCCCCCATCCCCCCACCCCAGAGAGCCCATCCCAATCTGACCCTGCCCTCTAGGCCTCAGGGAGCCTCTATCACAACTGCACCTGTTCCCACATCCTTTGAGAGCCCCCATATCTGACCCCATCCTCTCACCCCAGGGAGTCCACTCAGACACCAGTTTGTGGTCCATGGGGGAGCTGCCTGAGGCTGGCATAGAAAGGAGACTTTTCCACTTCCTTCCCTCTGCCCTCTCCCTGCCCCCTCTCCCTGCTGATCTGGGGCTGCACAATACCATCCCACCCGCTAGGCCTTGCAGGCTGATGGGGGGCACGGGGGGCACTTGCCCTGCTGGCTGGGGCGAGTAGAGCAGCAACGGGCCTTGGGGGGTGCAACTCACCATCGAGCAGATGAAATTGATCCGCGGACTCACAGAACCCTGCAACAAAGGGCACATAGAATCATAGAATCATAGAATCTCAGGGTTGGAAGGGACCTCAGGAGGTCAACTAGTCCCACCCCCTGCTCAAAGCAGAACCAAACCCAACTAAATCATCCCAGCCAGGGCTTTGTCAAGCCTGACCTTAAAAACCTCTAAGAAAGGAGATTCCACCACCTCCCTAGGGAACCCATTCCAGTGCTTCACCACCCGACTAGTGAAAAAGTTTTTCCTAATATCCAACCTAAACCTCCCCCACTGCAACTTGAGACCATTACTCCTTGTTCTGTCACCTGCTTCCACTGAGAACAGTCTAGATCCATCCTCTTTGGAGCCCCCTTTCAGGTAGTTGAAAGCAGCTATCAAATCCTCCCTCATTCTTCTCTTCTGCAGACTAAACAATCCCAGTTCCCTCAGCCTCTCCTCATAAGTCATGTGCTCCAGCCCCCTAATCATTTATGTTGCCCTCTGCTGGACTCTCTCCAATTTGTCCACATCCTTGTAGTGTGGGGCCCAAAACTGGATGCAATACTCCAGATGTGGCCTCACCAATGCCGAATAGAGGGGAATGATCATGTCCCTCGATCTGCCGTGGCGGGGAGAGACACTCTACCTTCTCTCCCCGTCGCAGTCCCAGGGCATCCCACAACCCAACCCCCTCATTCCTGGTCCCACCCCAGCGCCCACACCCCCCGCCAGAGCCCTCACCCCGCCCCCCCCACACCCCAACCCTCTCCCCATCCCTGAGCCCCCTCCCACACTCCGAACCCCTGGGCCCCACCCCTGCCACACATCACCTCCATAACAGTGCACATAACAAAATTAATTCCACACATGGATATAAAAATTAGAGGGAACATTGCCTGTGCCCCAGGGTGCAGAGGGAGACGACCCCCAACATTGCACTGAGCAGCAGGACAGCCAGGACTCACCATACGTGGGGAAGTAGTAGGTGAAGTCCTCGCTCATGTTCATCTCTGTGATGCGCTGCTCGAATTTACCCACGACGGCATCACTGACCCGGACGCTGCGTCCTTTGGGAGGGGTGAAATAAAGAGAATCCAATGGCAGGCACTGTGTTCGGCCCCAGGACACCAGTGACTGTGGAGGGTGGGTCAGGACCCATTCCATGGAATGTTTCTTGTCGGACAGGGGCGGCTCCAGGCACCAGCACGCCAAGCGCGTGCTTAGGGCGGCAAGCCACGGGGGGCGCTCTGCCGGTCGCCGCGAGGGTGGTGGGCAGGCTGCCTTCAGCGGCTTGCCTGCAGAGGGTCCGCTGGTCCCGTGGCTTCGGCGAACCTCCCGCAGGCTGCCGCCAAATCCGCAGGACCGGGGACCTCCCGCAGGCAAGCCACCGAAGGCAGCCTGCCTGCCGTGCTTGGGGCGTCAAAATACCTAGAGCCGCCCCTGTTGTCAGAAATGCCAATTTGTTGAAACCAAACCATTCGCAGGGAAAGGGGCAGTTTTGACAAAATTTTCTGCTCCGAAAAAAAAGTTTTTAAATTGTTGAAATGTTTCATTTTGATATTTTCTGAAGAAAACCTTCCAGTTTCTCTGTTTCAAAGTGACTCTACATTTAGAGATGTAAGCTTATTATACTAAAAAACCCCACATTTTAAATAGTTAAAATTTAAATCATAGAATCTCAGGGTTGGAAGAGACCTCAGGAGGTCATCTAGTCCAACCCCCTGCTCAAAGCAGGACCAATCCCTAGACAGATTTTTGCTCCAGATCCCTAACTGGCCCCCTCAAGGCTTGAACTCACAACCCTGGGCTTAGCAGGCCAATATTCAACATTTTGATTGACCCAGTCGACACTTTTTTCCGATGTTTAGTTTGTGAAAATTTTCGAGATTTTGATTTTTTTATCTCTGTGCTGGATGGGGCCATTTTCCAACATTTCAAACATGTTTGTGGGGCAGGAAAAGCATTTCAAGCCCAGCTTTAGTCCGAGTCTGGTGATCGTCCATCCAGTGTCTGGAGCCACCAGACCAAATTCAGCCCTCCCCTGAGCACGTGTGATTCCTACCACACACTTGAGCCCCGCCCCAAACCAAGACATTTGCAGCCTCCAGGAAGTGTTGCTGCCACGTGAAATAGAGTCAGCCCCAAAGCCCCACTGCCCTCACCTCCCCACAGCAGAGCCCTACCCCTCCAGCACAGTGCCACCCCTATGTGTGGGGAGCAGCCGGAGCACAAACAGGGCTGGTTCTGGACCCCCTGGCTATAGACCTGAGCTGGGAGGGAGCAGCCTGGAGGAAATGCCCTGGGACACAAGCTGGGGCACTGAGCAAAGTCACCGCAATCTAACCTGAAAGCAAACAAAACTTGGGGCGTTTGTCTGGGCCCTACCCCATGAGGGCCACTAGTACCCCCGGGTCCAAACATTCCCCCCAGTCTGACGGCCTGCCCCACTGTGCCTCAGTGCCTCACCATGGGGAGGCAATTCCCCAGGGTAGCGGCCATGAGCCTTCACACCCACCATAGAGCTTGATGGAGATCTTCCGGAGCTTCTGGTAGTACAGGATGGCGTAGCTGCTGTAGTCTGTCTCCCCCACCACCACATCCACGTTGCTGCTACGGCCTAGGAGCCAAAGCCATGGGAGAGCAAATTATGGACTGGTCTCATGTGTAGGGACCCCAGGCAGGGATCAGGGGTCGGGGCCGCATTGTGCTAGGCTCTGTACTAACTGCAGTGACAGTAGCTAGACAATGAAGGCTGGCCAAGGAGAGAAGAGGTGGTTCAGTGGTTAGGGCATGTGCCTAGGGGTCCCCGCTCCACCCTGTGCTTTCTGAGTGCCCTTGTGCAATACGAGTTAGGGGCCTAAGTACTTTAAAACTCTGGTCCTTAGCCTGTCTGTGCCTCAGTTCCCCATCTGTACAATGGGGTAGTAGCCCTGCCCTGCCTCCTAGGGGTGTGTGAGGAGAAATACATGAAGGAATGTTGCAGAGTTGTTGTAGCCGTGTTGGTCCCAGTGTATGAGAGAGATAAAGTCGGGGAGGTGATTTATTGAACCAACATCTGGTGGTGGAAGGGACAAGCTTGCGAGCTTCACAAGAAGAGCACTGTGGAGCTCGAAAGCTTGTCTGGATAGGCCCATCAGTGGATGGAGGATATGGCCATCAGTGGCTATTAGCCAACTCCATGCTGTGGATGTCTCTAAGCCTCTGACTGCCAGAACCTGGGAGTGGATGACAGGGGATGTATCACTCGATGTTCATATTCTGTTCATTTCCTCTGAAGCTCCTGGAATTGGCCATTGTACAAAGATGGGATAGATGGACCCCTGGTCTGACCCAGTGTGGCCATTCTTAGGTTCTAATACAAGCTACCTCCTTCCATTACAGATTGGGAGATGTTCACATACTATGCTGTTGGGGGCCAGAGAATTAACACAGGGAGCAGAATGACTTGGCCTCTCCATCCACAAGCCATGCCCTGATCTCCAGCTGGAGTCCCTACAGGAGCAAACATCAATAGAAGGACAAACAGCAGCTTGGCGAAGCAGAATTGCCCCATGCTGGCCAGCCTCCATATTTACTTCCACGCTAATAACGGGCAGATCTGGGAGCTCAGCCAGCACCAGGGCCAGCTCTAGGCACCAGCAAACCAAGCACATGCTTGGGGCGGCACATTTCCAGGGGCGGCATTCTGGCCATCTTTTTTTTTTTTCTTCCGACGGCAAAAGCCTAGATCCGGCCCTGGCAGCAGCAGCGCGTCGTGCGTGGGGGGCCCTGGGGCCGCTGCGGTTCGCACTGCGGGGGAGCAGCGGCCACACCTTGTGGCTGAGCCAGGCAGGCTCTGAGACGGGGACACTCGGGCTGGGGGCCGCCCGGGCACACGGAGCTGCCTGCAGGTGCTGCAGGGCGGCCGCCCCCCAGCACCGCAACTGGGGCTGGGCGAAGCGGCCCGAGCCGCCCCGGGACTGTGGCAGGGCGGCCAGAAACAGCAGCAGCAGCGGGGCCATAGAGGGTGGGGCGCTGCCATGCGGGGCTCACTCCCGCTCTCCGGGGCTCTGCTCCCTCTGGGGCTACCCTGCCCCAGCTCCTCAGCCCCCTGCTGGGGCAGTCCCCTGGCTCTGCCCTCCCGGGTCCCAGCCGGTCCTGGAGGCGGGAGCCCTGGCTGGAGGGATTGTGGGGTGAGGCGCGGCCCGGGAGCCCTGCTGCTTACCCCGACCCTGCCAGCGCCGGACCGGCTGGAGGCGAGGGGGGAGCCCAGCGCTGGGCAGCAGGGGATGCGGGTGGGGGAGGGCACTGGTGGGGGAGGAGGGTGTTGAGCCCAGGGCTAGGGTGAGGGGCAGCCAAAAATTTTTTTGCTTGGGGTGGCAAAAAACCTAGATCCGGCCCTGGCCAGCACGTGCCTTGTCGCTAGCTTCGTTGTTTCAAAGTCCTGCCTAGGAACACGCTAAACACACCCAACGCTAACCTCTTCCAACCCCAGCCCCGCACTCACCTTTCAGGAGGAATCGCCCCTGGGCTTTGGTGGAGCGGTACTGCTGCTTAATCTCCCAGCATACTCCATCCCTGTGCACGTGAAGGGAGAAAGACAGCGTCCATGTTAGGTTCCTCTGACCCAGCCAGAGAAAAGACACCGCTGGGTGAGGACTATCAAAGGGCAAAGGTGTCAGATGTGATGCGTTCCACTGTCGTAGCTGCACCATGCTGCTGTGTTATTACCTTGGTTTATGTATTATTCATTTGCAGGTGTTATTTTTACACACTCAAAACGTGTTACGGGGGAGCTCAATGCAGGGGACGCAGTTTGTCTTCTAATACTCAGCGCTGCGAGAGCTTGGGTCAGTTACAAAGGGCCAGTTTCACCTGAGTGCCAAGCTCTCTGTGTCACAGTGGGAGCCGCTAGGGGCTGAGCACTTGGAAACTCTGGCCCTGAGTTCTTCTGAAATCTGGCCACGCTGGCCTCTAAGCTAGTTCCCCCCATCCCAGGTATCGAATATCAGACACCTAAAACTCACCCGAAGTGAGCACGTGCCTGATCTGTAAACAGAGGCTGATAAGCCTCCCCCACCTTGGGAAAGGGCCTCAGGGGCTATGGAGGCAGCAGCGTAGAGTGTGTAGAGCACTGGGCTGGGGTCTGCTGCTGGCCTGTTGCGTGACTCCGGGCAACTTTCTTCCCTGCTCTGTGCCTCAGTTTCCCCCAGCTGTACAATGGGGATAATGATACCGATCTTCTTTGGAAAGTGCTTTGAGCTCCATGCATGACAAGTGCTAGATAGCAGCGAGGTGGCGTTACCTGCCAGTATCACCCACGCGCTGCGGGCAGCCTTCGTTTGAACTGAACGTTCCAAGAAATGTGGGTTTCTGAAGCAGCCATCGGACACGCCTTATGGCAGAGGTGGGCAAACTACGGCCCACAGGCCACATCCAGCCCCTGAGCTCCTGGCCCCGGAGGCTCGCCCAGGCCCCTCCCCTGCAGCCTCAGCTCACCCCGCCACTGGTGCAATGCTCTGGGCAGCGGGGCTGTGAGCTCCTGGGGCAGCGCAGCTGCAGAGCCCGGCCTGACCCGGTGTCCTGTGCTGCACGGCAGCGCGGCTGTAGCACCACCAGCCACCGGTGCTCCAGGCAGCGCGGTAAGGGGACAGGGAGCGAGGGGGCGGTGTTGGATAGAGGGCAGGGGAGTTTGGGGTGGTGGGGGGGGGGGGGCGTGTGGTTTGGGGTTGGGGTGGTCAGAGGGTGGGGAGCAGGTGGGTTGAAGGTGGGGAGGGGGGGCCCAGAGGGGCAGTCCGGACGGAGGGGGTTGGTTGGGGTGGGGGAGGGCACTCAGGGGCGGGGGTTCCAGGGGCGGTCAGGGGACAGGGAGTGGGGGAGGTGGTGGATGGGGCAGAGGTCCCAGGGGGCCATCTGGGAACAGGAGGTGGGGGTTGGATGGCACAGGAGTCCTGGGGGTGGGCCGTCAGGGGGTGAGAAGCGGGGGGGGGGGCAGATAGGGGGTGGGACCGGGCCATGACCCCCTCCCCAGGCGGCTCTCCATACCATTTCCAAAACCCGATGGGGCCCTCAGCCCAAAAACGTTGCCCGCCCTTGCCTTATGGGGTGGGGAAGGGGGCTGGGCTAGGTGTCTGGTGACCGTTTAGGAGAAGGGAACCAATCCTGTTTCAGGGCCTAGCGAGTCACACACTAGCTGGCTCTGAATGAATATCCCACAGCTACACGGCAGTGAGTTCCAAGCTAAACTCCCACTGAGGGCAGGGTCACTAGGGAGCATCGGCTTTTGGGCAAAGTTTTCTCATTGACATCAGTGGGCCCAGGATTTTAGCAATTGTTTTTATCACATTACTTCAAACATGCCAGGGCTAGAAGTGACCAAATGCAAAGCCAGGCAGCTGCCTGACCTCTGGCTGACTCGCCAGCTCCGAACCGAAGGTGAGCCAGAAAGTGCCCGGAGGCAGCGCCCTGTGCGCTCATGCAAAGAAAAGGGAAAGGTCAGAGAAAGGCACGTTTGGGGACACTATGAAAGGGAACACGGACAGGAAATAATGAGCAATCCCCCTCTCCCCCCGCAGCCAAAGCACTGACGAGAGAGCCTGCAAGGCCTGTGGGTGGGGGTGACATTCTGTACCTTGGGGGAGCACCCTGTCACCCCCCATATTCCTCATCTATAGATAATTGTGATCTTACATATAAAACATGCCTTGTAAGAGATCAGGGGAAAGGTTATGATCTGCTGAAAGTCATTTCTCTATCCATAGATGTATCATTAATGCATGTGAAGTTATGAGATTGTGTTGTGTGGTTGTCACTAAAACATGCTGTAGGTTGGGGAATCAGCCAGATATTCGCTCCCCAGAGGCAACAGCAAGGAAAGTAACCAATGTCCGAGCGGGGTGTGAAACAACCCCTCAACAGCCATTGTCCAGCAAGGGAGCTACAATGCAATGACTCACCTGCATGAGGCCACACCAGGGGAATTGCTCAACCTTGCCTAGGGACTCAGCAGTGCCCCCAGACATGCTTGGACTTGTGTTCTCCAAGCGCATGGTCTGAGGGTATAAAACAGAACATGGGGGCCCAGGATTGGCCTTTCTCCTGCCCCCACCTATGCTGCAAGCAACAAAGACACTGAGAAGAAGACTGAAGACTGCAACAGAGGAGACTGGCCCAAATTTAAGAGACAAATCTGTATCCTAAGGACTGCAATATCCAATGGGGTGAGAAAACCTGCTTAATCTAGTTGCTGTCCAGCCTAATAGGGTTGAGAGTTTAGGCTGCTTGGTTGTAATTTATTTCTTTTGGTAACTAACTCTGACTTTTTGCCTATCTCTTAGTATCACTTAAAATCTATCTTTTATAGTCAATACATTTGTTTAACTGTTTATCTTTACCAGTGAGTTTGTATGAAGTGTGTGGCAAATCTGCTCAATTTTACAAAGCCCAGTGTATATCCACTTTCCATTGATGAAGTGGGGAACCAATTAATAAATGTGCACTGTTCATCTTGAGCAGTGCAAGGTGGTATTTTCCTGGGGTACAGTGCTGGGAGCTGGGGGGATTTGGCTGGTGCCTTTCTCTGTGTGATTCGTAAGTGGCTCAGGGAGCATTCATGCAATCTAGGTGGGTGTGGAGCTCCACCTGCAGCTGTGCTGAGTGATCACAGCGCCTGGAGGGGTTTGCTGCTGGTCACTAGCAAGGCATTGTGAGAGACAGCCCAGGCTGGGGAGAGCTCAGGGGGCGCAGAGGACCCACGGTCCCAGGCTGCACCCAGGGAGGCCGTCACAGTGGGACTGTACTTCAGGTGTATGCCTGAAGGGGACGGACACTTGCCTGCAGCATCACCACACTACACACGGGAACAGGCTGAGGCTTTGGGGGAAGGGTGGTGAGGTAATTCCTTTGGGCCTGAGCTTTTCAATGTGTGTGCCTATGCACACGTGTGTGTTGGTGTGAATGTGTGTGTGTGTGTGTGCACATGGGCAGCATCGTTAGGCCCCCAAGCTGCAATGTCTCCTCTCTACCAGGGATAGTTTTTTTCTCTCTCCATATTCCAGGTTCTCTCTGCAGGCAAAGGGGCTGGGAAGTGACTGAGATTCTCCTCTCCATTTCTAATCACCCCAAAGCAGCCTGGGGGTGGCGTGGGGGGAAATCTTTCTTTAGCAGGGTCGGCAGCAGGTAACACGTTGGCCCAGCGCTCCCGGGCTGCAACGCACTCTCTGCATTACCAGCTCAGCAGTGACCCCACGTCTTGCCATCAGCCTTAATGGAGGGCTTTGCTGCTGTGGGCCCGAACCAGCCCAGTGCTTAGCTACGTGGGCTTGAGCCCACTGAACTCAAGCATGTGCTTTGTAAAACAGGGCTGAGTCCTTGTGCTTAATTGCTGTGCTGAATCAGGGCCACACTTCCCAGCCTCACCGCCCTCCCTTCCAGTTTGTTCCTCTTTTCCTTGAATGAGGAGCTGCGTGCCGGGGAACTGCAAGGGCTGGCCAAACCCTACACGCTGGGCTGGAATATCTTCTGGGTAGAGCCAGACAGAAGCTGTTTGCAGGCCCTGCCGGGGGCCCCCCAGACTGGAGCACTGGGGCAGCAGCAGGGCACCTCACACAGACAGGCATCAGCACCATTGAGCTGTTGGTGCTCTCACACGGGGAGTCAGGCCTGACCGCTGGGGTGAGCATATGAGGAAGGGCTGCGGGAGCTGAGCCCCAAGGGGTCGTAAAGCAAGTCCTACAGGCTGGGCTCAGAGCTGTTGCCTGGACTCAGCAAACACACAGCATGGGAGGCCAGGGAGTCTGATCCCAACACCCGGGCTCCCGGCCCAACACGTGCTCCTCAGTGGGCCACTTACAGTTTCCGGAAGGTACTGATGGCCAGCGACTTCCCTTCCGAGGCAGACACCGCCATGGTTGTTGCTTCCAACTGGTGGTTATATTCTCTTAGGTAGTCACATTTGGAGGCCACACCAACCAGGAACCACTTCCCTGAGAACTACAAGAGGAGCGGGGGTGGCACAATGCAGTCACCTTCGCCCCATCCCTCCCACAGCAAGGGCAAAACTCTGAGTGCTGCTGCTGGGTCTCGAAGCGAGGCCCCTGAGGAGCCAAAGGCAGGAGCTGCAGCATCTGAGCTGGTGGAATCCCTCCTTCCCGTGGCTGATAGTGACAAAAGGGCTTATCGGTGACTATCCACCGGGGGCAAGACCCTGACATACAGGCTCACCGCTCAGCTCCACACACAGACACAAGTTGTGGTTTTAGGGCACCATAGTTTTGGCGCAAGTGCTGTCCCCATGGGCTTAACAAGTGCCTGCTTCCCCGACTGCCAAATGAATTACCCAAGGAGCACAGGATTGGGTGCTGGTTACAGCTAGGCAAATCTGCAGCATTCTTTTGGGTGACATTTGCAAACAGTATTTATAGTTTTGTTCCTGGCTACTTCACAGGCCCCCAAATTTTGGTTTTTGGCCTCCCACTCCCCAGCGTGCTCATGGAGTGACACTTCTGGCATCAAAACACCTAGACATGCCACCAGACACTGAACTGTAATTTCTAAGTCTGTTTTTTGAAATGCTGCAGTTTTTGTTTGATTTTTTAAATTACAGAACTGACCAGATTCTGAGCAGAAAAGTAACATTTTGTGAGATTTCAGCGACATTTATCCTATTTCTCAAAATAGAAATGAAATGCACAGATCTGATATTGTGACACATACATAACAGTAGCACCTGATACCCTCCCTGAGACAAGGCCCCATTGTGCAGAGGGCATGGGTATTTGGCTCATGGGGGCCCTGCAGCTGGGCTCTGGGGGAGAGGGGGTTCGGGTGTATTGGCCGGGGGGGGGCAGCAGGCATGGCTGGGCTCTGCGGGGGAGGGGCAGAGAAACAGGAACTGGGTTGTCATAGGGGTTTCTTTAACTCTCTACTCCTGGGGAATTTGTGTATGTGTCTGTAGTGTTAGTCTATAAGGTGCCACAGGACTCTCTGCTGCTTTTACAGATCCAGACTAACACGGCTACCCCTCTGATATTTGTAGTGTTACAGACATACTTGCTGACAGGTATGTTGAAATAAATTTCCAAAATAATTTAAACTGGCGTGATTATGTAGAGTTATTTTGACAAATAAAATGTGCAGAAATTTAAAATATTGTGTGCAGAATTTTGAACTTGTTGGCACAGGATGCCCCCAGGAGTAGGCACATAGTGAGGCCAGAGGGTTGGCGCCTACTGCTTGGGCTGGTGGGCCAGCCCCGGGCATAAGGGCATCGCAGTGGCCACAGGGCAGCTTGTGGGGACTTGGATTCCCTTTCGCCACCCCAGCTCTGCAGCACAAAGCCCTTTCCCTGGGGCTTGGTGCAGGGAGGTGGGATCTGGCCCCATGTTTCTATAGCATCGCCCAGCAGTAGCTTTCTAGGCACCTCAGCAATCACACAGGAGCTCCCCAGGGACTGCCTCAGGTTAGCTGTTGAGAGCTGTTGAGGGGCAGGGGAAAGAGCTTCTCACATCCCTTCTCTGCCTGTCCTCAGGGGCGAGTGCACCCGGCTGCCAGACTGAGAAATGCCGTGCTGGAGTCTGGGCACCCGGCTGGGGTTCTCGGGGCATGGGCATACCACAAGCAGCAGCAGAGTGAGCTCCCCTCCTAACCAACCTCAGCCCCCCAGCGCCCCTCCCCCATGGCCCCCTGAGTATTTAGCATCTTTGCTGGGGCTACTGGGGGAAACTGGAATGAGACTCCAGACACTGAGTGTTCAGCAACACTCAGCTCCCAGGAGCCTCGGGACCCTTCGCTGACACCCGGCTGAGGTAGCCCCGGCGGGCCACAGCCACAGGGGAGATTTCAGCCCCTCTAAGCAGCCCAGCATCTTTAGCATGCGCAGTAGCAGCTCGTGCTTTTCACTCTGCAGGTCCCTGGTTCAATCCTGGGATATTGGCCAAGGTAGCAGCCGTCACCCAAGCCCGTCTCTTGGGGCTGGGCAAACCCAGACGCCTGCCTGGCAAGTTATGGAGCAGGTCAGCAGCTCTAGCACAGAGGACCCCCTGGGGAGCTGTGCCAGTGCCCGGGATGCCCAGCGTTCCCCAGTCCCTCCCTCACCTGCTGGAGGTCAAAGTTCTCCTGTATCTTGATCTTCTCAAAGAGACTCTCCAGGGCTGGGGGCCTCCTTTGTCTCTGCCCAGGAGCAAGTGAGGCAAGAAGGAGCACGAGGAGCAGGGTGGGTGCGGCAGGCGCCATGGTCTCTCCCCAGGACCATCTAAGCCCCTTGGTGAACCCGGCTGTGGTTGGTGGGGCCCTGGGGGAGGGGAGGGCTGGGCTGGTTGCTTATTAAGCCACTCTGCTTCTCTTACTGGAAGTGACCAGGAGCAAATCTCTAGGCTGTTTACATAGCGGGGGCCGTGTTACCAAAGCCCCCCCCGGCACTATGCCCCCCACAGGGGAACAGCTGTGCAGTCCAGGAGTCCCTGAACGTCCAGGCAGCCCTCCCAGGCCTTGGTCACGTGTCTCAGGGCTCTCTCTCCCCAGCCCAGCATGCCAAAGGTAACATCCCATAGTGCACCTCCCTGTGCAATAGCCAGAACCTGAATTAACTCATGCGCTTAGGGAGAGCTAGGCAGGGAGAGCTGCGCTGCGTGTGGAGCGACAAACTCCTGCTGCACACTGCGAGACGGCCAGGAAGAGCGGGCATTGACCTCCACAAATGACAAGTGACAGAAAGGGGCTCATCTGGCCAAGCCATAAACTGGGCTTAATTCCAGCGAGCCTAAGGCCCAGACTCAGCAAAGCACTTCAGCACATGCCTCAAGCCAACCTGAGTCAGCACTTAAGCACGTGCTTAACTGTAAGCACTGAAGTTAATGGGACTTCTTTGCTGCCTGGGATCCTTCTAGCCTTGACTTCAGTAAAGCAAATTTTGCTCCACCTTCCTGGTATTTTCCTATATTACTTCCTGATGTCTGATCAGCTTTATGCCAGGAAGCATGAGGCCTGCTAACCCTGAAACTTATCACTGTTAGATTTTTTTCACATTACAGTTAAAATTCTGCTCTTCAACACACCTGTATAAATTCAGCATAACTCCATGGGCTTCAGTGCAGGCACCAGTGTGAGTGAGAATTTGTTCCAGTTCAGGTTGTAAAAGTAAAGCAAAAACTAACTGAAATTTAAAAAAAAATGTCAATGCAAACAGTCCCCTCTGTAAGCAAAAGTCAGGCTAGCCGTAACCCTAATAACGCAAAATTTGTAAAAGCAAAAATTGTGTAAGGCAAGTAGAAAAAAACTGTGTAAAAAGTTGTTGCAACCTTGTGTTAAATAAGTATAAAATGTAAACTATAGTCTAAATAAAGGTAAAAAAAAATATCAAAATAACCTGTGTATGAACAAAATGCAGCTGTTGCTCATTACTGTATGTATCAAGGTATAAATGCTGCTGTGATTGTTTACCTGTAAAAAAACCTGTTTAGCTCTCTCCCTCCAGCCAACTGCTAAAAATAAAAAGTATCTAACCTGCTGCACCCAACCTAAAAGTAAAAACTCTTGTTTTTCTCCAACTAGGTCAAACTTGTTTTTTAAAACATATTCAGCTTCAGCTATTTGCTCAAGCATATCCAGGGGCGCTGGAACAGAGAGAGAGAGAGCGAGAGAGAGAGCGTGTGTGTGTGCACGCGCTGAGAGCCACTGAACCGAACTGTAAACCCTAGATTAAATTGCAGCAAGGGCGGTTTAGATTGGACATTCGGAAAAACTTCCTAACTGTCAGGGTGGTTAAGCACTGGAATAAATTGCCTAGGGAGGTTGTGGAATCTCCATCACTGGGGATTTTTAAGAGCAGGTTGGACAAACACCTGTCAGGGATGGTTTAGATAATACTTAGTCCTGCTTTGAGTGCAGGGGTCACTGTCAAGGTCCCTTCTACTTCTATGATTCTATGATATGATGGAAACCACTTCGAGCCAGGGGGGTGCTGCTGAAACCCACGCACCCCTAGCTGCAGCACCTATGAGCATATCCTGTTGGAGTGAGTCCTAGAAGTTAACAAGAAGGAAGTGGCCACATGGCATCTCCTGCTCTTGTGGGTCCAGGCAGTGGGAGCTGGGCTGAGCAGCGGACTGACCCCAGATCTCCTGGGGCAGGGTAGAGCAGAACACTAGTGCCAAACAGGCCTGGCCTGCTTGACGAGAAACGACCTCCCAAGCCATTGTTTAGGCTCTGTTTTCTTTGGTCTCTGCAAAGCTCCCCTGCTTAAAAGTCTTGTCCACACAGAGAGCTGTCGGGCGGTGGAGAAAGAAGAAAAATGTGGCTGAATAAATAAACAATCTGTGGGCTCAAGCTCTTTCTCGCTGGGGCTTTGACTGATCATCTCAGGCACAAAAAGCGTTTACGGTCTGTTTTTTTAATCTTATAAAAAGTGTGGCAATTCTCCAAAAAGGGTCATATTTTTTGAGTTTAATGTACCCACCCTACCCACAACCACACCAGACATCATTAGAAAGCTCATTTTATGGACGTTGAGGTGAAGCACGATGTGGCACTGTCAAGTCTGGCATAAGCCTGTAAGTGAGGTGAAACAACAGCCGAATGAGAAAGCGTCATTGTTTTGCGCAGTTCCAGAAACGCTGCAACAGGACTTTGATTACAGCTTTTACTGCTTAAGGTAATTTCTGCACCTTAATGTGGTGGGTTTTGGTCAAAGCTACCAGACTACAATGTATTAAAAGATTTGTATTGCTTTGCATGGGCAGGGATGTGGTTTTTTTTCAGAAATGATCAATCTGTTTAGAAGGCGTCAAAAACAGCAACTATCAACATTTTGCACTATGCTACCATGAAATGTTTTCATGTTACACATTCTGAATTGGCAAAGTATCTCACAAGTGATTATAACAGGTTTTGACTTTTTCAGTAAACGTTTACATTTACTGACCAGATCAATCTCACACTGAAGGCTGGGCACCAGGCAGTAGATCACATGCCCATTCTCTGTGCTGCATAATGGAGAGATATAAATGTACATGAAATCCTAATGAAATGTTTCTCCATTTCTAAGCTTTTGTAGGTACAATGTAGCATCTATTCTGCCTGGTAGAAGGTTTTAATTTGTAACTGCCTGTGCATGCAGTGCTAGCTGTTGAACTATTCTAGAAACTAGCTTTTTAATTCAGTGACACTTATGCACAGGTCAGTATCAGGCCTGGTCTACACTAGGCGTTTAAATCGGTTTTACGAGCGTAAAACCGATTTAACGCCACAACCGTCCACACTAGGAGGCACCTTATATCGATTTTAATGGCTCTTTAAATCGGTTTCTGTACTCCTGCCCGACGAGAGGAGTAGCGCTAATATCGGTATTAACATATCGGAATAGGGTTAGTGTGGCCGCAATCGACGGTATTGGCCTCCGGGAGCTATCCCACAGTGCACCACTGACCGCTCTGGACAACATTCTCAACTCGGATGCACTGGCCAGGTAGACAGGAAAAGCCCCGCGAACTTTTGAAATTCATTTCCTGCTTCGACAGCGTGGAGAGCTCATCATCACAGGTGACCACGCACAGCTCATCAGCACAGTTAACAATGCAGTCTCCTGAGAATCGAAAAAGAGCCCCAGCATGGACCGCTCGGGAGGTACTGGATCTGATCGCTATATGGGGAGATGATTCAGTGCTAACAGAACTGCGTTCCAAAAGACGAAATGAAAAAGTATTTGAAAGAATTTCTAAGGCTATGACGGCTAAAGGCCACAGCAGGGACTCCGTGCAGTGCAGAGTGAAAGTTAAGGAGCTCAGACAAGCCTACCAGAAAACCAAAGAAGCAAACGGAAGGTCCGGGGCAGGTCGAAAAACATGCCGCTTCTATGCTGAGCTGCATGCAATTTTAGGGGGCTGCGCCACAAGTACCCCACCCCTGACCGTGGATTCCGAGGTGGGGGTTGTAATCTCTGCCATGGCTGAGGATTATGCAGACGGGGAAGATGAAGAGGAAGAAGAAGAGGGAAGACCTCGCAGAGAGCACACAGCACTCCGTGAGCCCCAGCAGCCAGGAGCTTTTTATCACCCTGACGGAATTACCCTGCTCCCATCCCTCACAATCAACTATTCCAGAGAATGACGCCCTGGAAGGGAGCTCTGGTGAGTGTACCTTTGCAAATAGCAAACAGTGTTTTTTAAGCAAGCCTTTTTTAATGATTGATTTGCCCTGAGGACTTGGGATGCATTCGCAGACAGTGTAGTTACTTAGAAAAGTTTGTTAACATGTCCGGGGATTGAGAGGAAATCCTCCAGGGACATCTTGATGAAGCGCTCCTGTAGGTACTCCAGAAGCCTTTGCAGAAGGTTTCTGGGCAAGGCATCCTTGTTCCACCCACCATGGTAGGACACTTTACCATGCCATGCATGTAGCAAGTAATCAGGTATCATTGCGTGGCAAAGCATCGCAGCGTATGGTCCCGGGGACTGCTGGCATTCAAGAAGCATCCGCTCTTTATCTTGTTCTGTTATCCTCAGCAAAGTGATATCGTTCAGGATAACCTGGTTAAAAATCAGGAATTTAAGTAAGGGGGGTGGCCATTTTTCTACTAGTTTCGTGGAATGCAGCAGCTTAAAAACACTTTCCTGCACGTAGCGGCGGGGAGGAGGAGTGAAATGCCGATGATCTTTTCTGTTTGGTCACCGGTGGGTGGGGGGGAGGGGGAAGGTTGTTGATTAGCAGGGAGCTAGCGTGGTATTAGCCATGCGTTGGGGGGGAGGGGTAAATCACTGAGACAGTGGCTTACCATGGCCGCATGCAAGCTGAATTCTGATGCCTGGACCTGATGTGTCTGTGAGATCTGTAAACCCAGAGCTGCAAGCGGTCACTATTAAGATGAAAAATGTGACCTTGTAGGGAAATCACATGTGCTAGGTGAATAGTGATGTTCACTGTGAAACAGTATAACCATTGTTCTGTAAAATGTATCTTTCTAAATATTTATCTCCCTCATGCAGCTGCAAATTTTTCATCCCTCCTCCATCCCAAAGGCTAGCACAGATAAGGCGGAGGAAAAGAAGACGCGAGATGAGATGTTCTCGGATATTATGGAAGTTACACGCAATGAAAGAGCTCATCTGAATGAGTGGAAGGACGTGGTTTCAAATTACAGGAAAGAGGCCAGTGAACGTGAGGACAGGAGGGATGAACGTGAGGACAGGAGGGACAACCGAGATGAGAGGTGGCGGCAGGAAGACCGGCAGGAAAATCAGCGGTGGCGGCAGGAAGATCAGCGGTGGCGGGATGCAACTCTGGGGCTGCTGCGTGATCAAACTGACATGCTCCGGCGTCTTGTGGAGCTTCAGGAACGGCAGCAGGATCACAGAGAGCCGCTGCAGCCCTGTATAACCACCCTCCCCTCACCATGTTCCTTAGCCTCCTCACCCAGACGTGTAAGAACGCGTGGGGGGAGGCTTCGTGCACCCGCCCACTCCACCCCCGTGGACAGCCCAACCAGAAGGATGCCGTTACTCTGAATTTTTTTTTAATGGCCTTCTCCATCCCTCCTTTCCTCCTCCCAAAGCACACCCTTACTTCTCTCCCTCTTTTTATAATGAATCAATAAAGAATTCATGCTTTTAAATGAGAGTGACTTTATTTGCATAAGTAAGCTGTACTCAAAGGGGAGGGGAGTTGCTTACAGGGACTGAGTCAATCAAGGGGGTTGGGTGTTCATCAACAAACACAGCAGTCACACTGTACCCTGGCCATTGATGAAGCTCGTTTTCAAAGCTTCTCTGATGCGCACCGCTTCCTGGTGTGCTCTTCTAATCTCCCTGGTGTCTGGCTGCGCGTAATCAGCGGCCAGGTGATTTGCCTCAGCCTCCCACCCCGCCATAAAGGTCTCCCCTTACTCTCACAGAGATTGTGGAGAATACAGCAAGCAGCAATAACATAGGGACATTGGTTTGGCTGAGGTCTGAGTGAGTCAGTAATGTGCGCCAGCGAGCCTTTAAACGGCCAAATGCACATTCCACCACCATTCTGCACTTGCTCAGCCTGTAATTGAACAGATCCTGACCACTGTCCAGGCTGCCTGTGTATGGCTTCATGAGCCATGGCATCAAGGGGTAGGCTGGGTCCCCCAGGATAACGACAGGCATTTCAACATCCCCAACTGTTATTTTCTGGTCTGGGAAGTAAGTCCCTTGCTGCAGCCGTTTAAACAGAGTAGTGCTTCTGAATACGCGAGCGCGTCATGAACCCTCCTGGCCATCCCGCTTGGATGTTTGTGAAACGTCCCTTGTGATCCACCAGTGCTTGCAGCACCATTGAAAAGTACCCCTTCCGGTTTACGTACTGGGTGCCCTGGTGCTGCGGTGCCAAGATAGGGATATGGGTTCCATCTATCGCCCCCCCACAGTTAGGGAATCCCATTGCAGCAAAGCCATCCACTATGGCATGCACGTTTCCCAGAGTCACAACCTTCGTAGCAGCAGCTTAGTGATTGCTTTGGCTACTTGCATCACAGCAGCCCCCACAGTAGATTTTCCAACTCCAAATTGATTCCCGACTGACCGGTAGCTGTCTGGCGTTGCAAGCTTCCACAGGGCTATCGCCACTCGCTTCTCTACTGTGAGGGCTGCTCTCATCTTGGTATTATGGCGTTTCAGGGCAGGGGCAAGCAAGTCACAAAGTTCCATGAAAGTGCCCTACGCATGCGAAAGTTTCGCAGCCACTGGGAATCGTCCCACACCTGCAACACAATGCGGTCCCACCAGTCAGTGCTTGTTTCCCGGGCCCAAAATCGGCGTTCAATGGATAGAATCTGCCCCATTACCATCAGGATCTCCAAAGCGCCGGGGCCCGCGGTTTGAGATAATTCTGTCTCCACGTCCTCATCACTGTCATCGCCGCGCTGCCGTATCCGCCTCTTACTCGCCTCGGTTCGAAGGTCCTGGTTCAGCATATACTGCACGAGAGTGCGCGAGGTGTTTAAAACATCCACGATTGCGGTATGGAGCTGAGCAGGGTCCATGCTTGCTGTGCTATGGCGTCTGCACGGTTCACAAAGCAAAAAAGGCGCGAAACGGTTGTCTGCCGCTGTCAGGGAGGGAGGGAGGGGTGAGGCTGTACCCAGAACCACCCGCGAAAATGATTTTTGCCCCATCAGGCACTGGGATCTCAACCCGGAAATGCCAAGGGGCGGGGGAGGCTGCGGGAACTATGGGATAGCTACGGGATAGCTACCCACAGTGCAACGCTCCAGAAATCGACGCTAGCCTCGGACCATGGACGCACACCACCGATTTAATGTGTTTAGTGTGGCCGCGCGCACTCGATTTTATAAAATCTGTTTTACAAAACCGGTTTATGCAAATTCGGAATAGTCCCGTAGTGTAGACGTACCCTCAGTGTTAGAGATGACAACACACAGCTTCATCCTGGGCTTCAATCCGAAGTGCTCACAGAACTAAAATGGCCCTTTTGATAACTAACATATAGATCTAGTTTAGCACCAGTCTGTGTACGTGTAATTCATGATATAGAAACCTTGGAGGAAGCACCCGATCTCAGGGAGGCAGCACATCAAAGCAGAGATGATGACATTTGATTGCTAAGGATGCAGTGTATCACTCACCTGCCTTTCTTCCTACTGGAGTAAAACGAATCTTAATGTAAAACCAGCTATTTGCACAGCAACACTACAGTCCCCTTATGACACTGCATTTTATCACCTGGTTGAAGAGACACACAATGATCTTATGTACAAGCCCAAGCTGCACAAAGGTATAAAGCCATATTCCCTCCAGTGTAGACACTGCAAACCTTTCCAGTAGCAAATTACAGGCACGAGTAGAAAAACACTATGTAGGGTTCTGCAATTTCCTTCCACGCACAGCATGGACAAGGCAAGTCTACAGCTGGTCGATGCAGCATAATAACATTAGCGGATGCTATCCAAACTGCTAGTCATCTGAAGCAGGAATTTAAGTCATCCAAATGTTTTGTGGATTTTCCTCTGGGAAGTGAGCCTGACGAAGAGCTTTCAAACGAACAGGTGGTTTTGTATAATGCCTCTCCAATCCTTCAGACTGAAATAGCCAAAACGAAAGCCTCCAAATATTATCAAAAGCCAGGTGACCGCAGTTTACAGAGATCAGCTACTTTTGTGCTCCAATTAGTGCCATTGTTTGTCCTTTGGTTGACAGAAAAAGAGGGGCATAATTCAGCCAGCAAAGAGCATCATCCTTCAGAAGCTATTCAAAGAAGGGGCCTCTTAACTGCAGAGCCGGGTTCCCTCTCATTTGTTACGTCCACGTGTGCAATGAATTTTCTTATGTGCGCCAATATGATACAACGCCTCCATATCGCTGCACATAACCAAATTCATGTGGTGTGGGAGGGCTCAGGGCTGAGGCAGAGGGTTGGGGTGCAGGGGGCTGCGAGCTCCGGCTGCGGGTGCGGGCTCTGGGGCGAGGCTGGGGATGAGGAGTTCGGGGCTGGGGCAGAGGGTTAGGATGCGGGGGGTGGACTCTGGGGCCAGGGATGAGGGGGTTGGGGTACAGGCTGCCCCAGGGCTGCGGTGGGGAGAGAGAACTCCCCCCCCTCAATGCAGCAGCTCGGGGCCAGTGGAGAGGCGCCTCTCCCCGGCCGCGGCAGGTCCGCGCTGGAGCCGGGCCCGGGGAGGGACACCTCTCCCTCGGCCACAGCAGGTCCGCACTGGGGCTGGCAGGGAGGGGCGCCTCTCCCCCATCTTTGGCAGGTCCGTGCTGGGGCCGGGGGGGGGAGGGGCATCTCTCCCCACCACAGCCCTGAGCCCCTGCACGGTGCTTAATAGGCAGCTGCGCAGCTGTGCAGCCACGCAGCCTAGAGGGAACTTAGCTGCAGAGTGCATAATATTTAGCAGTTCCAAAATCATCACACCACTGCACATAAGTCTCGCTGCACAGCTACACCATGAATTAGGGGCTTGCAATTTACATACTGCACCTTCCTGGATTCTGCATCAATTATGATGAGCAAAGGCAGTTCATCACTAGTGCTGCAAAAACGGAAGCAGAAAGGCTCCATTCTAAATGGAATTATACCATATCCTGGTGGTGGAAATCTCATCCAGGAAGATGATAATATAGACATCAGCACAGAGACCATTGATGGAAAAAATACCTTCCATCCAATGGCTAGAGTGGTATTTCAAGAACAGTCTGTGGGTAGTCCAGCATCACAGTGTGAGAAAGAAAAGACACTCTCCCCAGGTGATGGTGGTTGCCCTAAGACTCCATGGAAACAGTGTCTAAACCTGGCATCCAGTGAGCAGTCACGTGTCAAATTGCTCTATGAATCTCTGGTTCAAAACACACGGAGAGTGTAGGAGCAGGCCCAGCGCACTCTTGCTGGAGGATTTTCCAGTGGCGAAGTAGCAAAGACCATCCCTAGGAGAGGTGCGGAAGAAGCCCAAGACCCGTACAGGACACAGGAAGAAGGGGACACATGCTGTGTGTGCCAGTATTGGCTTGGGTCTCTTGGTGTCAAAGCACCAGAGCAATTGGGTCACCTGAGATGGATGTTTTGGTCCCTGCTGCTCACTGCCTTCCAATCCACCTGACCGGGATCATGACCAGCACAACTGGCAAGTGTCGCTTCACACCTGTTCATGCTATTGGTGACACATTCGCTCCTGACTCCTACAACTTACTTCCTGCTGTACACACCAGGATGGGGAAAAAAATCGTTGTTTAAAGCTGTCAAAACAAAGGGAGCTTACTGCTTCAGAGATCTTGCCAAATTGGGAGAGAGGGGTGGACAAGCTGCAATTTCTGCTTAAGGGAAGTTGGTAGCAGCATAGGCGCCGACTCCATGGGTCTCTGGGGCTGGAGCACCCCCAGGGAAAAATCAGTGGGTGCAGCCAAGCTCCTCGCCCCACCCCACCTCACCTCCTCTTCCGCCTCCTCCCCTGAGCGCGCTGCCTCCCCGCTGCTCCCAGCGCTTGCTGCCGCCAAACAGCTGTAGCAAGCTCCAGGAGGGAAGGGGGAAAAGTGGGAACGTGACGTGATCAGGGGAGAAGGTGGGGCCAGGGAGGGGATTTGCGGAAGGAGTCAGAATAGGGGCAGGGAGGGGGCGGAGTTGGGGCAGGGACTTTGGGGAAGGGGTTGGAATAGGGGTGGAGTCAGGGCAGGGCCGGGTGCAGAGGTGGGTCGAGCACCCACCGGCGCCAGTAGAAGTCGGCACCTATGGGTAGCAGCGCAGTATGATCAGAGCAAGAAAGAAAAGGAAAGACAGAGACCTGAATTGCTTGTGCCTCAGTCTAGCCATGAAAAAGGACACGTCACTGGCCAAGCTCCCAGCCTGTGAGGACAGTTTTCAAGAGTATGTCAAAAGAGCAAACAAAGCTATGGACGTCTTTGCTCATAGATAAACCAGATATTTGACCACTACTGCAAGGTGGATTGAAAAATGTGGATGATGAACTATCTTCTGTATGCTTTAAGAGCCCAATGGATCTCAGTTTCTATAAGACCTTACTTGTGCCTGTCCCAGTAGAGGGTCGCTGCAGAATCAACTGTGTCCGAAGTTGGAACAATCTTCCCTGCACAGAATGTGTCCATGCCAATGCAGTGAAGACTGTGGTAACCCACGCAGAGATCTCAACAGAGATCATAGTGATGAACAAGATAATGATTTTGACTAGAACTGCCACCATCACTATTACATTTCAATAATACCTGTACAAATCTCAAAGAAATTCAATTTTATATCTTGAAACAATACATGGAGTCATTAAACTAACAGAAATGAATGCAAACTTATCCAAGTGGTCATTTTAACGTGTTTATCCCCGTTTCTATGCTAAAGCACCACTTGACAGCTCCACATCATACTTCATCTCCATAATAGGCTTTCAAATGATGTATGATGTGAGTATATAGAGAAGTTGCACTAAGTCAACTAAATCGGTGGGTTGGGATGTCAGCCGCTTGCCTATTAATCAAAATCATTCTCAGTGAAAGCAGGACACTGGTATGACACTGCACCCCATATTCTTCACACTGATATTATTATGATATGATTATGGCATAATTATGATGCATTTTGTACAAGATGGGGCATGTGAGGTGTCATTGGAAAAGTTACGATTTGCTGAATATGACTATCCTATTTGTATTCATGTATCATTTTTATATCTGGAGTTACAAATATTGACTGTATCTGTATTTCAAATGTGGTTGCACCTGGGTGACACCCACTAGTCAAGATGCTTCCAGTCTAGATAGGTGGTTGGGAAGGGCTTGTTCAGGGGAATGGACCTTTAGGAAAAACAATAGGCCTTAGGAAAAACTTATCCCCCACCTGGTGAAGAGCTTTTCACTTGTCTTTATTGAATTTCATCTCGTTGATTTCAAATCAATTCTCCAATTTGTCGAGGTTGTTTTGAATTCTAATCCTGTCCTCCAAAGTGATTGCAACCCCTCCCAGTTTGGTGTCATTCACAAATGTTATTAGCATACTCTTCACTCCATTTTCCAAGTTGTTAATGAAAGCACTGAGAAATTTGGGATTCTGAGCTATGGAGAACCATTACAACTTGAGAGCAGAACACGTCTCACATGGAAGATGGGATGGGTCCAGCTACTGCTATGGAGCTGCATAGCGTCTTCCCACTCTGGGGGATTTAGTGGCTGAGGTTTACAGTGGCACTATCTTCTGTTATAGAATCATAGAATATCAGGGTTGGAAGGGACCTCAGGAGGTCATCTAGTCCAACCCCCTGCTCAAAGCAGGACCAATCCCCAATTAAATCATCCCAGCCAGGGCTTTGTCAAGCCTGACCTTAAAAACTCTAAGGAAGAAGATTCCACCACCTCCCTAGGGAACCCAGTCCAGTGCTTCACCACTCTCTGAGTGAAAAAGTTTTTCCTAATATCCAACCTAAACCTCCTCCACTGCAACTTGAGACCATTACTCCTTGTTCTGTCATCAGGTACCACTGAGAACAGTCTAGCTCCATCCTCTTTGGAACCCCCTTTCAGGTAGTTGAAAGCAGCTATCAAATCCCCCCTCATTCTTCTCTTCTGCAGACTAAACAATCCCAGTTCCCTCAGCCTCTACTCATAAGTCATGTGCTCCAGCCCCCTAATCATTTTTGTTGCCCTCCGCTGGACTCTCTCCAATTTATCCACATCCTTCTTGTAGTGTGGGGCCCAAAACTGGACACAGTACTCCAGATGAGGCCTCACCAATGTCAAATAGAGGGGAATGATCACATCCCTCGATCTGCTGGCAATGCCCCTACTTATACAGCCCAAAATGTCGTTAGCCTTCTTGGCAACAAGGGCACACTGTCGACTCATGTCCAGCTTCTTGTCCACTGTAACCCCTAGGTCCTTTTCTGCAGAACTGCTTCTTAGCCATTCGGTCCTTAGTCTGTAATAGTGAATGGGATTCTTATGTCCTAAGTGCAGGACTCTGCACTTGTCCTTGTTGAACCTCATCAGGTTTCTTTTGGCCCAATCCTCTAATTTGTCTAGGCCCCTCTGTATCCTATCCCTACCCTCCAGCATATCAACCACTCCTCCCAGTTTAGTGTCATCTGCAAACTTGCTGAGAGTGCAGTCCACACCATCCTCCAGATCATTAATGAAGATCTTGAACAAAACCGGCCCCAGGACCGACTCTTGGGGCACTCCACTTGATACCAGCTGCCAACTAGACATGGAGCCATTGATCACTACCTGTTGAGCCCGATGATCTAGCCAGCTTTCTATCCACCTTATAGTTCAATCGTCCAGCCCATACTTCTTTAACTTGCTGGCAAGAATACTGTCAGAGACCATGTCAAAAGCTTTGCTAAAGTCAAGGAATAACACATCCACTGCTTTCCCCTCATCCACAGAGCCAGTTATCTCCTCATAGAAGGCAATTAGGTTAGTCAGGCATGACTTGCCCTTGGTGAATCCATGCTGACTGTTCCTGATCACTTTCCCCTCCTTTAAGTGGTTCAGAATTGATTCCTTGAGGACCTGTTCCATGATTTTTCCAGGGACTGAGGTGAGGCTGACTGGCCTGTAGTTCCCTGGATCCTCCTTCTTCCCTTTTTTAAAGATGGGCACTACATTAGCCTTTTTCTAGTCATCTGGGACCTCCCCCGTTCGCCATGAATTTTCAAAGATAATGGCCAATGGCTCTGCAATCACATCTGCCAACTCCTTTAGCACCCTCGGATGCAGCGCATGGACTTGTGCTCGTCCAGTTTTTCTAAATAGTCCCGAACCACTTCTTTCTCCACAGAGGGCTGGTCACCTTCTCCCCATACTGTGCTGCCCAGTGCAGCAGTCTGGGAGCTGACCTTGTTTGTGAAGACAGAGGCAAAAAAAGCATTGAGTACATCAGCTTTTTCCATATCCTCTGTCACTAGGTTGCCTCCCCCATTCAGTAAGGGGCCCACACTTTCCTTGACTTTCTTCTTGTTGCTAACATACCTGAAGAAACCATTCTTGCTACTCTTAACATCTCTTGCTAGCTGCAACTCCAAGTGTGATTTGGCCTTCCTGATTTCACTCCTCCATGCCTGAGCAATATATTTATACTCCTCTCTGGTCATTTGTCCAAGCTTCCACTTCTTGTAAGCTTTTTTTTGTGTGTTTAAGATCAGCAAGGATTTCGCTGTTAAACCAAGCTGGTCGCCTGCCATATTTACTATTCTTCCTACACATTGGGATGGTTTTTTCCTGCAACCTCAATAAGGATTCTTTAAAATACAGCCAGCTCTCCTGGACTCCTTTCCCCCTCATGTTATTCTCCCAGGGGATCCTGCCCATCAGTTCCCTGAGGGAGTCAAAGTCTGCTTTTCTGAAGTCCAGGGTCTGTATTCTGCTGCTCTCCTTTCTTCCTTGTGTCAGGATCCTGAACTCGACCATCTCATGGTCACTGCCTCCCAGGTTCCCATCCACTTTCACTCCCCCTACTAACTCTTCTATGTTTGTGAGCAGCAGGTCAAGAAGAGCTCTGCCCCTAGTTGGTTCCTCCAGCACTTGCACCAGGAAATTGTCCCCTACATTTTCCAAAAACTTTCTGGATTGTCTGTGCACCGCTGTATTGCTCTCCCAGCAGATATCAGGGTGATTGAAGAACCATGAGAACCAGGGCCTGCGATCTAGTAACTTCTGTTAGTTGCTGGAAGAAAGCCTCATCCACCTCATCCTCCTGGTCTGGTGGTCTATAGCAGACTCCCACCACGACATCACCCTTGTTGCTCACACTTCTAAACTTAATCCAGAGACTCTCAGGTTTTTCTGCAGTTTCATACCGGAGCTCTGAGCAGTCATACTGCTCTCTTACATACAATACAACTCCCCCACCTTTTCTGCCCTGCCTGTCCTTCCTGAACAGTTTATATTCATCCATCCAGTGCTCCAGTTATGTGATTTATCCCACCAAGTCTCTGTTATTCCAATCACATCATAGTTCCTTGACTGTGCCAGGACTTCCAGTTCTCCCTGCTTGTTCCCCAGGCTTCTTGCATTTGTGTATAGGCACTTAAGATAACTCGTTGATTGTCCCGCTTTCTTGGTCTGAGACAGGAGTCCTCCCCTCTTGCACTCTCCTGTTTGTGCTTCCTCCCGGTATCCCATTTCCCCACTTACCTCAGGGCTTTGGTCTCCTTCCCCCGGTGAACCTAGTTTAAAGCCTCCTCACTAGGTTAGCCAGCCTGCTTGCGAAGATGCTCTTCCCTCTCTTCGTTAGGTGGAGCCCGTCTCTGCCTAGCGCTCCTCCTTCTTGGAACACCATCCCATGGTTGAAGACTACAAAGCCTTCTCTCCGACACCACCTGCGTAGCCATTCGTTGACTTCCACAATTCAATGATCTCTACCCAGGCCTTTTCCCTGCGCAGGGAGGATGGATGAGAACACCACTTGCGCCTCAAACTCCTTTATCCTTCTTCCCAGAGCCACATAGTCTGCAGCGATCCGCTCAAGGTCATTCTTGGCAGTATCATTGGTGCCCACATGGAGAAGCAGGAAGGAGTAGCGATCCGAGGGCTCGACGAGTCTCGGCAGTCTCTCCGTCACATCGTGAATCCTAGCTCCTGGCAAGCAGCAGACCTCTCAGTTTTCTCAGTCGGGGCGGCAGATAGATGACTCAGTCCCCCTGAGGAGGGAGTCCCCAACCACCACCACCCTCCTCCTTCTCTTGGGAGTGGTGGTCGTGGAATGCCCATCCCTAGGACAGTGCATCTCGTGCCTTCCAATCGGTGGAGTCTCCTTCTGCTCCCTTCTCTCAGATCTATCATCTAGTCCACTCTCCGCATTAGTACCTGTGGAGAGAACATGAAAATGGTTGTTCACCTGTATCTCCATTGCTGGTACATGGACGCTCCTCTTTCTTTTTCTGGAGGACACATGCTGCCAAATTTCTTCACCATCCCTCTCACGCCTCCACACAGCCTGCTCCGATTCCTCAGGACGTTGTGCCCGTAGAAGCATATCCTGACGTCTGTCCATGAAATCTTCATTTTCACGTATGCAACACAGGGTCGATACTTATTGCTCCAGACCTCGAACCTTCTCTTCCAATATGGAGACCAGCTTGAACTTTGTACAGACAAAGTCGCTTCTGTCCTGTGGAAGAAAGATAAACATGGCACAACCTGTGCGGGTTACGACAGCTGAATGCTCACCTTCCATAATTTCTTCCTTCTAAGAGCTTCCTCTGCTGTTGCAGCAACACACAGAAGCCCATGAGCTGAAAGCCTCAGTGGGCTCTCCCCAGGCAAACTCCCTCTGTTAGCCTCCGCTGTTCGCCACTCAGCTGGTTCGCTGCTGACTGCCTTTTTATAGCAGTCAGTCCCTCTCAAGGCCCACCCGGAACAAAGCCTCCCAATTCACACTGTTCAAGCAACCAATCAAGCTATGTCAGTAGCACCTAGAGGCCTCAGCCAATAGCACAGTCCCATTGTGTCAGGTGCTGTACAAACACAGAGTGAGAGACCATTCCTGCCCCAACCAGCTTGACAAAGGGTGAGGGGAAACAGTGGCTCAGAGAGAGGAAATGACTTGCCCAAGATCGCTCAGGAGCTCAATGACAGAGCCAGGAACAGAGCCCAGATCTCCTGACTCCCAGCCCAATGCCCCATGCATGGATAGAAAGAGACACGTAGCTGATTACAGTTGCTGATTTAAACAGTATTACTGAGATGCTTTTCATTAGTTTTAGCCAAGTTATTTTTGAGAGGGCCTGATAACTTGGTCCCAGAAGAAGTGGTTTGAGAGACTTTGAAAATGGATATAAGGGGTTAGGCTGCCAGCTGTCCCGCCCAGCAGGAGTCACTGTTGGACAGGCCAGCTTTGAGTATCCCGACCGTTGGGTGTAGATATGGGAGCATAGACTCCTGCAATGTATATGGTCCATCAGATGTGATCCTCCAGTAGACCTAGGAGTTACAGACATTACACCGCCCGCAGCCCCACCACTGTGTATTGGGTTGCAGTTAGAATGTATCGGATAAGTAGCCGTGGGCCTGGCTAGTAGGTGGAAAGGAGACCTCACCTAAGTGCTGGCTATTGTTGTCTCTCTTGAATTAACACTCCACTCTGGTGCTATTGGAGGTCTGTTAAGATCCTGATTGTTAATAATTGATAGCACTTTTCACAGAAGTATGAACGGTGAGTGCTTGTAATAGTATTCTTACTCCTGAAATCCCCGGTAGTTTCAGTAGCAGATGGTATACTTCAGAATGTCCTGTTTTACAATATTGCATAGTGTTGCTGTGTGCTGTTAAATAGCTCCTGTATTCCACCCCAGAGATGGCTGCAATCCAGTGTTTTTTGAAGTAAATTGATTAACTTTTGCAAAGTGCTTTGATTACCCTAGCTTAAAGGTGCAGTGTTATTATGATTACTCCAGAGTTCCACACGGTGGCGCCTGTGTTCCGGCCTCTGGACTTCCATCCGGGCCCCCCTGGGAGAACGTTATTAGAGAGCTTGTAAATAAAAAACCTGGTATGGGATTATTATTGGTGCCTTGCTATCCATGGGGACTTGGGCTGCAACACCAAGTAGAAACAGCATTAGGAAAGAAGGGAAGGGAATGTGAGATTTTATTGTGACGTTGCAGCCGCAGGGCACAAAGTGCCTGTATTTTGCATGTTGTGCTGACCCAAGCACATTGTCAGCACTTAATAAAAACAGAATTCATAATAAATCATATAACTTAATAATAAATGAAATTTAGCTATGGCTCAATACTGCACTTTTGATCAGATGATTTCAAAGCACTTCACACAGGAGGTTGGTCTATTATCCCCATTTTACATATGGGGAAATTGAAGCACAGACAGGGGAAGTAACTTGCCCAAGGTCACCCAGGAAGTCAGTGGCAGAGCTGGGAATAGAACCCAGGTCTGCTACGTCCCAGTCCAGTGCTCTAGCCCCTAGAAATGCCCCTCCCCTGAGTGACATTATACACCTGCCCCCTCAGCATCCACAATGCCCCCTCCCTCCATCCCCACCAAGATTCTCTCCCAAGCTAGCTAACAACCCCCTTGGGCATCCCCACAATCATCCACTGTCCCCTTTGGGTGCCCCCAAGCTCTACCCCCCAACTTTTCCCAGCCACCATCTTCATCTGCCTCCATCTTCCTCCTCCCTCTCCCTGGATAGCACCACAGTCAGCTTCCTACCACCAGCCCCCCCACTGCCCTCTGGATACCTCCACAAGCCCAGTGTCCCTTAATTGCCCCTGGCTTTCCCCAGCCACCTGTCCCCATACACCCCCCCCCAACTTCCCCTAGTTTCCCCCCGGGTATTTCTACAAAGCCATCTGCCCTAGATTTCTCTCCCAACCCCCCTGCAGCATGCACCAAGCTGCCAAGTTGTGTGCAACTCCCTGCCCTCTCCCGGCTCAGGCAGGGAGTATTACCCTTAAACTATAGATTCATACATTCTGAGCCCAGAACTAAGGGACCATTGTGATCATCCAGTCCGACCCCCTGTATAACATGGGCCACAGACCTGCCCTGAATTCATTCCTGCTTGAACCAGAGCAGAGCTTTTAGAAGAAAACATTCCTGATTTAAAAACTCTCAATGCTGAAGATTCCACCACAACCCTTAGTAAGTTGTTCCATTGGATAATTCCCCTCCCTGTCAAAAATGTACATCTTATCTCCCGTCTGAATTTGTCTGGCTTCAATTTCCAGCCATTGCTTACTGTTCAACCTTTCTCCACTAGCCTGACGAACCCTCTGTTCCCCATGTAGGTACTTACAGCTGTGATCAAGTCACACCTCTTCTTAAGTGAAATAAATTGAGAACATTGAGTCTATCACTATAAGGCAGGTTTTCCAATCCTTTAATCATTCTTCTGGCTCTGTTCTCAACTCTCTCCAATTTGTCAACATCCTTCTTAAATTGTGGGCACCAGAGCTGGACACAGTATTCCAGCAGCGGTCACACCAGTGCCAATACAGGGGTAGAAGTAATCTCACTAGTAAAATGTTTTGAATCATCATCAGTTCCAATTATCAGTCACAGTTTTCTGTTTAAATTCTTTCTCCCAGCTGATATGGCTCATATTGTTTTCAGTTTTGTGAAACTGGCCCTTTTAAAGCACCAAGTGTATGTATTCCTGGCTTGGACTTTATTCTGTTTGCATGTAATATAAGTCATATCACTTGCATGTAAACTACCACTCATTTTTAGTTCTGTGATAAATTCCTCTTTATCTCCCAAGACAAGGTCTAATATAGAATTTCCCCATGTTGGACGAAACACTTTTTGAATTAGGAAATTGTCATCTATATAATGTTTAGAAATTCTGCAGATTTTTAGTACTGTCTGCATGAGCCCTCCAGCATGTCACTCAGATTGAAGTCCCCCGTGATCACATAGCTTTTTTCCCATTATAGTTAGGTGCTTAAGGAGCAGATCGTCCTCTTCCCTACTGTGATTTGGTGCTTTGTAGCAGACACCAACTAGTACCCCTTGTGATGCTGGCAACCCAGATGCCAGCTCTTGCCCGGGCGAACTGACACCTTCTTAGCTGGAGACCAGACCAGGTCACCTGTATGTTAGTTTTGCTCAAAATAGGTATTAATCTTATAAGAATGTATTTAGCATTTTAAACTGTGAGCTCGTGTGTTGCTGCCTGCATTAATCTCACTGATAATATCTATATCCTGTTATAAATTTAGGTGTTTGCTCTGAAAATGTAAACCCTCTCCCCGACCCCCAGTCAGGAGAGACACATTGCCAAGTGTAAAATACTGTTTGCCACAGGGGGTGTTACCTTCTGCCCAACAAAAGAAGGCCCATAGACACCAGACAAGCCATTGTGGAACATCAGAGGAGAAAAGGGCTCCTCTGCCCACCCTTGAAGAGGAGAAGTGTATGTGAACTCGTCCCATCACCCTGAACTCTGGGAGAAGGCTCTCCCAGCGCTGTAAAAAACCGACCCCCACAAGGGGAGTAGCTACCAGCTCTGGGACCAGTGCTGGTGCACTGTCTACACTACACTTTACAGCGCTGAAACTTGCTGTGCTCAGGGAGGTGCTTTTTCACCCCCCGAGTGAGAAAGTTGCAGGACTGTAAAGTGGCAGTGCAGACAAGGCCCAAGGGCACAGCTACACTTGCCGATGTAGAGCGCTGTGAGTTAAACCCGCCTTCGGAGAGCGCAGCAGGGAAAGCGCTGCAGTCTGTCCACACTGACAGCTGCCTGCGCACTGGCGTGGTCACATCTGCAGCACTCGCAGCGGCATTGGGAGCGGTGCATTATGGGCAGCGATCCCAGCATGCAAGTGACTGCAACGTGCTTTTCAATTGGGGGGGTGGAGTATGACAGGGAGTGTGTTGTGTGTATGTGGGGAGAGAGAGAGTGGGTTTTGGGGGGGCTGAGAGCATGTCAGCCTGCTGTCTTGTGAGTTCAGACAGCAGCAGACCCCCCCCCCCCGCCTCTCTCTCACAGCATTGCACACTAATGGTTGATTTGTCTCGGAGCAGATAAGCAGCCGGCTGTCAGAAACGGAGCTTTCAAAGGGCATTTCCACATTCCTGCACCGATTCAAAACAATGAGAAGAGTGGCCACTTGACTTAAGGTGATTATGGGACGTTTCCGGAAGCCGATCAGAGCGCAGTAATGCAGCACCTCGTCCACACTGGCACCGCGGCACTCCAGCGGGGGTGCAGCAAATGTTATTCCACTCACCGAGGTGGAGTACCAGCAGCGCTGTAGCCGTGGAGTCAGAGCGCTCTACGTGCCTTGCCAGTGTGGACGGGAAGTGAGCTAGGGCGCCCGGGGTTCCTTTATTGCGCACTAACTCGCAAGTGTAACCAAGCCCTAAGAATAGACAGATCACTACATGCTGTCACTTTTAGGCTCTAGATGGTTACTCATTTGTGTGTATGTTAGGTTGCTTTAACTTGTAAATAATTCTTATTCCTTTCTCCTAGGTAATAAACTTTTAGACAGTTTATTACAGGATTGGCTACAGGTGTTCTTCTTGGTGTAAGATGTAGGGTACCAACTGATCTGGAGTAAGTGACTGGCCTCTTGGGACTGGAAGCAACCTGAACGTGGTGTGATTTTTAGGTGACGATTTATCACTAAGTCCAGATTGTTTGGGTAGCAAGATAGATAGGAGAGTCTAAGGCAGTGATCCCCCAACTGTGGGGCACACACCCCTAGGGAGGCATGGAGAAATGTTGAGGGGGGGGGGAGTGCACAGCAGGGCCAGGGCCAGCCCCCACAGGAGGTGGGGAGAGAGTACCACACTTCCAGCCTCACTCCTCTCCCCCAATCGCATTCAGCCCCGAGTCCTGCTGCGCCTCCAGGCCCAGCTCCACCCTCATTCCCTCTCTGACCCCAGCCACAGCTCCACTCCACCCCCCACTCTGCCCTCAGCATTCCCCCTCCACCCTCAGACCAGCTCCACCTCTAGCCCCAGCTCTCCTCCCATCCCCAGTTCTGCCCCAGCTCTTGGCTGTGCAGTAATTGTGTGTGTGTGTGTGTAGATAGTTTCAGTTATTGGCATGTGGGGGGCACGATTGAAAAAGTTTGAGCACCACTGGCCTGAGGGGACTGTCTGTGACTCATGGTAAGACTTTTGCCCAAGAACTTTCCTGAGTAATACCACCTAGCTCTTAGACAGTGCTTTTCATCAGCACAGCTCAAAGCATTTGACAAACCATTTTTTCCATAATCTCTGTGGCATCCAAGACATTTTGAATAAAATTTTTTGTTGTATCAGGCATAGCCCAAGATCCACAGAAGCATCTGTAACATGCCCTGCCATTGGGGTTGTTTTAAGGGCTGTGATAACTCTCCACATTTTCACACAGAACTCCAGATCAATAGAGTTACACATAATTAATGCAGCATACCGAGTAGACATTGGTCTGGGGACTTTATGAAGCATTTCCAAGATTCTTTCCTGAGTGTCTGGCTGGTGAGTCTTACCCACATGCTCAGGGTTTAACTGAGCACCATATTTGGGGTTGGGAAGGAATTTTCCTCCAGGGCAGATTGGCAGAGGCCCTGCGGGTTTTTCGCCTTCCTCTGAAGTGTGGGGCACGGGTCACTTGCTGGAAGATTCTTGGCATCTTGAAGTCTTTAAACCATGATTTGAGGACTTCAGTGGCTCAGATATAGGAATGGGTGGGCGAGATTCTGTGGCCTGGAATGTGCAGGAGGTCAGACTAGATGACCATAATGGTCCCTTCTGACCTTAAAGTCTATGGGTCTATAAAGTTCAGTATTATTCTCTCCATTTTACACGTGGGGAAACTGAGGCACAGAGCAGTTAAAGTGACTTGTACAAGGTCACCCAGCAGGCCAGCGGTACCTGCTCTATAGGCAGGAATAGACCCCAGCTTGCCTGAGTCGCACCTGAATGCGCTACCCACTCAGGGCCTCTCAGGGCAGGCGCTAACCATTGCCTTTGGCGCTCCAGTCCTGCGGCGCTGCCCATCAGGTTCCAGTAATATCAGCTGGGTCACACGCAGGAGCAGGAGCGGTTCCAGTTCCCCGGGCCCCTAGCAGCCGGGGCCAGGCAGGGGCAGAATTTCTTCTCGGCTCGCCCCGGGGTCTTCATTTGCTCTTGACACCCTGATTCCGCGCGAAATGCTGCGCCCGGGGCCCCGCCCGGCCTCCCCTTTGGCGGTTCGCTTAATGCCCAGCTTCTAATGTGCATATTTCTACATCCCCGTGCAGCGACTGGGGCGCCCAGGCAGCCAGTGTGAACAGTCAGGACGGGGGGGGGGGGCATAGGCGCCCATATGAAAAAAAGCCCCAAATATCAGGAGGGGCCCTGCAGAATCAGGCCATCTGGTCACCCCAGCGTAGCGGGCACCAACGGGCCGGGCGGGGCGAGCTCAGAGCCTGGCCCCTCTGCCCCCAGCGGGACACACACCCCCGGCAGCGCCTCCGGGCATGGGCCGTGCTGGGCTCCATTAGTCAGGCCTGGGCAGGACGGGGCCTCTGGGATGGACCAATCCGGCCTGGGGGGCGTGGCTACGGGCCATAGAGCGGGGCTAGAGCGGCTCGAGCAGAGCGGAAGCGAGGAGCGGCGGGCCGGAAGCCGGCGGTGTGGGCGGAGCTGGGGCCGGGGCAGGGGAGCCGTGGCGCTGAGGTGGGAGATCTGGCTCAGGGGGGAGGGGCCCGGGGGGCTGCGAGGGGCCCCCCGCCCCGGGGGGCGGTACCCAGGTGCCCCCCGCCCCGCCCGCGCTCCCGGGGTGGAGCTGCCAGACGTGGCAGCGCGTCGGGGCCACACGCTGTACGTGCCCGTCCGGTGGGTCAAGCCGCTGGCGGAGCCCGGAGCTGGCGGAAAGCAGCGGTGGGGGGAGGGGATCGGTTTATCTAGTGATCACAGTCCAGGCCGGGACTGGGGGAGTCTGTGCCCGGCTAAAGGGGTCCCAGGAGGAAGGGGAGCTCAGCTTCTGACCTCCCTAGGCCACTTCAGTGCTACGACAGATGCCCACTTCTACCAGTGTGGGGCCACTGGGAGCCCCATGCAGGCAAGGTTCTGGCAGCTTGGGGCATTTCATCGCTATCTTAATTAAACCTTTATATGGAAACACAATTCCCTAGTGGAAAGATGGTCTCTGGGGCTCCTTGCATCTTGCGCCATGTGGGGTCATTATCTTATCATGTCCCTCTTTCTACCTGCAGCCACCCGGTACCCATGACCAGTGCTCTCCTGGCTACATGCACAGGAGAAGATGAGGTTTTGCTAAGAACTACCGCAATTCCAAGCTTCTGAGGGGTTGTTGCTGACTGTGAGTCAAAGGTAGATATGCTGTTTAACCTGTTGCTCCAGATTACAGAAAGTTCTCAATTGGCTGCAGCCTTCTACAGTCCATATTATTGTCTTTGAAATCCAGCTCTAGTCCATTAAGATGAAAGAGCAAAGAGGGAACGTTGTCAAGTGGCTGTAGCAGAATAATTTTGCTACTAATTTATTGTATGGCATTAGCCACGTCACTGCTGTGTGCCTCAGTTTCTTCAACTGTAAAATTAATTCACAGGAGTCGGGTGAGAATTAATGAATGTTCATAAAGGTCTTTGGGATCCCAAGATGAAAGGTGCTATAGTCATGTGCACTGTTATTAAAGGATAGTGTGGTGTTAATGCAGATAATTGAAAAAGACTCAGGACTAAATCCTTCTCCCAGTGAATTCAGTGGAAGCAGGATCAGGCCGTAATGTGAAGAAGCAGCAGCAGCAGATTCTGGCTACATGTGAGTACCCCCATTGAAGTCACAGTCCACCATGGGCTATCAGCACTGTTTGAACCTGGAACCTTCAGCACCAAAGCTTAGATGTCTGCCTCCTAAGTTAAAGGACTAGGTCCATTAATTGTCAGCAGTAGTAGGCTGTGCCTCTTCTCTGGACCACTCCCAGAGCGAGAGAGACAGCCCACTTTACAAATGTGTTCTAGATTACTCCCAAGCAGCGTCTGAGCTGTCCTAGAGTTCCGGTCTGTTTAGGTGCCAGTTCTATAATAGCCTCTTTCTTGAGCCAATAGCTGGGGTTGAAACCCAAAATATAGACCTTTAGCCTCCCTGAGCAGGATATATAAGAAGATTGTAAAGTGACAAGGTGGGTGAGTAATCGCTCTTATTGGACCAATTTCTGTTGGTGAGAGAGAGAAGCTTTTGAGCCACACAGAGCTGCTCTTATGGTCTCTCTCACCAACAGAAGTTGGTCCAGTAAAAGATATTACCTCACCCACTTTGTCTCGCTAATATTCTGGGCCACCATGGCTACAACTACACTCCATAAAAGTTTGTAAAGTACCCTGCATTACCTCCACTACCCAGAGTGTAGTTGCTGCCTACTGCCCCCAGCTAATAGATCTTGGTTTTTAGCTGAAGTACTAGAAGCTGTGCTTTTGTGCTGACAGTCCCAGGATCAAAGGCTGCTGACAGCCTGTGTTGGGGGGTCACTCTATGTGCATGAATAAAGATGGCCTGTATGTGAGCATTTGTAGTATTGGGGCCTCTGTTTGTAGTGGCTGATCTTCCACATGTGAACAATTTCATAGTAAATGTTAGTGTCTCTCTTGGTACTATGGAGCTTTAAAGAGTTGCTACATTAAAAAAATAAAAGTAGAAAATTCATTAAGAAGCCGTTTCTGTTTGGGGACAAAAAAATAAAAGAAAATTATTAAGGATAAAGTCAAAGGGAATTTAAAAAAAAAAAAATTACACAGCACACCACCAAACGCCAGTGACTGGTAACTTGAATTTTAGAAATCTCACTCTCCTTATGTTTGTTTGCTGCTGCCTGTAAAAAGCTGCTGTTCCTTTCCTCTATGACTCCAAATAAGTTTGCTCAGACAGGAGAACCTTGCTACTCTGCATGCCCCCAAACTGGGAAGTTTCTACCTTCTGTGATGAGCAGGCACCAACTTCCCCCCTGTGTTTATTTTCAGAGCCCTTTGGTGACAGAATGACAGTATGGATGTTGGGGATAGTCCCCTTCTCCCAGACAGCATCCTCTATGAGATTTTCCTGTATCTGGACCACGTAGATGTGCTCTCAGTGGGGTTGGTGTGTCGGCAATGGCATGCGGTGGCCCGGGATGAATTCCTGTGGAAGGAGCTGTTCTATAGATACTACAGGGTCTCTCGGGAAGTGCCACGGCACCCAGGTCTGGTATTTTTAACTACGTTTAGTAAGTTATCAATTTTTCACTGTTGAAAAGGGCTGGGTTAGCTGACTGGTAGACCACAGTCCTGTTAATATCCAAAACAGGAACAGCATCGGCGGCAGCAGCACAAGATTTCCTACATGCAGCCCTGCCAGTGTGCCCTACTCTGACCTGTAGGGACCCCACCTCTGACTGATGGTATTCTATAAGGGCCCATCCCTGGAGAGCTAAGCACCAAGATGTATTAGGGACATGCAGCTCCCAGTGGATTATTTAATCCTTGGCCTCTTGAACAGGTCAGATGTGATGTGGGGCACTGGTCCATGTTCCCTGAACTGAAATTTCTAGTTCATGTCACATCAGCCATCACATAGTGACTTAGAGGGGAAAGGGTCTATTGCCCATCAGGCCCTGTTGAAAATTGTGAAATAGCATTTGCTGAAAATTCAGAGATTTCCCCCCCCCCCCCATGTCTAAAATTTAAAGATTTTTTTTTAAACCCTTCTGCAGACTGACAGTTTCTTACAGTACTTAGATCGAGCTGCTGGGTGATTATTGTCCCTTTAAGAAGGGCATAAGCAGGTACAATGAATCTCGTGTTTATGGTGGTGGCGTATTATCCACTTTCAAATGTGGGTCTCACTTGGTCTTGCACCTGAACATCTTCAACCACTGGTTGAGGACTGGCAAAGGAAGACAACAGTGCTCCTTAACCATGGGTCACCAGGTCATGTTCCTAGTCTAGAAAGACCCTTGTTGCTGAGAGGACTCAGGGACTGGGCACTGCCAAGATGCATACAAGTCCCAGGTGGGATGTGCAGGCTTTATCATGACTTTGCAGAACTCTGATCCCCACCATGTGACCTGTATAGCAGCCATGTGCTCATCCTCCAGTTCCAGTCCCATGGAAAAGAGTGGGAAATCGAGAGGGTGCAGAGGCAGAGAATGCCTGACCTTCCAGCTGAGAGAGGCAGGAGAGTCATGCTGCAGCCTTTAGGATGTGTTGCTCCAGCATGGGGCTGTTGCCTGTTTTCTGAACCCTGAAGGTTTTCTGTGTCACTGTAGACCCTCGGATAACTGGCTTTTAGCTGTAACCAGCATAAGTAAATCCAAAATGAAGGTGTGTTTAATATTTGCAGGTTAGTTTTGTTTGACTTGTGCATGTGCTTCTCTAATTCCTGTTTACTCTGTGACCAGAACTGGCAAACCTGTGTGTTAGATGCTGTTAGGTCATTTGACCCATTAGTGCAGTAGAGTAAGTCCAGGAATTTGGTTGGGTGCTTTCCCAGCTCTGCTGGCAGGGGGCTGAAAACAAGAGCCGGAGCACTTGGTGCACTGGCCTGTGCTGCTCTCTCCATGTGACATACCTGTGACAAGAGGCTGATATTAAAGGCTACCGCCAACAAAATGAATGGCTGAACTGGAGTTGCAAAGAGATCATCCACCCGTAGGGGACTGATGGAAAGGAGCAGAGCCTCCTGGTCTGGTCAGAAGGTAGGTCTGCCTGTGTCAAGCTGCCCCTGTTGAGAAGGGGCTACAATATCAGGGTTCCAGTTCAGACCTAGGGAGAAGCATCATGTCTGTAGGCTCAGTAAATGGGCTCCAGGGGCTGTTGTGATTAGGAGCATTAGTGGAATGGCCATTAGAGCTGTGACCCATCTAGCGCACTCTTCTGTCGAGCAGGGGCCAGTGCTGGATACAACAGAGGAAGGTGGAAGACTCCCTTAATGGATGGCTGTGGAATATGCTGCCCATCGGTTTCTTCCTAGCCCTCAGTTAGTGGCTGCCTTATATCCTGCAGCAGGAGAGTTGATCTCCCTAACTTGTGAACTCCTATCTAACATAACTATGGAGGTTCTCATTACCTATATAAATGTCAACTCCTCCTCTGAATCCTTAGCCTTGTCAGTCCTCAAACTGGAACTCACTGCCACAAATTATGCATTTGTATAAAAAAAATCTTTCTTTTGAGTCTTAAGCTTGTGACCATTCATTTTCACTAAATGTCCACAGGCTCTTATATTGTGAGAGGTCCTGATGGATTTTTGTGTACCTGTCGCATCTCCTCTCTAAATTAAACAGGTCCTGTTGTTCGCAATCCCACTTCGTACAGAAGCCTCTTCAGAGCACAGATCGTTTCTGGACCTCTCTTTTTTTTTTTTCTCTCTCTCTCATTGTTGACAGAGGGAACAGAACGGAACTCAGCGTTTCAGATGAGGGTCTCCAGTTAATGTATATATCTGTCACAAGAGTAAGACAATGGAACAGACTGCCTAGGGAAGTCATGGAAGCTCCTTAACTGGAGGTTTTCAAAAGGAGGCTGGAGCCATCTGCCTTGGATGGGTTAGACACAACAAACCCTGTGTGTTGGCAGGGGGTTAGACTAGCTTCCCAGACTACTGTCCCCCTGACAGGAATCTGATTTGTCTTGCAACCCCCAAGTTTCACCCCACTTAAAATCGACTTGCTTTCAAAATCAGACACACACATACAAAAGTGTCACAGCCACGTTGTTACTGAAACATTGCTGACTTCTCATTTTTACCATATAATTATAAAATAAATCCATTGGAATATAAATATTGTACTTACATTTCAGTGTGCATAGAGCAGTATAAACAAGACATTGTATAAAATTTTAGTTTGTACAGACTTGGCTAGTGCTTTTTATGTAGCCTGTTGTAAAACTAGGCAAATATCTAGTTGAGTTGGTGTTTCCCATGGAAGATCTCTGCATAACCCCCTGGGGTAAATGTACCCTTGGTTGAGAACCACTGGACTAGATGACCCTTGTGATCCCTTCTAATCCTGTGGTTCTATGGTTCTGTGATGGTTTAATATTCTCGCTAACGTTTGTCCCATTCCTTATGCATCCTAACATCTGGTTTGCACCTAACCTCTGCCCAGGGCTCAGAAGTAGGTATTCATTGGGCTCTCCATGGTGATACCCTACATCTTGCTGTGTGGCTTAGAACCCACCAATGTTTCTGAGTTAAAATCCTTCCAATAGACGTTTCCTTGTACAGTAACTCCTCACTTAATGTTGTAGCTTTGTTCCTGAAACAATGTTAAATGAATCCAATTGTTGCATAAGATTTGATGTAAATGCGTGGGGTTAGGTTCCAAGGAAATTGGGGGGGGGGGGCAGATAAAAGGCATTATACTGTACAGTAGGGGTCCCCAACGTGGTGCCCGTGGGTGTCTAAGTGCGCCCGCGTACTGGCTGGCGGACGAGCATCCGCTGAAATGCCGCCGAAATTCGGCAGCATTTTGGTGGCGACACCTCTGGATGGTGGCAAGCAGCAGCGACAAACAGCACCATCCAGAGGTGTCGCCGCCAAATTTGTTGGCAGTATTTCGGCGAATGCTCGTCCGCCGCCACGGTCCTCCGTGGCTCGTTGTCTGGCACTGGCCAGACGAAAAAGGTTGGGGACCACTGCTGTGCTGTACTGTGGTTGGGAAGAGCCCCTGGCTTACCCCACATAGGCACAGCCCGCTGCAGGCAAGGATGCGACGAAGCACCTTTGCAACAACAGCAGCGGCAGCTGCCCCGGAGAACAGGCTTGGATTTTGCAGGGAATGCTCCAGGCCCGCCTCTTCCTGTCCCCCACTCCACCTCCGCTCTGGAGCACGCCACATCCCTCTCCTCCCCCCCTCCCCGCTCCTAAGTGCTGCCAAACAGCTGTTTAGCGGTGCTTAGGATTTTCTGGGAGGGAGGGGGAGGAGTGGAGATGTGGTGCTTCCCTGCTCCTCCCCCTCCCTCCCAGAAAGTCCTAAGCGCTGCCAAGTTTGGTGGCGGGGGAAGTACTGGGAGGGAGGGGGAGGAGGCAGAGAAGAGGAACTTGTACAATGTTCCCTTGTAAAAGTCGCTGCTTGTCCACAGAATCTTACAAGCAGGCAGCCAAATGACGTTATAAGGGAGCATTGCACAACTTTAAACGAGCATGTTCTCTAATTGAGCAGGGCGTTACACTGAAAGAACGCTAAGTGGGACAGTGTTAAATGAGGAGTTACTGTATTTATTAAGCTGCTCAGAGCAAATCTGATTGCCAATGGCTGCGGCTGTGGCAGCCTTGTCTACCCTTGGGCTCCTAACATTTCTCGCTAGCGTTCGCAATGGCAAGTCCCTGCTATAGACAAGTCAGGTGGCTTTATGGCTTGCACCTATGCTGAGCTTTGACTCCGCCCTCCCCTCTGTATGTGTTGTAGCTGCTGTTTCCTGGTACGAGGACTTCCAGAGGCTCTATGATACCATCCCCTGTGTTGAAGTGCAGACCCTGAGGGAGCACAATGACCAGGTCTTACACCTTAGCTTCTCCCACACTGGCTACCTGTTTGCATCCTGCTCCAAGGACTGCACAGTTAAGGTAAAGGACATGCGGCTGTTGTTCTGAGGGGTAAATTCACTCATCTAGGCCGGCCACATTCAGACTCCGGCTGTGAAACTCTTCCGTTGAGCTTTGATGTGCTGCCCCTCTCTGGTTAGTGCTGTCAGGAGCTGTGGGGAGGGTTCTGGCCCTGAAACGTCTTAATGCAGAAAGCAGAGAAGGATTGATGGGCAGGTTGGGCGCATCTGAGTTGGTGGGGCTTCGGGCCATCTGAGCTGCTCAGTCTGGCCCTTCGAGTGGCTGGTTATCTCTGGGACCCCTTTTGCTTCCTTTGCAGGGCTTAGTGCATTTCCTGCGTGACGTGGCTCTCGTCGGCGCATAGAAATCAAGGAGGGGGAGCAGGGTTGTGGGCAGGTTGCACAGGGACGAGGGTTTGGCTGGGGAAGGGGGAGTTGGAGGTGGCTTTGCAAAGCAATCTCTGGACGCATAGACCGTAAGGCCAGAAGGGACCATCATGATCAGCTAGTCTGACCCCTGCTCATCACAGGCCACAGACCCTTCCCCACCCACTCCTGTAGCAGACCCCTAACCTAATTCCCTCACTGAGATTTCTGACGCAAGCCCCAAGCCATGTGCTGTCACCCCAGCGTGGGCAATGATTGGGCAGGGACTGGGAGAGCAGGAAGGGGACCCAGGAAACAAGTGGTGTCAGGGCTCCCGACTCTGCTACTGACTTGCTGTCCCCTGGGGGGAGTCATGTCCCCTCCCTGTGCCTCATCTGGGGGCTCCTGAGTAACGTCTGCCCATTGACGGGTTCCCTTGGCCCTGACCTGGGGAAAGCTGGCTGGGTGCAGCAGGGCCCAGCCTGACTGCTGAGGTGGCCAGTGGCAATGGGGACGTTGGAAGGTGGACTAAGTTAAGGCCAGGTGTCCCTACCTAGCCACCAGCTCCACAGCCAGGACCCAGGGTAGTCCTGTCAGACTGCAATGACTTCTGCTAGCATAGCCTGAAGGGCCTGTGGCCCAGCCCCAATCCCACTCGCATGGCACTGGGGCCCAGGGCACTCAGAAAGGAAGATGGTCACAGGTCCCTCCCCCAGCCAGTGACCAGTGTTGCCTCTGTCCGTGTGCGGAATGTACTTTGTTATGGGCACCAGTATGGAGGTGATCTGTGACACGACCCTGTGTGACACATCACCTTCGTATTGGTGCCCATAACAAAATTCATGTGCTGGGGGTGTGGCCGAGGGATTTGGCGTATGGGAGGGGGGCTTGGCTGGGGCAGAGGGTTGGGGTGTGTGTGGGAGGGGGGTTCAGACTCTAGGCTGGGGATGAGGGGTTTGGGTGTGGGAGGGGGCTCAGGGCTGAGGCAGTGGGTTGGGAATGGGGGGTGGGGCTGGGGATGAGGGGATTGGGGGTGGGAGGGGGCTCAGGGCTGAGTCAGAGGGTTGGGGTGGGTGGGGGGGGGTTCAGACTCGAGGCGGGGGTTGCGGGGTTGGGGGGTGGGATGGGTCTCAGGGCTGAGGCAGTGGGTTGGGAATGGGGGGTGGGGCTGGGGATGAGGGGTTTGGGTGTGGGAGGGGGCTCAGGGCTGAGGCAGTGGGTTGGGAATGGGGGGCGGGGCTGGGGATGAGGGGTTTGGGGTGCAGGCTGCCCTGGGGCTGCAGTGGGAAAAGAGGATTCCCCCCAGCCTCCCTTGCTGCAGCAGCCCGGGGCCAGGAGAGAGGCGCCTCTCCCTGGCCACAGCAGCTTCAGTGGGGCTGGGCCGGGCCGAGGGAGGGGCTCCTCTCCTCTGTCCAGGCAAGTCCGCGACAGGCCCGCACTGGGACGGGCGCCTTTCCCCGCCGCAGCCTGAGCCCCTGCGTGTGGCTTCATACGGGGCTGCGCAGTTTAGAGGGAACTTAGGATATGACCCTAAAATGAACCAGGAGACAGAACTGAGCTTTCAGAGGCACAACTGTCCTGGGTGCTGCAGAGCACCAGGCCTGAGGCTGAGGGAATGACAAGGGCAGTGGACTAGTTGGGCCAAATTCATCAAAGATCTTCATAGCAGTGACTGCAGATCCTCCGGTTCCCTTCTGAATGGCTTTCTGGCAGCAAGGCTGGGTTAGCACATCTCCAGCCGTTTGCTCCTGTGCCTCCGGACTGGTGCTCTGCAAATCCAGGTCATCTAATGACCGATGCTCTGAGTGAAACTGGCCAGGTTTCTTAACAGCCTGACCTGTCCCCTTTGTCCTCAGATCTGGAACAACGAGCTGGCCATTTCCCTGCTCCACAGCTCCAACATGAGGCTGTACAACTGGAGCTACACCCAGTTCTCCCAGTTCAACTCGGATGACACCCTCCTCCTGGTGTCAGGGGTCTTTGTGGGGCCTCGCAACTGCACGTCAGGAGAGATCGCCGTCATTAGCCTGGGTAATGCTCATTTCAGCTTGGCTCTGCCTTGGTGTGCGTGTGGAACTGGCTGGATGGCTGCAGATTCAAATTGCCCTAGGAAAGCTGAAGGTGGCAGGATGCAGTGACTTGGCCTACGCCTAGGAAAGGGACTGGATGGGGTTTTCATGTCCCTCTTTAAAAGGGGCTTTTGGCAGACTCTGATTGCCACAGTCAGGCAGCAGGAGAGCGGCAGGAGAGCTCAGTCCTGAGGCCACCCCATCTCCCAGCTCTGCCCATAGCCCCTGACTCACGAGACCAATAACTGGTCTGTTCCTGTCATCACACACAGCTTTGCTCATGCACGTCCCTCCTGGCCTGGATTGTCCTCTGCTGCTCCAATCCTGGGACCCTACTAATCTTGAGTCTCAGTATCTCCTGCTACCTCTATCCTGGGTTCCCTACCCAAGTGGAGGCTTCTTATAGGGATGGATTGGTTCAAAACCTGTGGGCCCTGTTTCAGTCGACAGTGGTGCTCACCGCGTCGAGAGAGAGAGAGACAGCCCCGATGTGACCTAGGGGAATATCTAGCTGCTAGTGCAGTGGTTCTCAGACTTTTGTACTGGTGACCCCTTTCACACAGCAACCTCTGAGTGCAACCCTCCTTATCAATTAAAACCTCCTTTTTTCTATGTTTAACACCATTATAAATGCTGGAGGCAAAGCGGGGTTTGGGGTGGAGGCTGACAGCTCCCGACCCCCCCATGTAATAACCTTGTGACCTCCTGAGGGGTCCTGACCCCCAGTTTGCGAACCCCTGACCTAGCACCACTGAAAGGGAGAGTGTTGGGAATCCACACTGATAACAAGCTGTAAGAGGGACCATCCATATTTAGATCCACACTGCTTCAGGGATCAGCTGGGCCTCTGGCTTGAATCCCTGTCCCATGGGTCCTGTCTCCTGCTTCACTGGGGTCCTTTCTGTGGAGCTGTATTATCCTTCCCCTTTCTCCTTCCCTCCAGATAACTTCACGCTCCTCTCCAGGGTGAGGAACAAACCCTATGATGTGTTTGGCTGCTGGCTGAATGAAACCAACTTGATTTCTGGCAACCTGCACCGAATTGGGCACATCACCTCCTGCTCTGTGCTGTGGCTGAACAATGCCTTCCAGGTGCGTCCCAGGGCCAAGCTTCTCCAAGCTCTGGGTTGTTTAATAGCCTGGACAGCTCCCATCAGCTGGGTCGGGGGTGTGAGACCCTGACTGTAGGGGCGGCTCTAGGTATTTTGCCACCCCAAGCACGGCAGGCGGGCTGCCTTCGGCGGCTTGCCTGCGGGAGGTCCCCGGTCCCGCTGATTTGGCGGCACGCCTGCGGAAGGTCGGCTGAAGCCACCGGACCAGCAGACCCTCCGCAGGCATGCCGCTGAAGGCAGCCTGCCTGCCACCCTCGCGGCGACCGGCAGAGCGCCCCCCGTGGCTTGCCACCCCAGGCACGCGCTTGGCGTGCTGGTGCCTGGAGCCGCCCCTGACTGACTCGCTGACGTCACTGCTGAGGCCTTAGAGAACCCTGGGCACTGCCAGCGGGTGAGGAACGGAGCAGTCTCCCACCGTCACGCCTCCTGTAGTGGGAGTTAGGGTCATTCTGGGAGCAAATAGCATGAACGTGGGAGAAGGTTAAGAGGGATGGAGAGCTTAGCCTCGTGGTAGATTGGCTCAGGGTGGCCCTCCAGTAGCCCGCTGCCTCCTTGGCACAGCACCCATTGCAGTGGGCACTGCCCATGTGGCTCTGTGTGCCGTCTGCTCCCATGCACTCATGTCATGTTTGTGGGGATGGAGACTGAAGCCCAGCCCGGGGGCTCATTCTGGAAGGGACCAGAGGATGAGCCATGGTGAGCAGGTGAGTTAAGAGTCATTGGATGCCTTGATGGGTCCTGCGAGAGCTGGATGCCTGGGGCTGCTGGAGTCTGTCAGCCATCAGGGATGGTCTAGACAGTATTTGGTCCTGCCATGAGGGCAGGGGACTGGACTCGATGACCTCTCGAGGTCCCTTCCAGTCCTAGAGTCTATGAATCTATATCTGGGTGCTTGGCCTTATGGGACACGGGTGCTCGCTGGACAGGGAATTAATATGGCCACAGATGGGTCAAAGAATCCTCCTTGCTAGAGGAAAGGAGGGAAGTGAATGTCATGTGACATGTTGGAGGAAGTGCCGTCTCGCAATTTACAGCTGCCAATGAGGTGGATCCGAGCACTGTCATGGGCTCGCTGTGATCTGTGGAATTCACTTACCCACTGTGCCTCAGTTTCCTCCTTGGTGAAATAGGGAGAACAGCCCCTCCCCCTGGATAGGGAGGTTGAGCTCAGGCTGCTTGTTGCGCTTTGAGATCCTCGTTGTTTGTACAGCTCTCCTGACTGAGCCTTGCTGCAGCAGGCACTGCTGTTGGCAGGGGTTCTCCATAGCAGACGGGAACACTGGTATTGTTTGCCACTTGTGCCCCTTCCCCTCAGTTCTTCAGGCTCACGCACGCTCTGTTCCGTCTGCCACTTCTTGCATGAGTTGCTACAGACTGTCCCGGAGACGGTGGGCAAACGCTGCCTGGCAGCCCATCGCTGTCTTGCTGCTGACCCCAGCAGCCCTATAGGATGAGAATAGCTCCTTCAGCTTTCCCTGGGGGCTCTGAAACCTCAGTCTTTATTATACAAGCACCAGGGATCGCTCAGTGCTGAGCAAACGTTGAAGTATTAACCCTCGCAGCCCCTGAGAGGTAAGGATTTAATTCCCCCATTTTACAGATGGCGGCGGGGGGGGCGGGGAATGAAGCCTGGATGTTGAGTTGCCCAAGTTGTGAGCCAGCAATAGACCCTGCAAGTCCTTTCTCTACCCATTAACCTGTTCTCCCTTTTTAGTGCTGCTGGCAATTTGCATGCCCAAAGAAGCGGAGCGCTCCTGTCCCTGGCAGCCTGTGTCAGTGCAGATTGCGAGAGGGAGTAGCTGCAGTGAAACCCTCCCAAAGGAAGGAAATGGAGAAACACACTCTAGGAGCACATTGGTGCCTGTTTTTCCGCTCCTAGAATGGCCAGGCAGCTGAACCTGTGGTCAGGATGGAAACTGTTTGTTAGGACGGGCGGTGTCAGCTAGAGGACTAAAGCAGAGGACACTGGGTTCTATTCCCAGCTCTGCTGCTGCCTGGCTGTGTGACCCTGCCTAAGTCACTGCCCCTCTGGGCCTCAGTTTCCCCACCTGTAAGATGGGACCTGCTATACTGGCCCATCTCCAGGGGCTCCATTCATCACCACTTGTGAAGTGCTTTGACAGCCTCTGTTGAAAGACCCTAAAGGGCACCGTGCCGTTTAGAGAGGGCTTGGGGCGCCTGTGACGTCTCTTGTAGAAGTGACCCTGAGCCCTCCCGTGCTCTCTGGTGTGTTTGGTCACAGCGAGAAGCACCTGCTCACTCTCTCCCCTCTCTGAACAGGGCGTAGAGTCTGAGAATGTGAATGTAGTGAAGAGACTGTTCAAAATCCAGAACTTGAACGCCAGCACCATCCGGACAGTGATGGTGGCAGACTGCAGCCGCTACGATGCCCCGGACCTGCTCCTGGACTACAAGGAGCAGCTGGCGGCTGCTGCCGCTCCCTACCAGGTCTTTGATCTTGGCAGTGACAGTGAGGAAGAGGAGGCGAAGCCCAAGCAGAAAGGGATGCCAGAGCCAGTGGCACAGGCATCGCCGGACGGTGGGAGCGGGACAGCAGAGGACGGGCTGCAGCAGTTCCTGGATGACATCCTCGAAGGCCGTGTGATGCCCGTCATGAGTGAGAGCGAGCTGGAGACGAAGGTGGCAGAGCTCCTTGCCAGGAACAGGACTAAACCGCCTGAGCTGAACCAGCTCCCCACATCGGCCAGCAACAAGAAGAAATACTTAATCTTCAGCACAGGATGCCTCACCTACTCTCCACACCAGATAGGTGAGTGGCAGAGCTCTGGCTCCCGCTGGCTCTGGCTCACAGCACAGGCTGAGGGACAATGACTGGCCCCTTATAGAAGTGAGCAGAGGCTCTGGTCACCACCTAGCACGGTGGCTTTCTGCCAGGTGCCTGCTGGAGTCAGGGTTTCAAAACCACTTCCCTTATAACCCTTCCCAAAATGCTTCCCACCAGGCTGTATTTTTCCAGGCTTGGTCTCTGGCCAAAGGTGAAACTTTCTAGGAAGTTTGTGCAAAATCCCATCAGCTGTTTTTGAGATTAAAAAAAAAATTCAACTCCCTAGATTTTTTTTTAAAAATTAAAATCTAGCCACCCCTTTATTTAGTTACAGCGAGAGGGGAATGCCTGGGGCTGAGATGTAAATCTCAGCATGACCATGGGCCTGGCTGAGGGCTCGAGCCCTTGCTAGGTTTAAGACCTCTGAGCGCCTGCAAGCTGCATACCAAACATGCACAGCAGATGTCTTTTTTTTCTTTCTGTGGCACTTAGAACACTGCAGGTGCAACCAGTTATCTGGGCGCTTTCGGCAATCCTGACACCTCCCATGGCGCTGATTGGGCTTGTTCGGAGATCTCACTGAGACTCGGAAGAGGATCAGCTCAGATCCAAGTGCTCTGACCTCCAGCCCATTAGGGCTTTGCACATTCAGCCAATGCTCACTTGAAAGCATTCCCACGCACGGCGCTCTCTAAAGTGTTACGTCGCGAACCCCACTTTTAAGTGGTCTAATTGTAGAAGGTTCAGTGGTTCCCAGCCCCTGCCTCATTCCCTCGCTGAGACGGAGCCACAGCCACCACGCTAGCTTGTGGCTGATTGCCGCAGGCCTAGGTGACAGCCTCTTTGGAAGGGGGCTTTCCCTCCACGTTTCCATCCCCCACGCTGGAGCCTTGAGTGGGAAGAGTCCTGTGGTTCTAGGGCAAATGCTAGAGCTGTGAGGAGTGTCCCCACCAGGAAGGGGAGGGGGGACAACTGATCCTCCCCCCACCCACCCCCCAGCTTCTTTTCAAGAGGTTCCTGAGAAACAGCCCAAGGCCAGGGAGGAACCAACCACCTCTAGTACAAGCAGAAGGGGTGGGAGGGGAAGCTGCTCTCCCTGCTCTGCATCTGTTGTGAAGCCACCAGGGTGAAGCGAACTTTGCGTCTTCCTGGTTCCTTCCCCTGCCTGCATTCCCCAATGCAGCCTTCATCCCCTGCTGCTGCTGGCTCCTGGCTCTGATCCGATTTTACCACCTGCCTGAGCCAGAGGGGAAGGTTTTCCAGGTTCTAAGGTTGTAGAAAACAGTTAAGATGAGCCATGTGGGAAATAGTCTTTGATCATATAATTTAAACTTGACTCCTACTGCATGGTCTACGCAAGGGACAGAGTTAAGGTCGTGTGTCCAACCCTAGCTTTGGCATTTTGTGACTTGCCCTGTGCACTGTAATACTGCAATAATGTAGATCTAGCACGTCCATCTCTAGGCACCACCACAGATTGTGTGTGGCCCTTGGCTCCTGTAAAGCTGCCAGCACAGCCCTCTATGGGACAAAGTTTTGGTGCCTTTGAATTCAAGGGATTTCTTAACTTGGAACTATTGCCTAAAGCAGAGAGAGTGATCCTATGCCAGGGCAAACCACCAGCTTCTTCCTCTCCCGGTGGCAGTCATCACAGGATGTTCGCTGATAGGTTTTTGTATAGAACAGGCCCCTTGCATCTCTCTCTGCCCCAAGGACTTGGTATTTCAATTTGCTCGCTGCATGCTTGGACCACACCGCTCCGATGAGGTGGGTGCACTGTCGAAAGTCCGACTTGCCCCACTGGTGCGTTATTGACTCACGTGAGACCAGCATTCAGTCCTGCTACCAAAGGCCTCGGCTTCGCTCATCTGACTCTGGCAGGTGCTTTGGTAACTGTCCTTTACTCCCGTGCTGCAGGATCTCTGCCAGACCTAGGTTTGAATCTGGGAAATGAGCTCCTTAGTCTAATATGCAAATGAAACCCCTCACAGGAGCCTCTCCTTTTCCTAGTGAGGTCCAGGCAGAGTTGTGACCCAGGGCCCTTGTTACAGGCACTCAGTTGTGTCTTATTTGGGCTGCTAGGATGGATTTCCCCAGCCACCTCCCAGATGGGATCTGAAAGCTGGAATTCAGCTGTCATGGTGCTATGCTCATTTGGTAAAACATCCGGGGTCCTAGTGGGGGCCAGCTATGGTCACTCAATTAGGATGACCCCAAAGAATGGGGCAGATAGACCCCAAAAAGCTGGTGGATATTCCAATACTTAAATTTCCCAGGCCAGCATAAAACAGCTTCTTTATTACCTCACTGGTTACTCAGGAGTCCAAACTACACAGTTCCCTTCAAGGGATCCAGTCTCAGGCCTCCAGCCAGGTACCCACGTCAAATATGATTAAAATTTCTGTAAATCGTATTTCATCATATAAAAGAAAAGGTTCTACCAATCCCAAAGGATCGGACACATCACCTCCCAGGTTAATGAATGTTTCAGATCTTACCCAAATACACACTACTGCCAATTCTGATTAACTGAACTAAAATTTATTAAAAAACAAAAGGGAGAGAGTATGGTGAAAAGATCAATACACATCCAGACGAGTTCAGTTCATTGAGGTGCAGATTCACAGCAGAGATGGTGACCTTTGCGGTTGCAAAGAGTTCTTGCAGAAATAGTTCATAGGTTATAGGCCAACGTCCAAATCTCATATTCAGGGCGTACCAGCATAACTGGGACCTCAGTCTTGCGACTCAAACTTCCCCTGATGAAGCCTAAGCAGATCTGAGATGACAGAATCTGGACCCAAGGATCTTTTATACAATTTTATAGAACCTGTTGCCAAGTTGGCGTTCAAAAGGTAACTAGCATGACTTTGAAGGCGGTCCATCACTTAGCCATAGAGTTAACATAAGGCAATTTGCTTGTTGCTCCACCATTCACAGGACATTTCAAAGAGAGATGAATACCGAGAGAGCCCGTGTTCACAGTTCGTTTAAATGCTAGGATGTTCTTTTGACCTCTGAATGATCAGAATACGGCATAGGCAGGGACTGTTGATTACATTGTCGACCCTACTCAGACATATGTAAATACACAAACATCTCCCCACGTGTCTTAGGAGGGTTATTTATTTTGCAGGATGTTTAACCCCTTCTAGCCATGTGTCACAACAGGTCTTTCATGTGACTCTTGTCCTGCCCACAGGCTGATGCACTGTGGGCACAATCATTGAGATCTTGTAAATTGCCTTGATTGCCAGATGAAAGTCACCAGGAACAACCAGTGTCCCTTCATTTAAATAATAACAGTAATGGCAGTTCTCACAGTGCTTTTCATCAGCAGATCTCAAAGCACTTTACACACCTGCTCGGTATCATCCCCATGAGCAGTGAACTGTAAACATGGCCCGAAAAGGCTGACAAGTGGGCCACTGTCACACTTCTGTGCTTCTCTACACTTTCAGTGAAGATACTGCCTGTGCTGACGGGAGGGGTTCTCCCGTCCACTCCCTGAGAGGTGGTAACTGTGTTGACCGCGCTAGGTTGATGGGAAAATTCTCCTGTAACTGTCGCTGAGGGATGGAGATTTTTCATGCCCCTAAGCAATGTAGTTACACCGATCTAATTTCCTAGAGTAGACCGGGCCTCTACCTCTGGAAGGCCTGAAGTGTGTGTTACTGAGAACTGGTTGGGGGGGTCGAGTGGGATCATCCCAGGACTGATCCAGCTTGGAGGACTCGGAGCTGTGGCTAGGGAGCTCTCTGCCAATTACTGAAGGGGTTGGTACGAGGTCCTTAGCACAGAGCTTCTCTCTCAACAGTGAGTTTTAAAAAGTGCAAACCAGATGTCTGACGACACCCCCTCCCCCAACTCGGTCTCCTCTGCATACAGGGACCCATCCTGCTATATTTGCCTTTGCAGGACGCCTCTGAGGAATCTGTCGCAAATGACTAAGGTTAAGATTCTGTTATAGGTATTTTTAGTAAAAGTCTGGGACAGGTGTGAGCAATAAACAGACATTCACAGAAGGCCGTATCCTGTCCCTGACTCTTACTAAAAATACACTTATGGGGGACTGACAGTCAGAGCACTGCCAGGGGCTGAACTCCGGCAGCTGCTCCTGCGGCAGGAGCTGACGGCCACTGCTCCAGCCCCACGGGTGGATCCAGCCCAGCCGCAGCTCCAGCAGGCAGCCTGCCAGCCAGCAGCTCTGCCCCTCCCAGGACCAGCTGATGCTGTGCAAGAAGTCACAGAGGTCCTGGAAAGTAACAGAATCCTTGACCTCCATGACAGAATCGTACCTTACAACTGAGCTAATTGTTCCCAGGCAGCAGGGAAGGGACCTTCTCTCAAGCCTGCATCAGGAAACCACCCCTGGTCCTGGTTGAAAGGAAGTGTTTTGTGTTTGCTTTGGGAATTGCTCTGGCTGTGAACAGCGGGAGTGAAAAGCCTAAACACCCCCCTCCTGGCTGCAAACCTCACTGGAAGGGCACAAATGCTGCTTTGGGCTGATGCCACAGGAATAGCCAGCAGAGGAGAGCGCCAAGGGACTGGTGCCCTGTACTGTGCCATGACTCAGTCCCCACCCGAGCCTTGTCATCAGTTCCCAGCCAGGGTCCCCCATGTGGGTTCCTCTCTCCTCGCAGCTCGTAATAAGGTTTCGGAGGGACGCTCCTTGCTCTGCAGTGAGCTCCACAGGCTCCAGTCCTTTCACTATTGCATGTTACCTATGAGTCGGGCAGCAGCGGCCCCCTCTTGCAGAGCAGACTAATCCCCCTTCCTGCCTCTTTCCCCTGAAGGGATTAAGCAGATCTTGCCTCATCAGATGACGACTGCTGGACCAGTGCTTGGGGAGGAGAGACGTTCGGATGAGTTCTTTGATTCACTGGATCATGTCATTGACATCCACGGTCACATTATTGGAATGGGCCTTTCTCCTGATCACAGGTGGGTGTGGCAGGACGCGAGGCAGAGCAGAGCGGAGGGTCTGCCATGGGGATGGGTCCACTGGCACTGGACTCCTGGCTGCCTGCTGATCACTTTAAGAATAGTTACTCTGTGTGGGGTTCCAGAGCTTGGTGACTCATTTGAGAAGAGCACAGGGATTGGCCCCTGCCTCCATGGACTCATTAATAGGTGTACACAGGCCCTTGGTGTTTGAGATTCCTTCTCCCGACCTCTGCCACAAAGCAAACCGCATGGCACTTGGTGTGCCCGTTAGCAGGGTGATGGGCCCTGCTGGGGTCTAACCCGGGGTTCTGTAAACCATCAGCTACGGCTCTGTGCAGAGGGGTCCCTCCACGCCCTGCAGTCAGGCTCAGCACGCGGGAGCTGCTCCATGCCAGAGGCTGCAATAATGGGGCATTGGACCCCGAGGCTGTTTCAGAGTGTAAATGGCTCTTGCGTGTAACCATGGTGATGCTTTGCTCATGTGCACAGAGTTGATCTGGGGTCAGGAAGGAATTCCACACTCAAGCATGTGGGGGGGAGAGAGTTGAGAGGACTCTCCATTAGCTCAGCTGGGTGTAGCCTTCATGACCTGTCTGCCAGTGCAGGGACCTGGGGAGCTTGGGCTTTCCTTTTGTGGGGGTGTGTCACCACGTGGGGATTTCCTGTGCTCTTGACTCGTGGGGCATGAAGCCCACAGATGGCAGGGAGGGGCGCTTGGTTTAGCCCCCACCGGGGAAGAGGTGGCCAAGAGTCTCTGCTGGAAGGGATAGGAATGGAATTGGGGACCAGCCAGATGCTGATTCTAGTAACTGCATGTAGGAGCTGCCTAAGGAGATGTGGGTTTCCCATCTGAGTGCTCTGGCTCTGTAGCTGGGCCAGGCCATCTGAGTGGCTGGCTTGGACTGAGGAGCTTGGTGTATAAGATGAACTCTCCTTGGAGTTTCCCAGCAGCAGAGGTCCCTTGTTAGGCACTTGGGGGGTTCCTACTTGCAGAACTGAGCAGGGATGGAAATGGCTTAATTGAAATCTTAAAAATCATTCATGTAAACGGGCTGTTTCCAAAACTCCAGCCTGCCCCTCCTTCTCCAGAGTCTGTAACTCAGACACCATGGCTGCGAGCTGTGCTGGAGAGCCGGGCAGTGAAACCAACCAGTGCCCCAGCACAGTCACACCTGAGAGGTTTTCTAGACCGGATGGTGATGCTGACAGAAGTGACCCAGCAGTGTAACCCCTCCTCTCCTGTCCCCTAGGTACCTATATGTGAACAGCCGGTCCTGGCCGCGGGACTGTGTGATCTCTGATCCCATGCAGCCACCCCCCATCGCAGAGGAGATTGACCTGCATGTGTTTGATCTGAAGACCATGAAGGAGGTGAAGCGAGCTCTCCGCTCGCACCGGGCCTACACCCCCAACGATGAATGCTTCTTCATCTTCCTTGATGTCAGCAGGGATTTCGTAGCCAGGTGCCCAGTGGGCCTGTCTCTCTTGGCCGCAAAGCTGGTGGGATGGGAGGGGAGAGAAGCCCAGTGTTCCCGACCCCTGTACCATGCTACTTGGGCCCCTGGGTTTGGTGGGTTGGAGATTCTGCAGCACAGGCCCAGCCTCGGAGGCACTCGGAGGGCGATTCCTGCAGCAGCGTGACGGACCTGAAAGCCTGTAGGCGTGTACCAAATGGGATGACTGCCAACCCCTAGGCTAGCACAGTTAGTATGTTACGCTGCCCCCCCTTCCCCTCAGGCTCTTGGTTTGACAGTGCAGGACTGGGTGAGGGAGCTCTGGAAGGTGGTATCGGGGGAGGAGATAGTCGAGGCTTCTGGTGGTTTGGGATTGTGGAAGAAGGAGCATGTTGATGGGTCAGTTAACTCTGAACCCTAAAGACGACACTGGTGAGTGCCCATTGAACTGAGCAGCGCCATTCACTCCAGCACTAGTGCCCACTCAGACAAACCCCCCTGCATCGCTGCCCCTTCTGGGAAAGGGTTTTCTCACAACTGTGAGGACTGGACACAAACTGGGCCAGTATTTTGGGTGTAACCCCAGGCCTTATGGGAGAGGCACCTGTTTCCCTCTGGCTGGGCTGGGTTCTTACTGGTGTCTTCTGTTCAATGCAGTGGGGCAGAGGATCATCATGGCTACATCTGGGACCGGCACTACAACATCTGCCTGGCCAAGCTGCAGCACGACGATGTGGTCAACTCCGTGGCATTCAGCCCCATTGAGCAGGAACTGCTCCTGACAGCCAGTGATGACACCACCATCAAAGTGTGGCGCTCCCCCCGCACAGTGCGCATCCACCACGCCAGGAAACCGAAGCCCCGCAAGCTGCTCTTCTCCTGGCTCCTGAACCAGCAGAGCTGAACCAAGGCACCTGCTCGTGCTGCTGCCTCACTCCAGCCACACCTCTATTGTGCTTTGGACAGTGGGAGCGTCGATGGAGAGGAGCTGTGGGCACAAGGCCCTGGGAGGACCCTACCCCAGGAGAGAACCTTGCACTCCCACCAATGGCTCGCATCTGGCAGAACGGTTACCGTCAGAGGGCCCCCACTGTCGCTGCAGCCTGGGAGCTGGGTCACTGCAGGGCAAACTCACAGGTGCTGCTAGTCGGTCACGCTACTTGCAGCCAAGCTTTGGTCACTGATCAGCACAGACTGTGGCGGCTTATTTTCTTCGTGAGCTGGGGGTGTAGCCTGAGAGCTGCTGGCTCAAAGGGAAGTGTCGCAGCACTGCTCTTGTCATGACAGGGCTGTTTTATCGCTGTCTGTCTATCCCATGCAGGAGGCGCTGACAGTGTTACTGGTCACCCTCCTCCCGTCTCCTGCAGCCAGGTCCTGAATGCAGACTGGCGAGCGAGGAGACTTTCCAGAGAGGCTCTCGCTCAAAAAGTGCAAAGCATTAAGGCACTGGTGCTGGCCTGGCAGCTCTAACATTCTGCTGATGGCAGCTAGCAACTTTCTGCCCTGCGTCTCCACCTCGGGCCTACCAGAGCCCTTTGGACTGCAGCCAGCTCAAGGCAAGCCTCTGTCGCTGCCTTCCATTAGCTGTAAGCCTGTGCACCTCCACCACTGGCTTCCACATGGGTACGTGGAGAGCTGGGGAGTCACACAGGATGGGCCTTGGTGAGCTGCTAACTAACATTAAGATGCTCCAGTTGCGTTGCTAATGTGGTGTTTTCCAGGCAAGCCACTGCAGTGGTGACCATAAAGCTGAGGTTCCCCCTTCAATGAGGGCAGCTTATGGGCTAGAGTTGGCCATGAGAATCTGAGTCCAGCTGTCACAGCATGAGCCACAAACTCTTGGTATTTGCTCTGCAGGACATAGCAGGCGGCTGCACCATCCCAGCTGATGTCTGAGTTGCTCACTAACTGCCACCTGGATGAGAACTGTCAAGTGCTCTTTCACTGTGGGTGACTTCTCCCTGCGGTGCTACCGGCCTCCCCCAGCGCCTTTAAGTTCTCATCTAACGAGTCAGTCTCTTCTGTACTCTGTCATGCTGCACTCTTGGTCTCACTCCAGGCCCCTGGAGCTGGGTGTGATGAGGCAGCCTGTGGAAGCCAAGACTGATGAGGGGGCTTCTAAAGCCTACAGCAGGAGATGAGAGGAAAATGTCTCACTTCCAGTAGCTGGCCCTGGGTCAAAGCTGATCCCTCTTTAAGAACTAGCCTTTGTCTTTGAAAGCATTGGCCCTAGGATTTTAACTTGGTGTCTGAACTAGGATCTTAAATTCACAGGCCTGGATTTCTGAGGTGCTGGTAACTTGCAGCTCCCAGTGACTTCAAGCTGCAGGTGCTCAGCAGCTTTGGAAAATAGCAGGCTGGAATTTTTAGGCCCCTGAATTTGGAAGCAGCGGCTCTAGTCTGTACAACAGGGGCGGCTGGGGAGGAAGAGGGTTGTATACTTGTTAGTTGTCTGTACACGCTGCTCAGGCAGAGGCACAAGTCAAACTAAATGGTGCTTCTGCTGCTTTCGGTCAGTCCTCTGGGCTGCAGCCTTCTGTGCTGCGTGGCCATGCAGGGTTTGACTTCCTCTATGGGGGCTGGCACGATTCCTAGAGTTGCTACCCTGCCCCAGCAGCTCTGTCTGTTACTAGCAACAGCTTCCCCAGAGAGCAGGGATGTTTTGTTGGCAAATGGTTCGGAAGAGATGGATGCTTCCCGTGGAGCTGTTTGACCATTAAAGAAACTAAATTCACTCACCCTGAGTGGGGACTTTTTAAATAGCTGTGAGCTCATGTGAACCCTTTTCCTGCTCGCTGGCGCTGGGCTTAACGCACAGTGTCCCAGCGGGCTCCGGACTGCCTGGGCACGGCCAGGCCCTGAGCCCCAGCGGGCTCCGGACTCCATGGGCACGGCCAGGCCCTGAGCCCCAGCGGGCTCCGGACTCCATGGGCACGGCCAGGCCCTGAGCCCCAGCCGGCTCCGGACTCCATGGGCACGGCCAGGCCCTGAGCCCCAGCGGGCTCCGGACTCCATGGGCACGGCCAGGCCCTGAGGGCAGCAAGGAGCTTTCTCTTGTTCAAACATTCTGCTACCCGGGGTTTGAGCTAGTATCGTCAAATGGCCTCATCTCTCAGTGAGGTACAAGCCCAAAACAACCCCCTCTAGCCCAGAGGCAGTGCACTAGCTGGGTCTGTCCTTGGAATCCACTGCTGAGTGGGGCAGTGCCTGGAAAAAAGAGACCCTCCTGACCCCCCCCCCCCCGGTGAGGGGCCTAGGCTCTATCTGCCCATTCAGGAGAGAGCTGAGACCCCCAAAAGCCAGCCCAGGAGGCAGGGACTGAACAGCTGCTGCTGGTCCTGCAGTCAGATTTTCAATGGGTCCTACTCACATAGACAAGCCCCTGTCATGCCATTTGCCCTGGTCTGGGGATTGCTGTGGGGCTTAGGCAGCACCTAGGCAGCTGGCTGCCTAGAGGAAGCCAACAGGGCCCAGGCCCCAAGCTAGCAACTTCAGGCACTGAGTGATTTTTAGCCTCTACCGCTTTTTGTGGGAGTTTCATAGATTGCAGTGGAGCCCAAAGGCGGCTGTAGGTACCATTTGTGGAGCTTGGTGCTAGGCTGGGGGGTGATGTGTGAACAGCGGGAGGGGGGGGAGAGTCAGAGCTGTGTTCTTGCCCCAGCATGGCCACAGCCCCATGGTGGTGGTCGCTGCCTGTTTTCCCTTCTCTGAAAGGGGCAATACAGGTACTTCACATCGGCCACGAGTGTCTGCTGGGGCAGGCCCAGCAGCCGTGAGCCAGCCGCTGGGGCATTTCAGGGGCGGGTCTTTAGTCAGGTGAGCCCCTTTCTTCCCAGTCCCATAGGCACTTGTTGCATCTTATTTCAAAGGCAGTAAACTCAGCAGGGTAGGGCCTGTGTCTGAACAGTTCCCAGCACCTCCGGGACCCAGCATGTGCGACCACAGTAAGGGGTGGGGGGAAGGATTATTTGTCCTGTTCTCTAGCAAAGTAAATGGAACAAGGGCTGAGCCCCTCTCCCGCAGGAGCCTGTGGCACACGAGGGATCCCACTTTCAAACCCATCAATTTCACAGAAACGGTTTCTAGTTCCCATTGATGGTGCCATGGCCATGCCTAAAACCCCATCTCTGGTTTAGTGATAATGAACCTGGAGCCTCTTCTGGAGATGGCTGGGGAGCTGTGTTGTTCCTTTATCAGTGCATGGAGCTCAGCACCCTGACCTGCTGCACTTCTGTTGGATTAGCGGTTTCTTTCCTCACAGGCTTAGCAAAAGACTCCTGTAAATACGAGACTAGGGTCATGGGCCATCACTGTTGTGTCTCCCAGCTCATCCATGCATGCTTTACATCCACTGAACAGCGGACACAGACCCAGCTGCAGCTGAATGCATCATAGCCACCAGCAGGGGGCAGCCAATCAATTTCACTGAAAAACTGCAGAGAAAGGAGGCGGGTCCTGCATGGAAGAGCCTTCAGCCTTAGCACAGCTGGTAAGTGAGGAGGGGGGACAGACAGCAACATGAAAAGCAGCCAGTCTTTTCAAGTGACTCCCTCAGAACTTAAGGCCCCTTCTCCCCAACCACACTGCTGAGCCCAACTGTGCCTCAGCTGGAACAGGCTTGCTCATGCAGCTAGGACCCTCTTCCATGAGATGGCTCGAACAGGTGGTTCCTTCTGTGCCAGAGCTGGACTCCTGGTCAATATTACAGCCTGGAGCGAACTGGGGGGCCCTTCTCCAGCATGGGAACACTGGCTCCAGCAGGAAGCCAGTGCAGGCTTTTTGGATGTTGGGTGAATTTATACTATGAGGGAAGGTGCAGCAGTGGTAACGCGAGCATCCCCCAACACCCTGCGTGTCACACAGGGATCAGCAGCGCCCCCACACCAGGGCAGCATGGCAGAATTGCCTGCTGGAGCCACCACACTTTAGCCTTTGAACCTTGGCTAAAAACTCATCCCAACACCTCTCCACAGGGCGGGAGAGCCAGCCAGCCAGCTCCAGCACAGCACCTTGGTCTCTCCTGCCACAAGCACTGTATGGAGCTGGCTTTGGGTTCCACCCCAGCCACCAGACTGAATCTTGAACAGAACCCACAGCAGATGCCAATGTACAGTATGTGCCAGAGATGCCTTTCGAACTTCTGGGGGTCCCTGCTAGGGCTTTAGGCCTTTGATAGCCTCTGGGGCCCAGGTCCCCTTACTGCCTGACCGCTCACCCCCGCAAAGGCAGCTGCGCTCTAAATCCCTGGAGCTTGCTGTGGAGGGACCAGCCTAGCAGTGCCACTGACGACAAAGCTAGTACTTCCCAAACCAGGGGAGAGCTCACCTCCCCCTGCTGCAGCCATGGCCTTGGTGGCCCCTCCCAGGGCTCGAGCACGGCAGTACCAAGAGTCAGGCTGGCTCCTGCGCACAGCCAGTCAGCTGCTCCGTCTACAGGAACGTGTAGTCTCCAGCCTCCTCACTAGACACCTCGTTTCTCAGACAACGTAGGGAAACCTCTCTGAGCAAGCGCCCAAAGGCTCAGGAGAGGCACTGCAAGGGGGATCTGGGGAGTGCACAGAACAGAAAACAGGCTCCTGGCATCAAGGGGAACAGGCTAGAGAAACAGCTAGTTCCTGAGGGGCTGGGCCCCATCTGGACACAGCGTCTGAAACTGAGCAGCCCCCAGTCCCGTTGCCACTGGGCAGGAACGGTGGGTGGAGTCTATGCAGGGCTCGGAGAGCAGAGAGAGACAGACAGCTTGCTGTGGAGTACTGTCCAGCCTGGGGTCTGGGGAGGTGCAGCGTCCTAGACAGACTAGGGACTCAGACCCCCGCCTGCTCCAGTGACCCTAGATGTCAGTCTTTAAACTGAGCTGATTTAATTCCCTTTGGCTCCCATGGGGCGGCTGTTTTACGTCTGTTTATTGGCAGCTGGAGATCATGGCTGGGGAATTCTGCACACAGATAATCCTTTCCCCGCCCCCATCCCTAGAGAACCAGCTACCGCTCCTGGCCCAGAAACAAGATACATGTAAATAGCGGCTCAATAACAGTGGCCTCTCAGCGGGGGAGCAGTGCCGTACTGGAGACCCCCGCCAGCTTACTTCGCTGGGGGCACGCGCCAATGCGCACCCCTTTAGTCCTGCCACCCTAGCCTGGAATCAAAACTCGTCTCCACTGACAGATTTCTGACCCCAGCTGAGGTGTGTGGAAGGGGGCCAAGGGGACTGAAGCAGGCCACTGCCAAGGCTCGAGTGGTGGCCTACGATGAGACAGCCTGTCACTGGTCCTAGCTAGGACAGTGTGAAGGCAGAAGTGCCTCAGCTCTGCAGACGCCCCTGGGCCTGAGCCCAGGTGGGGAACATACAATTTCTCTCTTTAGAGGACACAACAGAGGGGCTATGGCCTTCCTCCACGGAGAGGGCCACAATTTCACAATCTTGGATTCCCTTGCGTTTGCTAACTGGTGATCGTTCCACAGAGAATTCCTTCCCCTGCACACAGGCAGCCGATCACTGATGCTAACTGGAAGTGGGGCTGCTGCTCTCTGGGGGGCTCCAGCCAACCACCTGGAGCACCTCTGACATGGGCAGCAGGGCCACCCTCTTTGCCTGTCCTCCAGGCCAGAAGAGCAGGGGAGGAGTTGGACAGGGCTGGGACAACCCTTGAAGGATGGTTCAAAAAGCAGCTAGCTGGGTGCTTTGGCCAAAGAGAATCTGCGGGTTTGTACTGACGGGAGAGAGACAGAAAACCACAAAGAATAAGGCTCCAAAGTGGCTAATGGCCACTCCAGAGAGTTACAGGTGACCACCACAGAGTAACTCCGAGGGGCCAGTTAGCCACAATGGCAACATGCTGAGAGGGACCCATTCTCCACGAAATAGAAAGATCAGTGGGCAGCAAACGGGGGCCAGAGTGCAAGGAGCCCGGGGAGGGAAAGCCCTGAGAGTTTCTAACCGAGCAGCTGCAGACTGGCTGACTGCAGAGAGCACACTAAGCTGGCCACGCAGCAGTCGGGGCTGCAGTGCTGGTGAGGCTGTGAACAACTAACCCCCTTGACAGAGCGAAGAGCCCAAGATTTCACATTCAAGATTAGCTGCCGCCTGGGGGAGGACACTTGGGGGGGACCAACAACTCCAGGGAGGACACACCAGAAGGGGCCTGCCCACAAAGGCAAATGAAGAGAGGCGCTAAGAGCCAGGATGAGAGTGGTGGGGAAAGGAGCTAATGAGCTAAACCCTCATTCCTGGGGGCTAAGCAGCTCACACACGGGGGCGGGGGAGCAAGGCTGTCCTGCCCTAAGCCCAGCTCCAGGGTTAACCATTCACAGGCAACAAATCAGATTCCAAGGCACCTCTGCCTAGGTCAGGACCCGCTCCAGAGAGTGACAAGACTCATCTGTTTGGTCATTCAACACACAAGCTATGCCCAAGAGCCCGGGAGCGCTAGGTTCTATAGGAGACCAACACTGAAAGAGAGGAGGAGAATATTCCTCAGGTGCTGTCCTCCCTTACTCTACACTTCCCCGCCCGTCAGATCCCTCCCAGATAAAACGCAGGCAGGGACTGACATGGACACTGGGAACAGCTCTCTCTTGCCCTACTGACATACGGCCCCACTCAAAGTGCCTCTGCAGCTATGGCTGCCAGGAGAGGTCAGTGAGACTGTGCTAAACTGCTTCCCTCTCACTGAGAGCTAACAAGGATCTCTGCCGTGCGAAGCCCACATACCTCCTCTGCCGGCTCCTAGTCCACGTCTTCCCTCACACCCTCATGTCAAAGATCAAACCAACCAGCAACACAGAATTACAGAACCTTTAAGCAATAACACCAGAGAGAAACCAGCTCCCTCTAACACTGAGATCTCCTAAGAGCATGAAAGAGCCTGGCCAAAGGGCTATGTGCAGTGGTGCTCTGGGCAGGCTGAATGCCTGTTCCGTTGTAGGAGCTGTACATTAAACAAGTACAAAAGAGCTGCCTTCGTTTTAGCTTGAAACCTGGGTGCAGGGAGCCCTGGTAGCTGATTCCTGCAGGGGATCATCCAGTCCCCATTGATCATGGATCAAACTCAAACTAACCTCAACACAAGCCTCTTCTCAAGGAAGATCTGCACTAGAGAAGCTGGTGTTTTGACACCAAGGGAGGGTTCCCATCAGACACTGCATTTCCACTCAGAGCGGAGCAGGTCCCTTCAGGGATGCGGCCAGGTCTGGACTTTGCCCCTGCTCCGGGGCATGCTGAGGGTGCAGCTCCGGGAGGGTGAGCCCTGGTCAGCTGGCACTGTGCTCAATGCTCCTGGTGGGGAGGAGGCTTTAGAGGCCCGTGAGATCTACGATGGCTTTAATAAAGATGGCGTCGTCACGCACGTAAGAGTTCTTGGCCTCCATCTTGGAGACTGGGCAGAAGAGCGGGCAGCCACTGGCAATGTTCATCTCGGTGACGGGTCGCTGGAAGGACGATGACGTCACATCGGGTCGGAAAGCGTCGATAATGTGCTCCCGATTATTCTGATCCAGCAGCATAAGGGTCACCTAGAGGTGAATACACAAGAGAAAGAGCTTGAAGAAATATGGCAAACATGCAACCCCCCGTCTGTGACTCCCATTCATTTTTACCTTTCGAAAGCTGCAGACACACACGCAGCCTTACGCACTCATGTGGCAGCAAGCTGGGGTAATGCCTGCATTCAAGCTCAGTGCCAAGCCCCAGCTAGATCTACACCCTGCAAGAAGGCTCCCTGCTTTCTCCCAATCTCTGCTGTGCCACAAGGGAAATCCTGCACTTGGTTCAGATCCACTGACAACTAGAGACTTTGCTAAACTCAATGTGAAAATGAAGTGCAGCAGCAGCCTGGGTAGCCAGCAGCTGCAGATTTTGATATTCAGTTTGATCCTGCCCCATTGCGTGCATGTCCCTTTGAGATAAGCCAGGCAGATCACGCTGCTCCAATGCGTAGTTTCAGGCTGTCTGCGGAGTCAGGCAGATGTCACTGCATCAGTTTATACCTGGTTCTTATTTTTAAGGTTTTCTTCACAACTGCAAAGGTTTAGAAATTTAATTTAGAAAATAAAGATGACAGCTCAGTCATGGAGCACATGCAGCATGTCAGTATGAAAGTTCTGGTCATTCTCCAAAAACATCATCACCCCCCTCCTGACTGTATCTTTCCCCTCTCCCCTGGGCCTCTCTTGTAGTACCCTGGGCTTTCATCAGGACAGGAGCCTGCATGGAAGAGCTCCCGCAAATGGCTAGTGCAGCGTTTCTCAAACTGGGGGTCGGGACCCCATTTTAATGGGGTCGCCAGGGCTGGCTTAGACTTGCTGGGACCTGAGGTGGAAACTGAAGCCTGAGCCCCACCACTTGGGGTCAAAGCCAAAGCCCAAGTGCTTCAGCCCTGGGGGGTGGGGCTCAGGTTACAGGCCCCCTGCCTGGGGCTGAAGCCCTTGGGCTTCAGCTTCCACCTCACCACGACCCCTTGTCAGAAGGGGTCGAGGTGCAATGACGTTTGAGAACCCCGGGCTAGTGCGTTCTCTGCCTCTGCTTGCTGGACGTGCCAGCTCTCTGTCTAGGAGAGCCCGAGCCAAGGGAAATACATCACTAGGCCAGGCAGGCCTTTCAGGCACCAGGACTGACTCTGCGCTCACTCCCAGCACCTACCTTCTGGTTGAAGGGCCATCGCAGAAGCGCATCGTTGGGTCCTTTCATCACCACAAAGAACAGAGACAAGTGGGTCCCCCGTCCAGTGCCGTCCCCGTTTAGGTACACACGCAGGCACATCCTATAGCCATATTTGCTTGTGTAGAAGGCTAAGTGATGCAAAACATCAAGAATAAACAGCTGTGCAGAACAAGGGCTAGGGCAGCAGGGGAGCCCAGATGGTTCCCAAACCGTTTCAACTGTCTATTGACTTTGGCTTTTGAAGCATAAGTAGGGGAGGGCTCCCTGAGCTGGGGGCCCACAGGAGCATCTCCGCTGGGTGTATTTAAAAGCACACAAGACACTGGGGCCCCAGTCCATGAGGCACTAGGCCTAGTTAACATGTGCCTGCTGTTACAGGACAAGAACAAGGAGCCTGCTGACTTCTCTCCACTCTTCTCCTGCCCTGCAGAGACAACTCCATGCTGCGAGACGGAGCTGGAGCCTAGACCTGCTTAGGAAACAATCCCAGTGCTGCCTAAGTGCCAGGGCCAGGGCCAGTCACACCCCAGTAAAGGGAACAGGGCTGCACAAGTGTCACTGAGGGCCTAGTCTGGCCTACTCCCCTTTATGACTAGCCATGAGTGTTCAAGCAGGAAAGAGCCCAAACTGCAGCTGAGATCTCAGGCTGGCAGACAACACCCGCTCCAGGTACCTGGAGTCCAGGGCCCAGATACTGAGCCCCACTGTGCCAGGAACACTCAAGTTACTTTTAAACAGGGCAGAGGTGTAGTTTTACATTCAGCTGCTGCCTTTCATTCCCTCTTTCTTTAAGCTGCGCGTCTCCTTTTCCACAAGGAAGGGGAGAGCACGTTGCGTAGCTGCGGCTATGTTGCACAGTGTGCTTTTGGAGGAGTCGTGCAGGGAACAGCCCATTCATAGCAATGCACCAGTGTGGATATACAACGTGCTAACACTGGCAGAATGTGAGGGGAATGGGTAGCTTGTGTGCACGTGGAGGGTAATTCCGGAAGGACTTAGGAGAGCTGGCTGCTACTCTTGGCTCTGGCACTGACAAGTCATTTCATCTCTATTCCCCACTGCACCATCTGTTGGTGCAGACTGTACGCTCCTGGGGGCAGAGCCTGTCACTTCCACTATGGAGCTGAGCAGTACTCGGCCCAATGGGGGCCTGAACTCAGCTGAGGCCTCCAAATGTTACTGAAATGTTCATAATTCAAAAACAAACTGAGGGAAGAAGGGGAGGGACAGCTGAGCAAAGTACGAGGCAAGCTCAGGTGAAGACAGACCAGCCAGCAAGATACCAGAGACACGTATGCTAGAAGTCTGCACCAAGCGTCCATTCAGCTCAGTGAGAAAAACTACGCACCCAAAAGGCAATTTTTAACCAATCCTAACCTTTGTTTCTCTGCCTCATTTCTGCATAGCTAAAGCAGCATCAGGATTGCAGCTTCCTGCCTGGTGCTGGGTCTAAGTAACATGCAGGAAACTCAGGTGCTGGCAGGTAAGTCTTTCCTTCCCTATAAACAGTCTCTTTTCAAGTGTTTTTCCATGAAAAAAACCTCTCTCTCTCTCTCTCTCATTTCCAGTCCCTTTCAAACCAAGCACAACACACTGCTTTTCTGTGGGCCTTGGGGCTTGAACAAAAAAAACAACCCTGTTTGTAACAGGATCCAGAAATGTCTATGTGCCCTCTGTTGCAGCAATTTAAAAAACACACTGTTCCTTCAGCTGTGAGATCATCAGTGATCCTGGCTCATTAATAACGACGTGACACAGGTTGTAAGAATTAATATCTTATATAGCATCTCACTCCAAAGTGTTTTCGCCATACAGCACTACTAAAATGCAGCCACTTCTGGGGAAGAGGCTGGGCATCAGCCAGCATATAGCATGTTACACAAGAAGGGAAGTGGGGGTGAGAGAGGAGACATTTAGGCCAAGGAAACTGGGTCAAACCCTTCCAGGGCTGTATGAGTTTAGTGCCCAGAGCAGACAGGCTGTAAGATTTGAAGGTCTCATCTCAAAGGTGCACACAAAATGGCGTGGAACTCAGTGTGTCTGCTTGGGAAATATGATGGGCAGAGTTGACCCTGCTAGAACGTGAAGCTCTGCTCGCAGGGGGCCTAGGGGGTTTCGAGGCTGACCACTGTTTTTAAGAGGAAGTTCCAGTGACAGGGCCAGAGTTAGTAGAGCAAACGCAGTTATGGGAAAGCTTCAGTTCCACTGAAAAACTGGAAGAGAAAAGGGATTTTCCAAGGGGCAAAAATGTTTTGGATAGAGAATAAAAGACACCATAAAATAGACAAATAATCACAACTGGCATTTTAGAACAGTTCTTTAGATTGTCCGTTTAAACTAGTCTGTCTCTAGTTTATGTGCAGTTCCAAGGACTGGCTGCTTTAAAAAGGAATTGTCCTGCTGGTTTAGAACCAGACCTGGTCCCCTTGGCACAGATCCAGATGTCCCTCAACTATGGCACTAGCAGACTCCATGGCTCGCTCAGCACTGACGTCCTCCAAAGAGACGGTGTCTGGACTGCTGGGATGCTGCTGCTTTAGCAAGGTCACAGCTCAGACAAGAACAAGATCAAGACAAGAACTGGAGACTCTCTAGAAGATCTGGAATGCTGCATGGCTGGGGTGAACATGCTGACTTTATCTGAAGAGCAGGCAGCTGCACAAGCCTCGCTGGAGATATGCATGTTTCTCAGCCCCTGTGGACACACTGTCTATTGTCATGTTATGCTCTAGGTACCTCAATTCCTTCCCTTACTAACCAGCTCCCTGATGGCCCTAATTTGGGTTGTACTATGTAAAAAGGGCTATTATTGCAGGGCTATTTCTGGGCCTAGGAGGGCTACATTTCCTGTTAGGGAAAGAAAAGTCTTCTGTATGCAGGGGAAAGGGATCTCTTATAGCAATGCTGTTTCACTTATCTCACTGTAAAAAAATCAGTCTCTACTGCATTCTTGGGGGGGTGAGGGAAAGAACTTGGAAGAAACAATCTCTGCATGCCACATGCCATTTCAACACTACTCAAATGACTGGACACAGCTGGAGCCTTGCACTATTTTGCTAATTTCTAGGTAACAACCTGGAGAGAAGATGGCAGGACAGCGTCCGGCTATCGCCTCCTGACGTTTTCTGGCAAAGTCTGTAATCTTCCAGATGAAAACGCCATCATAGGTCGAAGCTTCCATGTCACGGATCTTTTGCTCCATGTCAGCCATGGCCAGATCTTTCAGTCCAATGCTCCTTTCCAGCTGCCGGACCTGATCAGTGGAATACACAGAGCACCTTGTTTAGAAATATAAGCTGCTAAGGGACCCAGGAAAGTCAAGGGATCCTGTGAACCTCCATTCAGGCCTGATCTTTAGTGGGAAATGTTCTCCAGATGTGATGGTGGCCGGGAGAGGGAAGAAATCCACCACTGTTGGCCAACTCACTAAAAATAATTTGAGATCGCCCTGCTGCTCTTGAGCAAACAGTTAACCAACACCTCTCTACACTGCCAAAGCAGGGCACTTTCCAGCTGTGGATGGCAGAATCCAGTCAATGAAGGATGAGGTGTTGGTCTCCACTCCATTAAGAACATTACGGGAGGGGGGTGGAAAAATCGACGTTTATGACAAAACTGAACCGAGGGACAGAGAAACCGACAAATTGAGTCAAGCATGGTTCTAAACAGCTATTTGCTGTTGTGAAGTATGGTGGCCTCTGCTTTGCGAGATCATTCCTCTGGAAAACAAAGGTGTGCTCCCTATCAGAGCTCCCATGGACACCGTGTCTAGAGTACAATGAATGCAAACCTAGAGCCAAACAAAGATTGCAGCGCATACTGTAGGGGATCAGTTCTGTACTGTAGGAGGATGACCTACATAACAGGTCTTTTCCCACTCTAACATGTATACGATTTTGAGATGGCATCTAGATACTAGGGTGATGGGCACCCTGGAAATGTCTAAGGCTTAGTCTATACTCAAAAAGTTATACTTGTGTAACTATGTCAGTTGGAGATGTGAGTTTTTACCAATACAGTTATACCAGTATAACCTCTAGTGTTGACACATGTATACCAGTATAAAGATGCCTTATTAGCTTACTTCGGTTCCCATCCACACTAGTGTGGGGAGATTTGCTGCTTTAACTAGGCTGGAACAGTTAAAGCAGCAAACCTTTCTAGAGTAGACAAGCTGAGGATGCAGGTAAGACTAGAAATTCAGGTTCTCCCACTATAAGGGTGGGGGAGCTGACCAGGCTCAGGGATCTTTCAGCATCCAGAAAGCTGAAATAGTGCCTCCTTTGTACACCTCACAGGAGTACATGTCCAGAGAGCTTTTCCTCAGAACATCTCAAATATACTCATAGCTTGGCTCCTGATAGCCATGAGGTCAAGTCACAGACCCCTGCACGCATTACACCTGCACTAAAGCTAAGCACTTTAATTACTGGGACAAATGATTTGAAAGATGTTCACAGAACATAAAGAATCAGAAGTCTAAAGCCAGAGGTTACAGACCTTGTTACTGAGCATTTCAATTTTCTCCTGATCCAGCCGATGCTGCCGGCTATACGCCTCTGCTGTCAGAGACACCCTTTCCACTTCCCGATTCAGCACGCACACAATATTCTCAAATGTGATCGTCTTCCTCTCCAGGGCCTCGCACCTTGCCTGCAGCTCTAAGGGCTCCGAGAGCTCTGATTCAGAGCACAGCGAATTGGTTCTTAAGCGCGTGGCGTTGTCCTGCCCTGACGCAAGGGCTGGGTGGTGCTTTAAGTCTCTAGACTCAGCCTTGAGGCTGAGCACAAAGCCCAGCAACATATACAGATGCTCCCCCACACATTTACTTTCGTGCTCCAGCAGCTTTTCATTTTCCACCTGCAGAAAAAGAAACACACATTCCCCTTTGCAGCAAGCCAGCTTCCCACCACGGCACGAGATCCACAGACACATTCATCCCCTGCGGGCTACAACTGTAACTGATAAAAGCCAAGGGTAACGCAAAGAGACACAGTTACAAACTGTCCAACAGTACAAATTTTAAGGAAAATTCTAATCTTACACAATGACAGATGTTGAACATTCATCCCACTGTAGAATTGATAAAGCTTTGCCCCCCTTCTAGAGCACCTTCAGTCCAAGGATCCCTCAGAAGCAGTTTACAAACATTAGTGAATGAACCCTCCCGAAACCTCCAGGAGGGAATGTGTTACTATTATTATCCCCAAGCCACGAAGAGAGGAAGTGACTCGCCACTGCGAGTCCTGGGTAGAGCTGGGAACAGAACCTATGTCTACTGATACCCTGTCCTGTGCATTACCCATAAGCTCAGTCATCACACAGAATCAGGAGTCCTTTATTTATAAAATCACGTCTGTAATAACACCATACTCCCAGCTACTCAGGAATTACATGAAAGCTATCTGAGATCTATCCTTTGGCATGTTCTAAATAGAGACGTTTACTACTCTCCCAATTCTCACTGCCTGAAGAGCCCATGATATGAAAGACTGCCCCATCCCCCCAGCACACACGCACCCGAGCATGGCTTACTCCTCAGGCATTACAACCTCCTTTGGCACTTGCTTGCAGCAGTGCGCTATGGCATGCTACTGCATAGCTGAAATTACCACTCAGCTAAATTACTGCAGGCAGACGCCAAAAGCATTCCTCTGGGTTCTGGCTCCAACACCAAAAGGATCTAATAAACCAATCCTGGTCCTGATCCAGGAGGTCTTCTTTACTGCACTCAGGCTGATTTGTACTTTCAGCATCTAAAGGCTGCTGGGCTGCCTGGACTTGGATCTAGTGAGTTACAGACAGGCTGAAATTATTTGCAATTGTGTAGGGTCAAGTGGAGGGTCGTGTGCAAAGTGCTTGCAGGTTAGGGCCCAGAATGAAAAATGTGTCCTATTCCCAGGGAGATAAGCCCCATTGGGCAGAGCCTTACAGTCTTTGAAGGCAGGTTATCAGCGTGGTTTGGCATCCATCAGCAGCAGTCTGACTTTAAGCACGGGGAGTTTGCTATTCACCGCCCCGGCGAGCTTACTGAACGGCTTCTCTTCCATTCCCCACAACACCCGGCTCCAGAGACAAGAGTGACTATTAGCCTTCATTGGTCAAGCTCAGAAGCCTGGACACACCTCCCCACAAAACAGTCTATAAGGAGGACCCCTGAACCATGTCCCCAGGGAACAGGAGGGTCTGCTTTCTCTGTATATTAGCATTCTGCTACGAGGTATTTTTCTGCACTGAGGAAACAATCACTTCAAGTCGGTTAATTCTCTAGATACATCCAGCTCTGGATACTGGATCGAAATAGTCTCAGATATAAGTTGCATTCCCACTGCTTAGCTAGAGCATCAGCAGCACTCAAACTTCAACTCCCACCCCCACCCCAGGCCAGCTAGTTTCACTTCACTCCATCTAGAGCTCTGTGTGTGTGGATGCAAGACGAGCTGGGGCGACACTCAAGTTATACCAAAGCTAACACTGCAGTGAAGACAAGGCCCTAGACAAATATTAAGAAACTGGCCTTACCATCTCAGTGCAGCCGACAACCTGAAATCTGCAAGGCACTTTACATTTGCCACAAGTCTTCACATGCTCCTGAAACTACAGAAAAGGTTAAAACAACATGTCAAATATAAGCCTAATTCTTCCATTTTACACACCCCAAGAAACTCCACGCCCTACACCCAAGCCAAGACAGGAAGGTGAAGATGAACTAGAGGATAACTGACCCTTTACTGATCATGACACAGTTGTGGTCCATGAAGCTGATCCAACAGTGCTTAAGGGCCAGAGAGTTGTTTCACCCAATGGTATTGATCGGGCCCTTCCTCTTTAGGTGCCCCACCAGCACAGGATACAATGCAGGGATTGGCAGGGCCCAGGGGCAGCCGGGATAATCCCACCTGCCACTTGTGCATTTGCTCCTTAGTGAAGATACAATTGACCATGGCCTGCATAATGAGATCTGTCTTCAGTGACTGTCCAAGGGAACACACAAACATGGCAGCCTAGCATCTGGCCAAACAAAGCTGCACAGGAAGCCCTGGGATTACTTTCAAGTGGCCAGTTAAGACAAGAAGCCACCTACTAAAGGTGGGGACCTCACTGCGGCTCTCACCAGAGCTCAAACATCCCTTTGCAACTGAAAATGAAGCTCCTTTAAAACAAAATGGCTGCAAGGTCTTGCTCCTTCCCAGGAGCACATACAAAATGTGCCAGCTCAATGGGCATTAGTGTGACCGATGGCAAACCCTTTCAAAGTGGTGCTATATGGGACGCTCATACGCTTTTCAGGGGTGGACTAGCCATTTTGGACAGATGGACACACTTTCAACTGCGCAGGTTCCACAAGGACGTAACTGAGCAAGAAAACAGAGTCATGGCTGTGACAAGCCAACAAAAGCCAGGTTTCAAGAGGAAGGGTGCCATTCCACCCTTAGCGGTCCTGCTGCTGCCACGGAGTCTTAAAGCTTCCCCTCTCCCCCGCATATTTTCCAGTTCACGTCTCTGGTGTAACTGTGCCTGGGGGCTGTTCAAGATGGTGCACTGTATCAAACCCATGACTTTATACAAAGAATCCTGTGGCACCTTATAGACTAACAGACGTTCTGCAGCATGAGCTTTCGTGGGTGAATACCCACTTCTTCAGATGCAAGTGGTGGAAATTTCCAGGGGCAGGTTTATATATGCAAGCAAGAAGCAAGCTAGAGATAATGAGGTTAGTTCAATCAGGGAGGATGAGGCCCTGTTCTAGCAGTTGAGGTGTGAAAACCAAGGGAGGAGAAACTGGTTCTGTAATTAGTTTCCTCAGGAAATCAGTGGTGTCACGGAGATAGCTGGGAGTGCTGGTGGCATAGGGTCTCAGTAGAAAGTCCACATATCCAGACAGTCCTTCAGTGAGAGTTCCAATGCCCGAGATGATGGGGCGTCCAGGATTTCCAGGTTTGTGGATTTTGGGCAGTAGATAGAATAGCCCTGGTCGGGGCTCTAAGGGTATGTTGATTTGTTCCGGTGTTAGTGTAGGGAGTGTCCTGAGTAGATGGTTCAGTTATGTTAGTCTATAAGGTGCCACAGGATTCTTTGTTGCTTTTACAGATCCAGACTAACACGGCTACCCCTCTGATACATGACTTTATACAATTATGGCTCCCAATGCAGTGTGGTGAGATCACATCACAGCTTGATATTTTTATTTCCAGCTAAGCGTTAAAGACCTAAGAACCAGGAGCATGCTCATGTTATTTCCTGTTTGAGTCCCTACTGCAAACACTCTGCCACAAGCAGGTGCCCTCTTGCTGGGTCCAGTAATCCTTCGTGGAGATAGGTACACACCAAAATCTGCTGCTTGTCAGCATAGCAATGGCTTTTTGGTAGCTGCCCTCCAGGACCATGGCTGCTGGCTGCATACCCTTTGGAGGGAAGTGCCAACAGCCTACACTGGAGCATGGAGTTGTTAGTGCTAATCATACCGCACATGGGAGCCCAAACAGGCACTGGCACACATCATCCTGTTTTTAAATCTTCCTTCTACCAATTAGATATGCTGGGCCTTTACTGGGTGACAATTCACAGCCACACGCCTCATTATGTGGAAATGAAAAGGGGGTTGATTAATTTGACAAATACTCTCACACCCAGGTGACTCACTCACTTAGGGGGCTTGTCCACACAGTGCATTAGTCCGCATAAGAGGGGTATAATTCTAGTGCGCACTGGTGCATTGCGCACTAACTGGCTGTATGGACCCTACTGGCGCACACTAAAAGTGCTCTAGTGCATGCTAAAAGTTCCCTAGGTATTACACTATGACCTCGGGGGGAGGGGGGGACTTTTACGGTGCCCCACCAGGGACAACGTGGACCAGTTAGCGTGCAACATGCTAGTGCGCACTAGAATTTACACCCCTCTAGTGCAGACTAACGCACCGTGTAGATAAACCCTTAGTGATTCAAGTTATTTTCTGAGTTACACGCAGCAGCGTGGTTATGCTGGGACAATGTCTACTGTGGAGCAACAAAAAGTTTGGAGAGAGAGGAAGTTAAAACTTTAAACCACTGAAAGTCCCGCTCCCTATTGGTACTAGTCTGGGTCAGCTGTAATGGCTTCAGATTTCAGAATCAGGCAGATTAGCGTCCAATGATCACAATGCCAAGGCTATAGGAGTTGAGGCCTCTGCTACTGTCCACTCTGAAGCCTTCTTTACCCAACTTTTCACACTCTCTCCTGCCTCAAGGCAGCTCTCAGTTATTAGATGGGAGAGTGACCGAGGGGTACACTTTTCCACAAGGACTCACAATCAAGGTTTTAGAACTTCAGCGCCTCATCACTTGTCCCAAGAGTCACTCTGGGCAATCGATGTGGAGTCTAATGCTAGGTCTGAAGGGTTGTAGGTCTTTCATTTGGTGGGATAGTGGCGTTCTTTCCCTACTAACTACAGCAGTTAACACAACTGTATCACCTAGGATAAGTGTTGTTCTGGCCATGTTGGTCCTAGGAGACAAGGTCGGTGAGCTAATATGTGTTATCGGGCCAACTTCTGTTGGTGAAAGAGACAAGTCCTGAACTCTGTGTAACCTTGAAAGCTTGTCTCGCTCTCCAGCAGAAGCTGGTCCAATAAAAGATGTTTACCTAGGCTAAGTTACCCACTGTGCAAGGAGGAAAGAGTCTCTCTGGTAACTGTGGTGAGCACCCAAATAGAGCATGAATCAGAGTCTGATTTAGGTGGAGTTACTCACTACTCATGGGAAAAGATTGAGTCATTATAGCGCATCACAAATTGAGACAACACCAGTGCTAAGAGCCTTATGGAACCCTGTAACGGTGTGAATGGTAGCTGCCTCTCAAAATTAAATGTGTTTAATTGTTTTCCTTCACTCCTCAATAGAGACTGAACATTCTCATGGGCTAACTCAAGGGTCCCTCTTCTACGCTCATAGAATTCAAGTCACATTCTGTCAGAACTCAAACCACATGCAGTGTGTGCTATGAAACAAGAATGTTCAAATACCTTCTCTCTTGGAATCTTCTTCTTCCCACAGCCCTCACAACTCAGTGGAAATTTAGGGCAGATCTCATCGTGAGCCTGTAAAAGAAGTGACAAGAGGCCATTTGTACACTTACAACAGCTTTGATAAGGCCACTGTGAAGAATGAAACTCAATGGATCCAATATTTCATTACAAATACATTTTACTAGCAAAAGGCCAGTCATGTGACAGCACATACATCCTGGTCTAATCATGGTGTTTCTGCATGTCAAGTCATGTTTCTACATTGCAGTTTCCACACTGTTATGGTATTTGGGTGCCTTTCCAAGTACTCAGCTTGATTTAAGAGTGTTAGTTTCAGCTCACACTAATTGTGAAAAAAATCAAATTACTTCTTTGATGGAATGACATAATCAAGAGGAAACTACAGTTGTAGCTTTGCAGGAAAACACATGTTCAGGAGAATTATGTGAAACCCCCTCACCCTCCCGGTAAGAAGTTTCCATGATCTACCAGTCGTGATGGACACCAGTTGGCTGAATTAAAACCCCAAAGCCACACTTGACAACTACAGATGATGAGCTTTCCAACGTTGCCTCCATTGTCCAGATCAGTTCACCAAGCAAGTGCTTCTCAGCCAACCAGAAAGAGAATCATATTTTAAAGATAACAATTTTTAAAAAACCACACACACCACATTTGTTCTGCAGTAAGCACTTTGTTTTAGGACGGAAAAGCGAATACACAAAAATGACCCTAGAAACCTGATTTTTTGATCCTTCAACAGATAAACTATCAGTAAGAATTAAAATGGGAACTCTTAACACCATCCTCTCTTCTTTTCATATCATTCCTGTAGTGCTTAAATCCTCTCTTCCTACATTAGTTCTATGATAAGCAAAATGTCTAAGCACTCAACCTTGTATAAGTTAAAATCTCCTACCCAAAAGGGAAATCCAGACAACGTGTTTTACTACCACTCTTATGTGCCAGGTAGGTTATGTCATCTTTTCTGATATTCTGCTGGAGTTCTATTGCTTATACACAGATTGCAAGTCAGATTAAAACAGATTAAATATATAGGATTGTTCACTTAGCACTAGAAACTCATTCATTTTTTCATAGATTCTAGGACTGAAATGGACCTCGATAGGTCACCAAGTCCAGTCCCCTGCCCTCATTTTAATTAACTTCCTTTATAAATACACAGTTTTCTGCTATCTAAAATCTGAACTATTTGTGAACCATGCTGGTCAAGTTCATAGTGTACAAACTCACACTCTTAAAGACTAGTTTTGTTTTTTAAACCACTAGTTACATTTCTACCACCACATCAGAAACCGAAAAAAGAAATCCATTTGCTAACTCGTATTCATGTTTCACTAATTACTCTCTCCCTTCCATAGGTTAAAGCAGGGGTAGGCAACCTATGGCACACATGCCAAAGGCGGCACGCAAGCTGATTTTCAGTGGCACTCACACTGCCCGGATCCTGGTCATTGGTCCAGGGGGGCTCTGCATTTTAATTTAATTTTAAATGAAGCTTCTTAAACATTTTTAAAACCTTATTTACTTTACATACAACAATAGCTTAGTTATATATTATAGACTTATAGAAAGAGACCTTCTAAAAATGTTAAAATGTATGACTGGCACGCAAGACCTTAACTCAGAGTGAATAAATGAAGACTTGGCACAGCACTGCTGAAAGGTTGCCGACCCTTGGGTTAAAGGAACAGTATTTGATCCAAGAGAGCTGCTGCAATGTCTCTGGAGATGCGAATGCTACAGTCTGCTGACAGGCTGGGTTAACTGTGTATGTCAATACCAAGGATTAGTGGAATTCTGTAAAAGTTGGTGGGCGGGGGGGGGGGGGTGATTTCAACCCACTCACAACAGAGGGGTTGATTCCCTCCCCAACCAGCAATCGCTCCTATCCTAAGAGGGCTCCAGACAATTTCTTCATTCCCTTCCTTATCCCATAAAATCCTGGTAACCGCACCACTTCACTTCAGTAAAGGGAGGAAGGTTTGACCTCAAAAGCAACTATTTCAAAAGGGAGAACGTATACAATAGAAGATCTGATGGGGTGGGGCTGTAGCCTCCCTCTAGTCTGCCGTTTACAAACAAGTCTCATTTCTACCTCCTCTCCCCTCCAGCCACTCTCCCATTCTAGCCCTCTCATTCAATCCCCACCCAGCTCCCAGCCAGTCTAAGACTGCTGCACAGCATTTATCTTCCATGAAGGAAAAAACATTTATGTTCTAAGTAGCACCAGCAGATTGACCTCCTGAGGTCCCCTCCAGCCCTGATATTCTATGATTCTACTGAATATGCACTGAGAGATACACTCTGTTCATGCCGGCAACACTCTGTTCATGCCGGCAGGAAGGGAAGTACTGACTGAGCACAAATCTGCTGTTACACTGTAAATGAAACTGCACTGTGCTGTATCTCTTTAAGACATCTACAAATATTAGCTTTAACAGGCACATTTCAAAAAAATTCCATACAAATATTTGAAATATTTTTCTGGATTCTCCACTGGTTTTCCCTGCACCTTATCCTTCTCTGCTCGAATCATAGGTACCATGGAAAGCTGTCCAAAGCAAAGCTATTTTTTTACTTCCTATAAAAGGAAATCACCCCACCCTTGGGCCAAAGAGGCAGGGGGATGTCATTCAAGAATGATGCATTACAATCTAACTCCACAGGGATGGAGCAATCATGGCATTTACAGTCCCTGCCAGCGGGCAAGCTATGCTGCCACAAAGGCAAATCTGTCTTTTTAACTTAGAATCATAGAATATCAGGGTTGGAAGGGACCTCAGGAGATCATCTAGTCCAACCCGCTGCTCAAAACAGGACCAATCGCCAGACAGATTTTTGCTTCAAATCCCTAAATGGCCCCCTCAAGGACTGAACTCACAACCGTGGGTTTAGCAGGCCAATGCACAAACCACTGAGCTTAACCCCCTTGAATGGTCAAGGTTTCATCTCCATCACTTTTAGGCAGCTTGTGATTACTCTCAGAGTGGGCTGTATAACAACAGTCTCCTTTCCCATTACATTATCGTCCTGCAAGCAGACTGGGAAAACCCAAGAGAACAGGGGAAGTGGAAAGGCTTTAGTCTTGCTTAAACACTGAGGGGCTGATCTTGCAGCTATCGAATTCCCACCAGTCAGTGGACGGCACACATTCTGGTTTCATATCAGATGCTAAGAATGCAACAGCACCAACAGTACGGTGACAACACTGGATCAAGTTAGCATCTTGCAAAGCAACACCTAACTCCTCTCACTCAAGTAAAGCCGGAAGTATTCATTAGTTTGCAAATAACTTCCTTTCCCTAAAAGTGACAGTGAAACAGCCCAGAGATTGCTCCATTGTACAAGCCACTTCGAGGATCTCTATACTGAGTTTGTGGTCTTCTTTTAGCTTAATTGATTGCCAAGTCACTCAGGGTAACTAAGACCCTTGGAAGTGCCAATCTAGAAACTCTATGAACATTTGTTCAGGACACAATTGATTGTGATTCACCCTAGCAGCTAGTTACAACAGGACCATAAATTTCAGATTAGACAGATCCTTGCTTCTCTCAAGAAGTGCTAATACAATGATCTACCCTAATGGAGAGTACTCCACACTTGCTCCCTTGCCTCAGGGTGCATGTCTAGGTGGGTCTCGCTGTAAGGATACCTGCAGTGTGCTTATGCTGTGACGCTCATACCTTAATGTCAGGAAAGTAGAAAAGCGATTTGCAGTATTTGCAGTTGAGGCTTCTCTCGGGGCATTCCCGCTCCGAATGGCGCTCCTTTTCATTCAGTTTGATCATTCCCTTACATGCCAGGCACTCAATCAGCATGAACGGGCAGTCCCCTTCATGGCAGCTCTGTGACAACAAGAGCAGCACATTTCAATACAACCGTATAAAAAACCCACAGATGCAGATGCGTAAAGCCCGTTTCCTAATGGATCTCAGGATGAAAGGCTCTTCTGGGCCTACACGAAGAGGGCAAAGGAAACTAACATCTTAATTCTATTTTCACTAAGGCTGTGTCTACACTACACACCTTTTAGCGACATCTGTGCTGCTACAGCCGTGCCGGTAAAAGGCGCGCAGTGTAGCTGCTGTATGTTGGCAGGAGAGAGCTGCCCAACAAGCGGTGATAGCGTTGTCGGCAGGAGGGCTCTCTTGCCGACAAAGCGCTGTTCACACCAGCACTTTTTGTCAGCAACCTTTTGTCGTTCGGGGAGTGTGTGTTTTTTTTGCACATCCCTGAATGACAAAAATTTTGTCATTAAGATTCTAGTGTAGACAAAGCCTTAGTGTCATATCCGAGTGTTATCCAGATTGGGGAGGGGGGCTGCCAGAGGCACATTGGACACAGCAGAGTACTGGGGTGGAGCAGTCTGCATAACCCCCACTACTACTGCAAATGTTCTCCCCCAGCTGCAGGTTGCTCCTTGAAGACCATACCATGCTGCCCCTGGAGCGTCCTACTGCAGCTGTCCACAGGAACAGCTTGCACACACAAAGCTGCAGGCTCTGCCAGCAGCCCGATGGCCCAAGCGTCTCTTCTTTGCTCCCATGGCCCTCAGCTCAGCCATGAGATTACATGTGGCCCAGCCTCATGGAGCCTCCTCCCCACCCTAGAGACCATGTGGCCTTCTGGAGACAGTGGGGAATGCCATCAGGAGCAGAAGCCACCATGGGAGGGAAAGAGAGAGTGCAATAAGAGGAAAGAAAACTAATAACAGAGTGATTGCAACAGATATTCTGTATATTCACCCCTTTGGCAGAACTGTGCTCCAGAATCCCAGCTTTTATTTAAAAAGTTTCTAGTTCATATAATTGTGGAGAAAAATCTTGAAGAGGTGCCCAGTATAATCTGCAGACAGATGTCTGCCTTAGTTTGCAGAGAGACTGAAGCAATAGCTCTACGAGGTGGGACCGGCCTCATTTATCACAATCAGGGCTCCAAGGACCCCCAGATTCTCTGGCTCTGGCATGTGGCATTTTTCCCAAGATGCCAAAAAAAAAAATCAGCATTTTTGCCACGGAATTTGCCACTCTGCAACAGCCAGATGCTTGATATTTTGTTTTCTGCCTCCCTCCTTGCTGTGGCTGCCTCTCCCACTTTCCTCACAAGTGGATATTAACTGGATTACAGTGCATAGTCCATGCACTGCTGCATGGAGCCTGGCAGCAGGCGGTTGGTGAGCTGGAGCCCAGCTTGCAGCCGGACATGTCAGCTGGTGAATGAGGCTACCTAGAGAACAGCAGCACAGCAGCTGATACCAGCAACAAGCTATCCCTTCCCTGGGGCACTCAGGCCAAGCCATTTGGAGGGCATGACGAATAAACCAGCCTCAGAACAAATCACTGTCAAAAAGAATCGGAGATTAATTTTATGTCGTGTTTTCAACTGTGAGCTTTGGCTGTGTGTGGTAGGGGGATGGAATGGGTCTCCATCTATCACTGTAGGATCTGAATGCCTTCCATGTAACATCCATAGCAACAGCAAAGTTCACAGTGGATTTCTTGAAGTCTCTGGCTCTCCCTTTTTAGGGTATACACCAGGGGTCTCTAACTCAAAATGACCACAAGGACCACATGAGGTCTAGTGCATTGGCCCAAGGGCCGCATCACTGACACCACCCCCCTCACTGCCTCCAGCCCCCACTCCACCCCTTCCATGAGGCCCCACCCCTTCCCATCCCTTCCCTGCCCCTTTCCAACGCTGCCCCTTCCCTGTCACCAGGGGGTGCAGGATGTGGCAGGGGCTCAGGGCAGGGAGTTGGTGTGTGGGGTGCAAGAGGGGTGAGGGGTGCGGCAGGGGGTCGGGGTGCAGGAGGGGTGCAGCAGGGGGCTCAGGGCAGGGAGTGCAGGAGAGGTACGGGATGCGGCAGGGGGCTCAAGGCAGGAAGTTGGGTACAGGAGGGGTGTGGGGTGTGGCAGGGGGCTCAGGGCAGGGAGTTGGGTGCAGGAGGGGTGTGGGATGCAGCAGGGGGCTCAGGGCAAGGAGTTGGGGTGCAGGAGGGGTGTGGGATGCGGCAGGGGGCTCAGGGCAGGGAGTTGGGTGCAGGAGGGGCATGGGGTGCAGCAGGGGACTCAGGGCAGGGAGTTGGGGTGCAGGAGGGGTGTGGGGTGCGGCAGGGGGCTCAGGGCAGGGAGTTGGGTACAGGAGGGGCGTGGGGTGCGGCAGGGGGCTCAGGGCAGGAAGTTGGGTGCAGGATGGGCGTGGGGTGCGGCCGGGGTCTCCGGGCAGGGAGTTGGGGTGCAGGAGGGGTGTGGGGTGCAGCAGGGGGCTCAGGGTAGGGAGTTGGGGTGCAGCAGGGGGCTCAGGGTAGGGAGTTGGGGTGCAGGAGGGTGTGGGGTACGGCAGGGGCTCAGGGCAGGGAGTTGGGTGCAGGAGGGGTGTGGGGTGCAGCAGGGGGCTCAGGGCAGGGAGTTGGGTGCAGGAGGGGTGCTGGGTGCAGCAGGGGGCTCAGGGCAGGAGTTGGGTGCAGGAGGGGTGTGGGGTGCGGCAGGGGATCAGGGCAGGGGATGGGGTGCAGGAGGGTGTGGGGTGCGGCTGGGGTCTCAGGGCAGGGAGTTGGGGTGCAGGAGGGGTGTGGGGTGCGGCAGGGGTCTCAGGGTAGGGAGTTGGGGTGCAGCAGGGGGCTCAGGGCAGGGAGTTGGGTGCAGGAGGGGTGTGGGGTGCAGCAGGGGGCTCAGGGTAGGGAGTTGGGGTGCAGGAGGGGTGCAGCAGGGGGCTCAGGGCAGGAAGTTGGGGTGCAGGAGGGGTGCAGCAGGGGGCTCAGGGCAGGGAGTTGGGGTGCAGGAGGGGTGTGGGGTGTGGCAGGGGGCTCAGGGCAGGGAGTTGGGTGCAGGAGGGGTGTGGGGTGCAGCAGGGGGCTCAGGGTAGGGAGTTGGGGTGCAGGAGGGGTGCAGCAGGGGCTCAGGGCAGGAGTTGGGGTGCAGGAGGGGTATGGGGTGTGGCAGGGGCTCAGGGCAGGGAGTTGGGGTGCAGGAGGGGTGCGGCAGGGGGCTCAGGGCAGTGGGTTGGGGTGCAGGAGGGGTGCAGCAGGGGCTCAGGGCAGGAGTTGGGGTGCAGGAGGGGTGGGGTGTGGCAGGGGCTCAGGGCAGGAGTTGGGTGCAGGAGGGGTGTGGGGTGCAGCAGGGGGCTCAGGATAGGGAGTTGGGGTGCAGGAGGGTGTGGGGTGTGGCAGGGGGCTCAGGGCAGGGAGTTGGGTGCAGGAGGGGTGTGGGGTGCAGCAGGGGGCTCAGGGTAGGGAGTTGGGGTGCAGGAGGGGTGCAGCAGGGGGCTCAGGGCAGGGAGTTGGGTGCAGGAGGGGTGTGGGGTGCAGCAGGGGGCTCAGCGTAGGGAGTTGGGGTGCAGGAGGGGTGCAGCAGGGGGCTCAGGGTAGGGAGTTGGGGTGCAGGAGGGGCATGGGGTGCAGCAGGGGGCTCAGGGCAGGGAGTTGGGTGCAGGAGGGGTGTGGGATGCAAGCTCCAGCCCAGCACCGCTTACCTAGAGCGACTCCAGGGTGGCAGCGGCGTGCATACCGCGCCGCTCCAGGAAGCAGCCGGAACCACAGCCCCTGGGAGAGCGGGGGTGGGCTCAGGGCTCCGCTGCTGCTCCTCCAGGTACCTCCCCCAAAGCTCCCATTGGCCGCAGCTCCCTGTTCCCGGCCAATGGGAGCTGCAGGGGGCAGTACCTTGAAGCGAGGCAACGCAGGAGCCTTCTGCCTCCTCCCCCCTCCCCTCCGGCCCGAAGGAATGGGCTGCCAGCCGCTTACGGGAGCAGCGCGGGGCTCGCGGCACCACGGGGGGCAATCCCATGGGCCAAATGTCGTTTGCCCACCCCTGGCCTGGAGGTGGGCAGGGGGACATGGGGAGCTTGGCGGGCCGCATGTTTGAGACCCAGGGTACATACTCTGACGGGAGGGTTTGGGTTTTAATTTTTTAGATTTTATTAATTTCGTTTTAGATTGACTTTTGGCATAGGGGGCTTTTAGGTTGGTTCAGTTTATTGGGCACAAAGGAGTGTCAGCACTTTAGAATCATAGAATCATAGAATTCAAGATCAGAAGGGACCATTATGATCATCTAGTCTGACCTCCTGCAAGATGCAGGCCACATAAGCCGATCCACCCACTCCTGAACTAATTCTCTCCCTTGACTCTGCTGCTGAATGCTCCAAATCATGATTTAAAGACTTCAAGTAGCAGATAATCCACCAGCAAGCGACCCCTGCCCCATGCTTCGGAGGAAGGTGAAAAACCTCCAGGGCCACTGCCAATCTACCCCGGAGGAAAATTCCTTCCCGACCCCAAATAGTGTTGTGCTCACACGGAAAAGGCCTTTTTGAAGAGGATGGGTTTTGCAGCATTTCCCAAAGCCCGTCAGACTCTGGATCTGCCTAATCTCCACTGGAAGTTCATTCAAAACTAGGATCCCCTGGACAGAGAATGCTTTGTCCCTAGCTCTCATGTCCTTTGTCCTGCGTTTTGTCAGCTGCATTGTCCCAGAGGAATTCAGCTGTTGCAGTGGTTCATATATCAAAACATGGTCTTGAACTAGCTAGAGTTTGATCCATGAATTGCTTTGAAGCTTAGGACCAAAACCTTAAACTGAAGCTGACTAGGAGCCAGTGAAGGGACTTGAGCACAATAAAGGAGCAACCCTCCTCTTTTAAACACAGAGACTACACAAGCCTGATGTGCACGCGGTGGCCTAAATGGAGAAGGCAGGCAGCCGCATTCCGGACCAGCTGGAGCCTACGCATTGTCTTCACATTCAGCTTCAGATACAGTGAATTTCATTTCATGGAAAAAGATTAAATTAACCTTGCTAAGGAAATTGGGAATCAAAGCCACAGAATACACAAGACCCTAGATATAGGACATAATAGATAGCACCCATCCATCACCTGAGGGAGCTCCAACCAAAGATATTGAGAACTACTGGTCTAAAGGGATCTGCTCTGCAGACCATCACTGTGGTTACATTTAACAGCTACAGATCACAGTTCTTTGGAGACCACCATCTCAGTCTCTCCTTTGTTGCTAATGAGGACCCACCAGTCCCAAGATTCTTCTAACAGCACCGAGATTTCTCACACTGCCACTTTCTGGTTTTAGCTCAGTATTCAATGGTTATCTCCACCAGCAAAACAGTACAGCTTAAAAGCACCCAAATACTGCAACTCTGAGAAGTACATAGTCAACTTGCTGAAAGCCCAACAGCCCTGCCTGCTTTGAATAAAGGAGCAACCCTCCTCTTTTAAACACAGAGGATACTCCAGGTCCCAGCATGTAGTGCTTCATCTTGATTGAAGCTGCTCAATCACTTGAATCGAATTGGAGCATTCCATGCTGGAACTTTTCATCTCTATTGGTCTGACCTCCATAAGAAAGATGAGGTCACCAACAAGCCATAAATTAGAACTCTGTGGATCACATCTGGCCAGCCCTGAGAGGACACAGCTCCCACCTCTCTTCCAGATTTTTGGGGAAGGATGTGGACAAGGTGAATCAGCCAAATCTGTGCCCCAAAAGTATAAAAGTTTAATGTCCAAATATTAATTTTGTTCTTACTTTAGTCTGAGGATGGCGGGGGCTTTCAGGAAAGGAAATGTGTGAGGGAAGAAAATGCAAACAGTCAGGACTGGTGCCCTTTACACACTGGAAAATCCACACCAAACCAGGTTTTCCCCAAACAGGGTTTACTTTAGATCTCAATCTTTTGAGTTTCTTAAACATGAACCAAAAGCACCAATTAAATTCCATCAGCTTTTACACAAAAGTGTGTGATAACAGCCTTGGCATTTCTCTGAAGAAAGTCTCTGAGTCCAAAAATTTCAATTCCCAACTGACTGTCAAATGTTGCCTGAAAACTTAAACAGAACTGTGCTCAAACTAACGTTGCGGGGGGGGGGGGAGGAGTGTTGTCTCATCAAAGCTTTAGAAGGGACATGTGACTCATCTGAACGTCCAAGATACTGAATTACAGCTACATTTTCAGAGAGCCAGATGCTAGAAGCATTAATTAGCAAAGCCACCACAATAACACTGAGTTGTTTTGAGAAGTAAACACTGACATAGCAGACCCTTTCAGATGGGGCTTTCCAATCCCCTCCCACGCACATTTTCTGGCACTCCCTGTAGCTTACCTCCCACATAGCAGGTTGGACAGGAAACAATCTACATCAGAGGTGGGCAAACTACAGCCCACGGGCCACATCCAGCCCACGGGACCCTCCTGCCCGGCCCCTGAGCTCCTGGCTGGGCAGCTAGCCCCTCTGGCCCCTCCCCTGTTGTCCCCCCTCCCCCACAGCCACGCCGCCGCATGGGCAACGCTCTGGGCGGCGGGGTTGCATGCTCGTGCAGGGCAGCAGGGCAGTGTGTCTGGCTCCGGCTGGGAGGTGTGGCGTGGTAAGGGGGCCAAGGGGTTGGATATGGGGCAGGAGGTCCTGCGGGGCAGTCAGGGGACAGGGAGCAGTTGGATGGGGCAGAGGTTCGGGGGGGTAGGGAACGGGGGGATTGGATAGGGGTGGGTCCTGGGGGGCCTGTCAGGGGGTGGGGGTGTCGATAGGGGTTGGGGCAGACAGGGGACAGGTTGGATGGGTGGGGGGTTGTGAGGGGGGAGTCAGAGGGCGGGAAGTGGGAGGGGGTGGGAGGAGGCGGATAGGGAGCAGGGGCCAGGCTGTTTGGGGGGCACAGCCTTCCCTACCCAGCCCTCCATACAGTTTTGTAGCCCTCGGGCCAAAAAGCTTGCCCACCCCGATCCACATCTAGGCAATTAGCTATGCAAACTTTGCCGCTCCGACTTTAAGGGAGGCCAGTCTTGAAGTCTGTGGATTTCAGCCCCAGCTCTAGAGTCACTAGGGCTTCTCTCCAGAATCGGATTTCCTCACGCCATCTCTACCTACAAGCACCGAGCGCTGCAACAAGCACTTCCACTGAGGACAGCGGGATACAGCTATGAACTGGCTGAAAATGGTGCCCCAATGCTATAAACCAGCTTGGAACCAGAAGCTTCCAACAGGGAAATACAACAGAAGTTTCTTCCTAATTTCAAAGACAGAACCCTGGTGTCCTGCCCAGCACCACAGAGCACTCCAGCCACAAAGCTTTAGATGCAATATCTTACTATAACAAACACGGACGGTGCTGTGGAACCTTTAATATCAATTTCCAAGGAGGAAAAAAAAAAGTTGAAGCAATTCCAAGGGCCAGCGGGTCTGAACTACATTCCAAGTAAAGACCATTAAACTAAGACTCCACCCACAGCAGTGAAATATCTCTAGCAGCAAGACCACTCTGTCCAGCCACAAAACTTAAGAATCACAGAATATCCGGGTTGGAAGGGCCCTCAGGAGGTACCTAGTCCCACCCCCTGCTCAAAGCAGGACCAATCCCAGTAACTAAATCATCTCAGAAGTAATCCTGAAGCCTGAACCCAGGTCGCTTCCCCTCTACCGATTGAATTAAATTCTGGAGGGGGGCGTCTTCGCCACCCACACAGATATTCAGTTGGATTTTTTATTCTCTTCCACAGGTTCAGCTGAGCTCTGGCAAAAGGCTCCAGGCCTACAAAACTGTTAGTAATGCAAAGTCCAGGGTATTAACAAAAAACAATCTGAATCTGGACCAGGACAGGTTATGATCCCAACAGCCAAGAAAGCTCATCTATACTTATTAGCTGAACTCAACTGACAAGGAAGATTGAGTCTCTTTCAGACCAATTTACTGTCTTCTCCCTCCTGGCCTCTATTTTATCTGAAAACAGACCAGCCAGCCACAGAACTACCTGGCAGACTAATCCAACCTCTCATTTAGTCTATTTAAATAGTGCTCTCAGGATTAGAAGGGCAGATCCTGTCGCTCCATTCAGGTCTCCCTAGCCTTCAAATCACCCTATATTCCCCAAGAAGGAGCTTAAATTCAAGCAAGCCCTTATGTCCCGATCAACTTATTTTAAAATCCTGCTGATGATTAAGAGTCTCTCTGTAGCTGAAGGACATTCACTTCCCTCATCACTCTGCTGCAAGGTGGGAGAGAAGTGACATTTCATGTATTTTTAAAGTGCCATTTTATTGCTGTGTGAAGAGCTGGGGACTTAGATGATCCTTAGGGGTCAGTCTGTACCTATTCTAGGTACATAGTTGGCTCCTATCACCATCATATCGGAGCACCTGGAAGTCACAAGGGTATATTTTCTTGGTTATTTCTCATGCTCCAACTGCCGAACTTCACAGTCTTTGCATCTCTCATCTGTAATTTTTTTCTCCTTTCTGTAAAGCACCTGTTTTTAAAAACTCTTCGCGTGTTCCAAGCATTTACCAGTGTATTCAAAACACAGCCAGAAGAAAATTGTATTTAAAAATTCAGATCTCGTGACAGTGCTGAATATTTTAATAGTTTTCCCAATAGGAAGAGTTGAAAGAGACAGCATGAACTTTGCCCACACATGCAGTTAAAAAATATGCTGCATTTGAGACATGACCTTTGGTTGCTTAAACAGAAAACAAAACTTGGAGAGCTGAGGAAGGTCTTTAAGGGTGAGCGGCTGAAAATTTTCAGCTGCAGAAGCTGGTCCTCTTCCTCTCCCACCCCTGTGAAATTACTAAAATGCCAGTGACACAGTCTCCTAGGGTAGCCAAATGAGTTTCTCTTGATACCAGTGGCTGCAAGCTTTTAAAATGAATACACAGTGAATTATCTTTTAGGTACTTTCCATGCTCGGTCTGAAATAGCACAGCAAGGGGCTTTCCATGGTGGGAGTGTTGCTGCTGCTGAAGGCAGCAACACACATTGCTGCTTTCAGATGACACAGCAGAGCTTTAGACACGCTCTACAGAAGAGCTGACACACCACAGCCCCCTTCTGCAACCCTTGCTCACCTAATGCCTGTGTCTGTACTAGCCAGAAACGTACACAGGGATGTAGTAAGCTGGTGACCCAGCTTTGACATATTTATTGGGCACTTCCCTTCACTCTCAGTAACACTCAATCCAACACCTTGCCACAATGGGGCAGAGATATGAGGTATCAGATAAATCAACTACTACAGCTGCCATAATCCCTCTCCAGCTGCCTACAGACCCAACCGTCACTACTACCATGCCCACAATCCTTGCTCTGCGCCATGCAGAAAACATGTCCACCTGCAGATTTCTTTGCTTCCTTGCAGAAAGTGATGGAGAAGCCACGGGAAGCCAGGTGGGGGTGGGAAGGGCAGGGGATGCCCATGGTGTAGTTTGAGGAGGCATTGCCCCCCAAACAGAGGTGAGGCATGGGAGGCACATGGAGTCACATGCCACTGCTCCCCCGCCCCCGTTTCTGCGAGTGAAGAGCTGCCTGGCTGAAAGAGGGTGCCGCTCGGTTCAGCTGACTTTGCAGCTGGTTGCCGCCTCCTGAGTCCTAGTGCCAGTTGTGCTCGCCTTCTGTGTGCTGGGAGACATCCTGTTTTCTGTACCACAGTGAGGGTCCGCGGTGGGGCAGGGAAAAGGGGCTGGGGTATGGGAAAGTAGCAGTGGGGAACGAAGGGGGATGAGATGGGGAGGGGGTGGGGCAGGGTGATAGGATGAGGAAGAGAAGAGGATGGGGAAGCAGGAGCCTGGCATGCGGCATCCCCTTGGCAGCAGCTGAAGTTGGGGCTCCCCTGTTAAGCAGGCCCATCAAACCCCCACCCCAACGAGCCCCACCCTCCCTGCATGTGGACCACCCCACTGAGCCCCAACCAGCTATACCCAGACCTTCACCCTGACGAGCCCCTCCTCCCTTGCACCTGGACCCCCCTGCTAAGCCCCAACCACGTTCACCTGGACCCCCCTGCAGAGTCCCATTGCCCCTGCACCTGGTACCCCCCAACAAGCCCCTGTGCATTCAGAGCCCGCACTGAGCTGCCCACACCCAGACTGCCCCACACAGAACCCTCTTCCCCACACCTGGATCCCCCACATTAAGCCCCTCTACACTTGGATCCTGCTAGGCTGAGACTGCCTGTCCACCCACGCCTGGTGTGCCCGATGTAGAGCCTAGGTTGTTTCTGAGGCAGGCTTGGCCGTTGCGCTGTGTCAGGGTCGGGTGCAGCCTCACTGCTGAGTTCCTGTCCGGTGGGGGGAGGGAGAGCAGAGTGCTGGAGATGGGAGATCACCCTGCATGCAGCCAGTGACCCGTGCTCCCCACTGCCATGCTGGAGCCTCCACATATATGTATTGACAAATAAAATTTTCAAAATGTTGAAGAATTTTAAAATATTGTGCACAAAATTTTTATTTTTTTGGCAGATAATTTAATTTTTTGGCGCAGAGTTCCCTCAAGAGTATTGCTTGTCCCTCAGAATAGAGTTCCGGGCTCAGAGCTGCCCAGCAGCAGCCCAAGATGCTTCCACTGGACTGCCTCCGATGGACTTGACTTTATTTTAGCAAAATAATCTTCAGTATTTTCTGATTGTTAAGAGCAGAGAAAGAAGAAGGCTAGTGCTTGTCAACTAATATCTCACATGCATACAGCACATTCCATTCAGAAGGATTCCAAAGTGCTCTCCCTCCCCCTTCCCCATGAATAGCTTCTCTCACTACTGGAGCGCAGACACCTCTGGGGTGAAGTTGGGTAGTTATCTACAGTCCACAGCAATACTACAGAATAGTTTGGGACAGGAGAATCTCGTATCCCTCTTCACATGCAAGAAGGAATTAAGAAGGTAGACCATAAGTACTCAAATTGGAATTTAACCAAGACACCTACGCTAACACCCCTAATCTTCCAAGAATGCCATACAATTTTTAAATGGCAACCAGAGGTCAGCTCTTCAATTTAATGTCTTATCCAAAAGAAGTTACTTCCAACAGCAAATACTCCTTATCAGGCTAGGTTTTGGTACAGCACTGACTGGCGAGGGAAAATGCTATCTCATGAATCACCAACATCATGGCGTGTGGCACCTTTTCCTTGGAGGTCTCTCGTCCAAGTACTGACCAAGTCCAACCCTGTCTAACTTGTGAAATCTTACAAGATCACACTGACATATGGCTACAGAGGACATTTCTTTGGCCCTGCAGGAACTGCCCTCATGCCCTTTTTTGGAAATCCAATGGAATTAGTTCTCAAACAGTCTCAAACATATTTCCAAACTAGTCAGTAGCTGTTTAAAGTGAGGGGGCTGAAGACCTTGCTGCCAGGCATAGCTCCATTTGCCTTAATTGAGCTGGGCTCACTTATGCCACAGTTGAATTTGGTCCCACGTTAAATTGGGGCACAAAACTTCATGCCAACAGCTGCCAGTCATACAGCACAGAACTGAACTCGGAACCCAGCAATCTACAGGCATCAACAATGCTAATCTGAATCCTCAGTAAACACACTGGTATCCTGAAGCTGCCATCTCTAATCTCCTCCCTATAAATAAGAAACACTACCAACAAGCACTAGGGTTAGAGCTTGAATTTAACATTTATTTCAGTCAATTGCATAAATACACCATGACTCTCATGGATCTAGGGGTGAGATTTTCACAGCAGTCTAAGGGAGCTCAGCACCCAACTCCCACTAAATTTCTAGGCTGAAATCCAAGCCTAGAAGTATTAAAGCATTGGCCAAAGTGCAGATGAAGTTCTCTACTAGTGGCCACAAAAGGCAAACCAGAGGACTGAGACAAAATCAGAAGTAAGCATAGTTCTTCCTGCCTCCCCATAATGGCATTGCTAATAGAATCAAGATGTCACACTACACAGATTGATCTTAAATGCTTTGTCAGGAATAAAACATCACTTCCTCACCCCAACTCCTCAGGAGTCACCAACTGCTCTTATCTCAGTCCCTTCACTCAGGGGTTCTCACAGTCCGGGCTATGATTCCAGTGTTTCCAGAGGGTTGTAAACATTTCTCAGCAGACCAAGTTTTCTTTTATATTTATTTTTTGTAAGTGGTTCCTAACTCATCTGACTGCAAATGAATCCTTACAATGCAAATTACTTCGTAGTCTCTATTCGCTGCAGAGTGCTGGGAAATGTGCCATTCATGAAATTTTCAATGGGAATGTATCTTTCCAATGAGATCGGTACCATATGTATGTATATGTGCTAATGGTCCCATTCACTGGGCCATAAAAACTGCAAATGGCATTGAACACAGAATTGGTGCTGTTCTGATGCTAAGGGGAAGAGGGAGCGCAGAGGCCATTTTGTCCAGCAAGCTGATGGAAGAGGTTATTTGGGGGCATACCCAGTGAATCCATGACTCTGTGGACCTCTTGACCAGGCCTCCTGTGTGTTGGGGGATGGCCTCACCTTCTCAATTACTATAGGCCCTGAACACAAAAGAGCAGTGGGCAGGACAAGAACTATATCCACGCCAACATCCCCAAAACAAATCAATTTATTCAGGCCTGAAGGTAAATGCCTATTCTGGCCATAATATATGGCAGAGACAAAGTGGAGAGAATCCAGACACCACACAAATGATAAAGGGTTTAGAAAACCTGCCCTCTGAGGAAAGCTTCAAAAACCTAGGTATATTTAGTCTTGAGAAATGGAGACCGAGGGGGGGACCTGCTAACAGTTTCCAAATATGTTAAGGTCTGTTATAAAGAGGACAGTTCTCCGTGTCCACCAAGGGTAGGACTAGAAGGAATCAGCATAGTTTGAAACAAGGGAGATTTAGGTTAGATATTAGGAAAAACCTGCTAACTCAGGAGAGTTAAACTCTGGGAATAAGCTTCCAAGGGAGATTGTGGAATCCCCATCACTGAAGATTTTTAAGAACAGGTGGGACAAACACCTGGCAGCCATTGTCTAGGTTTACGTGGGCCAGCCTCAGCACAGGTGGCTCACCTAGATGGCCACTGGAGATCCCTTCCAGCCCAATATCTCTAGGATTATAGGGTTTTTTAGGAGTTATTCTGGGCTGATGCAGCAAGGAGGATTCCGGGCTATGGTGTGTCTTGGAAGTAAAAGTAGGTGATTTTGGAGGTCATAGAAGGAAAAAGTGGTTGGTTTGAGGGATCATACGAAGTATTTGAAAACTTCTCCAGTCAGTCTACACCTTCACTAGGATACACAACCACCTAGGTTAGACTGGAAAGCTCTGAAAGTTCCAGGAGGCCAGAGTTTATCTAGGATTGAGTTAGTGCAGCTGAAAGCTCAGATGCTGAAAGCTAATGCCAGCAGGAACTCATTTAATTCCCAGTGCCTTGTCCATCACCACTCACATGCAAAACGAAGGAGAAACGGAGAGACTCTTGTCTTTACCTCATATTCTTTAATAGTCCCTTTCCATGGGCAGCCATCGTTAATACAGACAGCCGGCAGACTTTCCACCTCTCGACGAGCTGCGTTATCTGGGAAAGCCTCAAATGGAAAGAAGCAAAGATATGTTACTCTGGGATTGCAGATTCTAGTCTCCAGATTCTTCACAGGCCACCGCTAAGAAACAGTCTCCCCAAACTTGTTGTCCCACGATACCTTTAGAGATGCATCTGTGACTCTGGTAAAGCAGCTCCAGCCAAGGCTGTAGGAATTAGCTAAGAACGCATAGCTGGAAACCAAACCAGCTCACCTGTATGTTAGTGTTGTTCAAAACAGGTATTAGTATTATACGAATGTATTTAGTGTTTAGCCTCTATGAAATGCTTGTAAATTGCCGCATGTCTTAATCTCATATGTAATGTCCGTATTCCAGACTACAAGGAAATACGTACATTTTGCTTCAAAATTTTGAAAATGTTTGTTCTGAACTTGGGAATCCAGACACAGGAATCATGCCCCCCACCCATTAAAGAGGCCTATCAAGATTACACGGGCCATTAAGGAACATCACAATGCATAGGATTGGTGAACAACCCTATCACAAGCAAGCTTGTCTCATGGACTGGAAAGCTAAGGCTGTGTCTATACTAGCGAGTTTACAGCAGCACAGCTGTACCAATGGAGAGAGCTCTCCCGTTGACATCATAAAACCACCTCCATGAGTGGCAGCAGTTATGTCCATGGGAGAAGCTCTCCCAGGGACACAGATGCCAGTGAAACTTATGTTGCTCAGAAGGGTGTTTTTTTTCACACCCCTGAGTGACATAAGTGGTAATGTAGACATGCCCTAAATGTAAAAGATAAAACAGGGTCACAATTCATTTCTTTGCTGTTTGAACTCTCACACCAAACTAAGGCCATGGCTACACTACAGAGCTTACATTGGTGCAGCTGTGCTGCTGCTAATGCAGATGCTCTAAGCCGACGGGAGAACTCTCCCATCAACTTCATTACTCCAGCCTCTGCAAGTGGCAGTAGCTGTGTCGGTGGGAGAAGCTCTCCTGCCAGCATAGCGCTGTCCACACCAGCGCTTAGAGGTTGTTGTAACTTGCGTTGCTCAGGGGGGTGGCTTAGTCACCGTAACGTATACCAATCTAAGCTGTAGTATATACATAGCCTTAGGTAGACATCCCTTGGCCTCTCCTGAACGACATTTTGAATTGACAGATTACTACATCTGTCACCTTTAGGTACCGTAGATGGTAACTCATTTGTGTGTATATGCTTCCTTGCTTTAACCTGTAAATAACTCTCTGTTATTTCTTTTTCCTAATTAATAAACCTGTAATTACTTTAGTACAGGATTGGCTACAGGAGTTGTCTTTGGTGTGAGATCTAAGATACAAATTGATCTGTGGTAAGTGACTGGTCGCAACCTGAGTATTTTGTGATTTCTGAAGTAAGTGACCATTTATCACTAAGTCCAGCTTGCCTGGGTGGCAAGACAGACTGGAGTGCCCAAGGGGACTGTGTGTGACTCCATAGTAAGACTGTTACAGTGATCCAGGAGTTTACATTTGTTACTGGGTTGGTGAAATCGAATTATAGAGCATACCACCAGTATGGGGTAAGTACCCTGTTTTTGATAGTCTGCCCTGAGGTAGGCACTCATGGTCGTGAGCCACTCCAGACCGTGTGACAGCATCTATGACAAATCTTTATTGCAGAGTTTAAACAAGTAAACTGTGCTGTAAGACGTCCTGAATTTTAGAAGTTGGGGAATCAATTGCAGCACTAATCATTACACTCGAGATACTGAATTCACAACTTCTTAGATAATCGATTCAATCATTCTTAGGTACCTCTCACTCTAAACAAAAACAGGAAATGTTTATGAATGACTTCGATGTTTTCTACTTTGGAGAGGTCTTACTTACCGTATTTGTTTCTAAAATAGAAACTCCTTCTTCATATATTCCTTCCTGAATACAGGCTGCACACTTCTGAGGCCCAGAGCTAATGGGGGTGGGGAAAAAAAATCAGCCACAAAATAGAAAGATCCATGCTGAATTTGTGATTCAGTGACAAGAGGCTTCTCAAGAGATCCTTCAGAGCCAAAGGTGCTTTATTTACACAAGCAGATTTTTAAGACAGCAAATGGAACCCTTTACTAACAAACATTTTGCATTAATTGATTGATCTTTTTAATGGATATACATTTCTGCTCTATTTTAGTTATTTCTTCCTTGTACTGATCTTTATTCTCATTTTCTTCCTTTCATGATTAGCTGTTCTTATATTTAACTTTCCCCCAAGCCCTAAAAAGTGAAGACAGAGAAATTAAAAAGGTCAATTGAAACTTCTTTTGCGAGCATAAAATGTATTTTTACATTTCACACGTGGCATTATTGCCAAGCAGGGACCTCCAAGCAGCAAATTCTTTATACGGCCCCGATAGTCACTTACAACACTACTCAATAAGAGTGGATCAACCTAGATGGACCACCTGGTCTTTGTCACACCCAATAATCTCCTGGGTTTCGGCTTGACCATACCACCTGAAGAACACAACAAACTCAGGAAACTCTGGGTATGTCTACAAAGCATTTTGGAGCCCACGGGAAGGAGCCTTCCAGCCCGATCAACAGACTGGGGTTAGTGGGGCTTCTGCTAGCGCTCTAAAAAGAGCTGTGTAGACAGTGCTTTGAAGTTACGGCTGGGACTGAAGCTCAAGCTCTGAAGCCTGGAGAGAGCAGCTTCAGAGCCCAAGCTCCAGCCTGAGCTACAACTTAAGAGCTGTCTACACACTATTTGTAGAGCACTAGTGCAAGCCTTGCTAGCCCAACTTGGTTGACCTGGGCTGGGAGGCTCCTTCCCGAGAATGGCAAAATGCTGTGTAGACGTACTCTCTAGGGCAGTGGTCACCAACCTGTCGATCGTGATCAGCTGGTTGATCCTGGAGCCTCTGCCAGTTGATTGCAATCTCAAGGTCACTAAAAGTCAGGCAGTGCAGCGGGGCTCAGGCAAGCTGCCTGCCTGCCCTGGCCCCACGCCGCTCCCAGAAACGGCTGGCTGCTAGCACATCCCTGCAGCCCCTGGGGGGAGCGGGGCAAGAGGGGCGGCAGCTCCATGCGCTGCCCCCACCCCCAGCAGTGTCTCTGCAGCTCCCATTGGCTGGGAACCAGGGCCGCAGAGACATGCCAGCAGCCAGCCGCTTCTGGGAGCAGCGTGGGGCCACGGCACGCAGGCAGCCGGCCTGAGCCTTACTGTGTCGATGGCTGGGAGCCACCTTTGGGTAACACTTCCTGTCCGGAGCCTACACCTTCGCACCCCCTCCCGCATCCCAACCCCCTGCCCCAGCCCGGAGCCCTCTCCTGAACCAAACTCCCTACCAGAGCCCACATCCCTCACCCTCCCCTGCACCAGCCTGGAGCCACTTCCTGCACCCAAACTCCCTCCCAGAGTTTGCACCCCTCACCCCTGCACCCCAACCTCCTGCCTGAGGCTCAGCCAATGCACACCCCACAGTTGGGAATGTTACACTGATTTGTGACAATCCCTGAAGGATTTTGGATCTATAAATCACAAATGACACTGAGATTAGGTGCAGTTTGACCATATGTCCCCTGCACCCAAACTCCCTCCCAGAGCCTGCACCCCCTCCCCCATCCCGGTGAAAGTGAGTGAGGGTGGGGGAAAGCGAGCGACGGGGGCGCCTCGGGGAAGGGGCGGGGTAGATCCTGGCTTGATCTTAAATTCAAAAAGTGATCTTGTGTGTAAAAAGGTTTGAGACCACTGCTCTAAGGCCTGAAGAGAACCAGGTGCTGAAATTAAGAAACAGATATAAAACATGGCCTTCGCTCACAACCCACTGAAAATAAGGCTGTGTTTCCTTTTTCTGCTTTCCTTTGCTTCTAATCATTTTGTTTCAGACCGGAGAAAGATAAATTACCTTATAAGTTTCTTCAGGCAGTAAGAACAATAGCGGTGTCCACACTGAGCTTGAAATGGCCTTCTCAGAATATTCTTGCACTCAGAGCAGAGGTATTTGCCCTCCAATTTAGTCCCCAGTATCTCCTTTGAAAATCCCGGCTGGTTTAAATCCAAAGAACCAGGTGGAGTGGAGTTTGTTGCTGCCATGTGAACCAAAAACCCCAGATGTGCCTCAAGAGCCTGAAAAAAGAAAAATGTTTTGTCCCATTTGATTATCTTGTTCTCAGTTGGACAAGGTTCACCTTTCACTACCTTAACTGCATTTATCACCTGGAAGCTAAACTTGTTATTCCTAAACACAGGTTTGCAGTGTATCATACACACTGATTTTTGTATTTATACACACTGAAACAGCCACCTGGGCAGATTTTGTCTTAAATCATAGAATAGAATCATAGAATATCAGGGTTGGAAGAGACTTCAGGAGGTCATCTAGTCCAACTCCCTACTCAAAGCAGGACCAATCCCCAACTAAATCATCCCAGCCAGGGCTTTGTCAAACCTGACCTTAAAAACCTCTAAGGAAGGAGATTCCACCACCTCCCTAGGTAACCCATTCCAATGCTTCACCACCCTCCTAGTGAAAAAGTTTTTCCTAATATCCAACCTAAACCTCCCCCTACTGCAACTTGAAACCATTACTCCTTGTTCTGGCATTTTCCAGGGGCAGGGGCTCTAAAGTTAAATCTGAAACAAGGAAATGGGGTGGGGTATTCTTGCATAGTTCCCCCACTCACCTTAATTATGGAAAAATAAACTTTGGACAAATTGCTGCCTCCAGTCCAAAAGAAGAGAGACCCAAGAGGAGAAAGCTTGCCTAATGTCAAACTGATCAAGAGAATAAACAAACAGCCTCCTGAAAACTTCCTACACATCAGGTGACACAGCCATGATCCAGCGTCACATACTTCCATTTCTGTCAGTTGTCAAAATTCACTGTGATTCTATACAAGGCTAGTGGCTCACTTGTGTCACAGAGAGAACCTATCTGAACAGGCAAGAGCCAAGATTTACAAACATAATCTGAGGTGTCGGAGGGTTCCAGGTTTCTTTGAAGGTCTGTAAAACCAAGAGGCAAAAATGGTATATTCTAATGAAAGGAGTAATATACTGGGAATAAAAGGCAGTATGATGATTTATTTTTACTGTGTGCATGATTCAGAAAACCTCCCTCCCAATGCTGCCATGTACAGACTAGACCGGAAGGTGCGTTAACTCCATGTATGTTATCTTTGTATCAAAACTGCCAAACAAGCCATAAGCTGGGGTTAGACTGAGTTCCATGCTTTTAGCATTTAAATCTGATGTATTCTGAGGCCATATTTACAATACAGCCACTACACCGACACAGGTATAGCGCTGCAGCTGTAGTGTTGTAGCGTAGATGCTTCCTACACTGACGGAAGCAGTTTTTGCACTGATGTAGTTAATGAGAGGTGGGTGGGAGGGGAGAAAGGGGGAGATAGAATGAAAGGAGGGCTCCTTCTGATTGCATGCAGTTATGTAGGGCCAGAAGAAGGGTAAAGCTGAGCAGGTAATGCCCTAACCTCATTGCCAATATTCACTGATAAGAGAGCCGACATCACGGCAGGTGAAAATGCTCTTGGTTCACAGATTCCATTATATGTTTGCAGCAAGAGTTGAATAATCAGAGTCTCTCTGGAGAAAAGGTAAAATTTCAGTGAGAATGTTCCCAACGCAGAGGAATCAGTGTATGAAAAATTAAGCACACTGATCTCAGAACAATATGTTCTTAAGAGTGTGTAAAGGGTTCCAAATGGCCACAATTTGACCTAGAGGTTTGTATACATGACTGGAAATCAGCAAGTCTAATCTAGGTTATATTCCTGGCTCTGCCACAGACTCAAAGTCTGATCTTGAACATATAAATCCCCCTCTACACCTCCGCTGTCAAATGGAGTTACCAGTACTTAGCTACGACACAGGAAAGTCCTGAGGGTTAATTTATCAATGTTTATAAAGGGCCCTGAGGACCACTGGTAGATGGCACTCTATAGCAGGGGTCTCAAAGATGCGGCCCACAGCTCCCCGCACCCCCCTGCAGTTATTTCCTGTGGCTGCCAAGCTCCCCTCACCCGCCGCCCCC